>NC_042994.1:30135607-30735607 GCF_901001165.1 Salmo trutta
GACCAGAAAACCGTTAGTGACACACTGACCAGAAACCTGTTTGTGACACACTGACCAGAAACCTGTTAGTGACACACTGACCAGAAACCTGTAGTAACACACTGACCAGAAACCTGTAGTAACTGACCAGGAAACCGTTAGTGACACACTGACCAGAAACCTGTTAGTAACTGACCAGAAACCTGTTAGTGACCACTGACCAGAAACCTGTTAGTAACACACTGACCAGAAACCTGTTAGTAACTGACCAGAACCTGTTAGTAACTGACCAGAAACCTGTTAGTAACCTGACCAGAAACCTGTTAGTAAACACACTGACCAGAAACCTGTTAGTAACTGACCAGAAACTGTTAGACACACTGACCAGAAACCTGTTAGTAACACACTGACCAGAAACCTGTTAGTAACACACTGACCAGAAACCTGTTAGTAAATCACTGACCAGAAACCTGTAGTAACTGACCAGAACTAGTTAGTAAACTGACCAGAAACCTGTTAGTCACTGACCAGAACCTGTTAGTAACACACTGACCAGAAACCTGTTAGTGACACCACTAACCAGAAACCTGTTAGTAACTGACCAGAAACCTGTTAGTAACTGACCAGAAACCTGTTAGTAACTGACCAGAAACCTGTTAGTGACACACTGACCAGAAACCTGTTAGTAACTGACCAGAAACCTGTTAGTAACTGACCAGAAACCTGTTAGTAACACACTGACCAGAAACCTGTTAGTAACACCGACCAGAAAACCTGTTAGTGGACACACTGACCAGGAAACCTGTTAGTAACTGACCAGAAACCTGTTAGTGACACCTGACCAGAAACCTGTTAGTAACGACCAGCAAACCTGTTAGTAACACATGACCAGAAACCTGTTAGTAACTGACCAGAAACCTTTAGTGACACACTGACCAGAAACCTGTTAGTAACACACTGACCAGAAACCTGTTAGTAACACACTGACCAGAACCGTTAGAACACACTGACCAGAAACCTGTTAGTGACACACAGACCAGAAACCTGTTAGTGACACACTGACCAGAACCTGTTAGTAACTGACCAGAAACTGTTAGTAACACACTGACCAGAAACCTGTAGTAACACACTGACCAAACCTGTTAGTAACACACTGACCAGAAACCTGTCAGTAACACACTGACCAGAACCTGTTAGTAACACACTGACCAGAAACATGTTAGTAACACACTGACCAGAAACCTGTTAGTAACTGACCAGAAACCTGTTAGTAACTGACCAGAACCTGTAGTAACACACTGACCAGAAACCTGTAGTGACACACTGACCGAAACTGTTATTAAACTGACCAGAAACCTGTTAGTAACCACTGACCAGAAACCTGTTAGTGACACACTGACCAGAAACCTGTTAGTAACACATGACCAGAAACTGTTAGTAACTGACCAGAAACCTGTTAGTAACTGACCAGAAACCTGTTAGTAACAAAACTAACCAGAAACCTGTTAGTTACTGACCAGAAACCTGTTAGGACACATGACACAGAAACCTGTTAGTAACACACTGACCAGAAACCTGTTAGTAACTGACCAGAAACCTGTTAGTAAACACATGACCAGAAACCTGTTAGTAACACACTGACCAGAAAGCTGTTAGTAACTGACCGAAACATGTAGTAATGACCAGAAACCTGTTAGTGACACACTGACCAGAACCTGTTAGTAACACTGACCAGAAACATGTTAGTAACTGACAAAACCTGTAGTAACACGCTGACCAGAAACCTGTTAGTGACACGCTGACCAGAAACCTGTTAGTAACTGACCAGAAACCTGTTAGTAACTGACCAGAAACCTGTTAGTAACTGACCAGAAACCTGTTAGTGACACACTGACCAGAAACCTGTTAGTGACACACTGACCAGAACCTGTTAGAACACAGAAACCTGTTAGTAACTGACAGAAACCTGTTAGTAACACACTGACCAGAAACCTTAGTAACACACTGACCAGAAACCTGTCAGTAACACCTGACCAGAAAACCTGTTAGTAACACACTGACCAGAAACATGTTAGTAACACTGACCAGAAACCTGTTAGTAACTGACCAGAAACCTGTTAGTGACACTGACCAGAAACCTGTTAGTAACACACTGACAGAAACCTGTTAGTAACTGACCAGAAACTGTTAGTAACACACTGACCAGAACCTGTTAGTGACACACTGACCAGAAACCTGTTATTAACTGACCAGAACCTGTTAGTAACACACTGACCAGAAACCTGTTAGTGACACACTGACCAGAAACCTGTTAGTAACACACTGACCAGAAACCTGTTAGTAACTGACCAGAAACCTGTTAGTAACTGACCAGAAACCTGTTAGTAACAAACTAACCAGAAACCTGTTAGTTACTGACCAGAAACCTGTTAGTGACACACTGACCAGAAACCTGTTAGTAACACACTGACCAGAAACCTGTTAGTAACTGACCAGAAACCTGTTAGTAACACACTGACCAGAAACCTGTTAGTAACACACTGACCAGAAAGCTGTTAGTAACTGACCAGAAACCTGTTAGTAACACACTGACCAGAAACATGTTAGTAACTGACCAGAAACCTGTTAGTAACACGCTGACCAGAAACCTGTTAGTGACACGCTGACCAGAAACCTGTTAGTAACTGACCAGAAACCTGTTAGTAACTGACCAGAAACCTGTTAGTAACTGACCAGAAACCTGTTAGTGACACACTGACCAGAAACCTGTTAGTAACTGACCAGAAACCTGTTAGTAAACTGACCAGAAACCTGTTAGTAACACACTGACCAGAAACCGTTAGTAACACACTGACCAGAAACTGTTAGTAACACACTGACCAGAAACCTGTTAGTAACACACTGACCAGAAACCTGTTAGTAACACACTGACCAGAAACCTGTTATTGACACACTGACCAGAAACCTGTTAGTGACACACTGACCAGAAACCTGTTAGTAACTGACCAGAAACCTGTTAGTAACACACTGACCAGAAACCTGTTAGTAACTGACCAGAACCTGTTAGTAACACACTGACCAGAAACCTGTTAGTAACACACTGACCAGAAACCTGTTAGTAACACATGACCAGAACCTGTTAGAAATCACTGACCAGAAACCTGTTAGTAACACACTGACCAGAAACCTGTTAGTAACACACTGACCAGAAAACCTGTTAGTAACACACTGACCAGAACCTGTTAGTAACTGACCAGAAACCTGTTAGTAACACACTGACCAGAAACCTGTTAGTAACTGACCAGAAACCTGTTAGTAACTGACCAGAAACCTGTTAGTAACTGACCAGAAACCTGTTAGTAACTGACCAGAAACCTGTTAGTAACACACTAACCAGAAACCTGTTAGTAACACACTGACCAGAAACCTGTTAGTAACACCACTGACCAGAAACCTGTTATTGACACACTGACCAGAAACCTGTTAGTGACACACTGACCAGAAACTGTAGTAACTGACCAGAAACCTGTTAGTAACACACTGACCAGAAACCTGTTAGTAACACACTGACCAGAAACCTGTTAGTAACACACTGACCAGAAACCTGTTAGTAACACACTGACCCGAAACCTGTTAGTAACACACTGACCCGAAACCTGTTAGTAACACACTGACCAGAAACCTGTTAGTAACACACTGACCAGAAACCTGTTAGTAACTGACCAGAAACCTGTTAGTAACTGACCAGAAACCTGTTAGTAACACACTGACCAGAAACGTGTTAGTAACTGACGAGAAACCTGTTAGTAACACACTGACCAGAAACCTGTTAGTGACACACTAACCAGAACCTGGTAGTAACTGACCAGAAACCTGTAGTAAACACTGACCAGAAACCTGTTAGTGACACATGACCAGAAACCTGTTAGTAACTGACCAGAAACCTGTTAGTGACACATGACCAGAACCTGTTAGTAACTGACCAGAAACCTGTTAGTAACACTGACCAGAAACCTGTTAGTAACTGACCAGAACCTGTTAGTAACACACTGACCAGAAACCTGTTAGTAACACACTGACCAGAAACCTGTTAGTAACACACTGACCAGAAACCTGTTAGTAAATCACTGACCAGAAACCTGTTAGTAACACACTGACCAGAAACCTGTTAGTAACACACTGACCAGAAACCTGTTAGTAACACACTGACCAGAAACCTGTTAGTAACACACTGACCAGAAACCTGTAGTCACTAACACACTGACCAGAAACCTGTTAGTAACTGACCAGAAACCTGTTAGTAACTGACCAGAAACCTGTTAGTAACTGACCAGAAACCTGTTAGTAACACACTAACCAGAAACCTGTTAGTAACACACTGACCAGAAACCTGTTAGTAA
Organism: Salmo trutta; assembly: GCF_901001165.1. Lineage (NCBI taxonomy): Eukaryota > Metazoa > Chordata > Actinopteri > Salmoniformes > Salmonidae > Salmo > Salmo trutta. Next base: position 30,139,987 of record NC_042994.1, read on the forward strand.
CACACTGACCAGAAACCTGTTATTGACACACTGACCAGAAACCTGTTAGTAACTGACCAGAAACCTGTTAGTAACACACTGACCAGAAACCTGTTAGTAACACACTGACCAGAAACTGTAGTAAACACTGACCAGAAACCTGTTAGTAACACACTGACCAGAAACCTTAGTAACACACTGACCGAAACCTGTTAGTAACACACTGACCGAAACTGTTAGTAACACACTGACCAGAACCTGTTAGTAACACACTGACCAGAAACCTGTTAGTAAATCACTGTCCAGAAACCTGTTAGTAACTGACCAGAAACCTGTTAGTAACTGACCAGAAACCTGTTAGTAACTGACCAGAAACCTGTTAGTAACACACTGACCAGAAACGTGTTAGTAACTGACGAGAAACCTGTTAGTAACACACTGACCAGAAACCTGTTAGTGACACACTAACCAGAAACCTGTTAGTAACTGACCAGAAACCTGTTAGTAACACACTGACCAGAAACCTGTTAGTGACACACTGACCAGAAACCTGTTAGTAACTGACCAGAAACCTGTTAGTGACACACTGACCAGAAACCTGTTAGTAACTGACCAGAAACCTGTATAACCACTGACCAGAAACCTGTAGTAACTGACCAGAAACCTGTTAGTGACACACTGACCAGAAACCTGTTAGTAACACACTGACCAGAAACCTGTTAGTGACACACTGACCAGAAACCTGTTAGTGACACACTGACCAGAAACCTGTTAGTAACTGACCAGAAACCTGTTTGTGACACACTGACCAGAAACCTGTTAGTGACACACTGACCAGAAACCTGTTAGTAACACACTGACCAGAAACCTTAGTAACTGACCAGAAACCTGTTAGTGACACACTGACCAGAAACCTGTTAGTAACTGACCAGAAACCTGTTAGTGACACACTGACCAGAAACCTGTTAGTAACACACTGACCAGAAACCTGTTAGTAACTGACCAGAAACCTGTTTTTGACACACTGACCAGAAACCTGTTAGTGACACACTGACCAGAAACTGTTAGTAATGACAGAAACCTGTTAGTAAACACACTGACCAGAAACCTGTTAGTAACTGACCAGAAACCTGTTAGTAACTGACCAGAAACCTGTTAGTAACACACTGACCAGAAACCTGTTAGTAACACACTGACCAGAAACCTGTTAGTAACACACTGACCAGAAACCTGTTAGTAACTGACCAGAAACCTGTTAGTAACACACTGACCAGAAACCTGTTAGAAACACTGACCAGAACTGTTAGTAACACACTGACCAGAAACCTGTTAGTAAATCACTGACCAGAAACCTGTTAGTAACTGACCAGAACTAGTTAGTAACTGACCAGAAACCTGTTAGTACTGACCAGAAACCTGTTAGTAACCACAACTGACCAGAAACCTGTAGTCACTGACCAGAAACCTGTTAGTAACACACTGACCAGAAACCTGTTAGTGACACACTGACCAGAAACCTGTTAGTAACTGACCAGAAACCTGTTAGTAACTGACCAGAAACCTGTTAGTAACACACTGACCAGAAACCTGTTAGTAACACCGACCAGAAACCTGTAGGGACACACTGACCAGAAAATGTTAGTAACTGACCAGAAACCTGTAGTGACACACTGACCAGAAACCTGTTAGTAACTGACCAGAAACCTGTTAGTAACACACTGACCAGAAACCTGTTAGTAACTGACCAAAAACCTGTTAGTGACACACTGACCAGAACTGTTGGTAACACACTGACCAGAAACCTGTTAGAACACACTGACCAGAAAACCTGTTAGTAACACACTGACCAGAAACCTGTTAGTGACACACTGACCAGAAAACCTGTTAGTGAACACTGACCAGAAACCTGTTAGTGACACACTGACCAGAAACCTGTAGTAACACACTGACCAGAAACAGGTTAGTAACTGACCAGAAACCTGTTAGTAACACACGACCAGAAACCTGTTAGTGACACGCTGACCAGAAACCTGTTAGTAACTGACCAGAAACATTTTAGTAACTGACCAGAAACCTGTTAGTAACTGACCAGAAACCTGTTAGTGACACACTGACCAGAAACCTGTTAGTGACACACTGACCAGAAACTGTTAGTAACTGACCAGAAACCTGTTAGTAACTGACCAGAAACCTGTTAGTAAACACTGACCAGAAACCTGTAGTAAACACACTGACCAGAAAACCTTAGTAAACACATGACCAGAAACCTGTTAGTAAACACGACCAGAAACTGTTAGTAACACACTGACCAAACCTGTTATGAACACTGACCAGAAACCTGTTAGTGACACACTGACCAGAAACCTGTTAGTAACTGACCAGAAACCTGTTAGTAACACACTGACCAGAAACCTGTTAGTAACTGACCAGAAACCTGTTAGTAACACACTGACCAGAAACCTGTTAGTAACACACTGACCAGAAACCTGTTAGTAACACACTGACCAGAAACCTGTTAGTAAATCACTGACCAGAAACCTGTTAGTAACACACTGACCAGAAACCTGTTAGTAACACACTGACCAGAAACCTGTTAGTAACACACTGACCAGAAACCTGTTAGTAACACACTGACCAGAAACCTGTTAGTAACACACTGACCAGAAACCTGTTAGTAACTGACCAGAAACCTGTTAGTAACTGACCAGAAACCTGTTAGTAACTGACCAGAAACCTGTTAGTAACACACTGACCAGAAACCTGTTAGTAACACACTGACCAGAAACCTGTTAGTAACACACTGACCAGAAACCTGTTATTGACACACTGACCAGAAACCTGTTAAGTGACACACTGACCAGAAACCGTTAGTAACTGACCAGAAACTGTTAGTAACTGACCAGCAACCTGTTAGTAACACACTGACCAGAAACCTGTTAGTAACTGACCAGAAACCTGTTAGTAACACACTGACCAGAAACCTGTTAGTAACACACTGACCCGAAACCTGTTAGTAACACACTGACCAGAAACCTGTTAGTAACACACTGACCAGAAACCTGTTAGTAAATCACTGACCAGAAACCTGTTAGTAACTGACCAGAAACCCTGTTAGTAACTGACCAGAAACCTGTTAGTAACTGACCAGAAACCTGTTAGTAACACACTGACCAGAAACCTGTTAGTAACTGACCAGAAACCTGTTAGTAACACACTGACCAGAAACCTGTTAGTGACACACTAACCAGAAACCTGTTAGTAACTGACCAGAAACCTGTTAGTAACACACTGACCAGAAACCTGTTAGTAACACACTGACCAGAAACCTGTTAGTAACACACTGACCAGAAACCTGTTAGTAAATCACTGACCAGAAACCTGTTAGTAACACACTGACCAGAAACCTGTTAGTAACACACTGACCAGAAACCTGTTAGTAACACACTGACCAGAAACCTGTTAGTAACACACTGACCAGAAACCTGTTAGTAACACACTGACCAGAAACCTGTTAGTAACTGACCAGAAACCTGTTAGTAACTGACCAGAAACCTGTTAGTAACTGACCAGAAACCTGTTAGTAACACACTAACCAGAAACCTGTTAGTAACACACTGACCAGAAACCTGTTAGTAACACACTGACCAGAAACCTGTTATTGACACACTGACCAGAAACCTGTTAGTGACACACTGACCAGAAACCTGTTAGTAACTGACCAGAAACCTGTTAGTAACACACTGACCAGAAACCTGTTAGTAACACACTGACCAGAAACTGTTAGTAACACACTGACCAGAAACCTGTTAGTAACACTGACCAGAAACCTGTTAGTAACACACTGACCCGAAACCTGTTAGTAACACACTGACCCGAAACCTGTTAGTAACACACTGACCAGAAACCTGTTAGTAACACACTGACCAGAAACCTGTTAGTAAATCACTGTCCAGAAACCTGTTAGTAACTGACCAGAAACCTGTTAGTAACTGACCAGAAACCTGTTAGTAACTGACCAGAAACCTGTTAGTAACACACTGACCAGAAACGTGTTAGTAACTGACGAGAAACCTGTTAGTAACACACTGACCAGAAACCTGTTAGTGACACACTAACCAGAAACCTGTTAGTAAACTGACCAGAACCCTGTTAGTAACACCACTGACCAGAAACCTTGTTAGTGCCACATGACCAGAAACCTGTTAGTAACTGACCAGGAAACTGTTAGTGACACACTGACCAGAAACCTGTTTAGTGAACTGGACCAACCTGTTAGTAACACACTGACCAGAAACCTGTTAGTAACTGACCAGAAACCTGTTAGTGACACACTGACCAGAAACCTGTTAGTAACACACTGACCAGAAACCTGTTAGTGACACACTGACCAGAAACCTGTTAGTGACACACTGACCAGAAACCTGTTAGTGACACACTGACCAGAAACCTGTTTGTGACACACTGACCAGAAACCTGTTAGTGACACACTGACCAGAAACCTGTTAGTAACACACTGACCAGAAACCTGTTAGTAACTGACCAGAAACCTGTTAGTGACACACTGACCAGAAACCTGTTAGTAACTGACCAGAAACCTGTTAGTGACACACTGACCAGAAACCTGTTAGTAACACACTGACCAGAAACCTGTTAGTAACTGACCAGAAACCTGTTTTTGACACACTGACCAGAAACCTGTTAGTGACACACTGACCAGAAACCTGTTAGTAACTGACCAGAAACCTGTTAGTAACACACTGACCAGAAACCTGTTAGTAACTGACCAGAAACCTGTTAGTAACTGACCAGAAACCTGTTAGTAACACACTGACCAGAAACCTGTTAGTAACACACTGACCAGAAACCTGTTAGTAACACACTGACCAGAAACCTGTTAGTAAATCACTGACCAGAAACCTGTTAGTAACTGACCAGAAACTAGTTAGTAACTGACCAGAAACCTGTTAGTAACTGACCAGAAACCTGTTAGTAACACACTGACCAGAAACCTGTTAGTCACTGACCAGAAACCTGTTAGTAACACACTGACCAGAAACCTGTTAGTGACACACTAACCAGAAACCTGTTAGTAACTGACCAGAAACCTGTTAGTAACTGACCAGAAACCTGTTAGTAACACACTGACCAGAAACCTGTTAGTAACACCGACCAGAACCTGTTAGTGACACACTGACCAGAAACCTGTTAGTAACTGACCAGAAACCTGTTAGTGACACACTGACCAGAAACCTGTTAGTAACTGACCAGAAACCTGTTAGTAACACACTGACCAGAAACCTGTTAGTAACTGACCAGAAACCTGTTAGTGACACACTGACCAGAAACCTGTTAGTAACACACTGACCAGAAACCTGTTAGTAACACACTGACCAGAAACCTGTTAGTAACACACTGACCAGAAACCTGTTAGTGACACACTGACCAGAAACCTGTTAGTGACACACTGACCAGAAACCTGTTAGTGACACACTGACCAGAAACCTGTTAGTAACACACTGACCAGAAACAGGTTAGTAACTGACCAGAAACCTGTTAGTAACACACTGACCAGAAACCTGTTAGTGACACGCTGACCAGAAACCTGTTAGTAACTGACCAGAAACATTTTAGTAACTGACCAGAAACCTGTTAGTAACTGACCAGAAACCTGTTAGTGACACACTGACCAGAAACCTGTTAGTGACACACTGACCAGAAACCTGTTAGTAACTGACCAGAAACCTGTTAGTAACTGACCAGAAACCTGTTAGTAACACACTGACCAGAAACCTGTTAGTAACACACTGACCAGAAACCTGTTAGTAACACACTGACCAGAAACCTGTTAGTAACACACTGACCAGAAACCTGTTAGTAACACACTGACCAGAAACCTGTTATTGACACACTGACCAGAAACCTGTTAGTGACACACTGACCAGAAACCTGTTAGTAACTGACCAGAAACCTGTTAGTAACACACTGACCAGAAACCTGTTAGTAACTGACCAGAAACCTGTTAGTAACACACTGACCAGAAACCTGTTAGTAACACACTGACCAGAAACCTGTTAGTAAATCACACTGACCAGAAACCTGTTAGTAACATCACTGACCAGAAACCTGTTAGAAACACACTGACCAGAAACTGTTAGTAACACACTGACCAGAAACCTGTTAGTAACACACTGACCAGAAACCTGTTAGTAACACACTGACCAGAACCCTGTTAGTAACACTCTGTTAGTAACTGACCAGAAACCTGTAGTAACTGACCAATAACCTGTTAGTAACACTGACCAATAAACCTGTTAGTAACACATGACCAGAAACCTGTTAGTAACACACTGACAGAAACCTGTTAGTAACCACATGACCAGAAACCTGTTATGACACACTGACCAGAAACCTGTTATTGACACACTGACCAGAAAACCTGTTAGTACACACTGACCAGAAACCTGTTAGTAACACACTGACCAGAAACCTGTTAGTAACACACCTGACCAGAAACCTGTTAGTAACACACTGACCAGAAACCTGTTAGTAACACACTGACCCGAAACCTGTTAGTAACACACTGACCCGAAACCTGTTAGTAACCACTGACCAGAAACCTGTTAGTTAACATCACTGACCAGAAACCTGTTAGTAACTGACCAGAACCTGTTCGTAATGCCAGAAACCTGTTAGTAACTGACCAGAAACCTGTTAGTAACTGACCAGAAACCTGTTAGTAACTGACCAGAAACCTGTTAGTAACACACTGACCAGAAACCTGTTAGTAACTGACCAGAAACCTGTTAGTAACACACTGACCAGAAACCTGTTAGTGACACACTAACCAGAAACCTGTTAGTAACTGACCAGAAACCTGTTAGTAACTGACCAGAAACCTGTTAGTAACACACTGACCAGAAACCTGTTAGTAACTGACCAGAAAACTGTTAGTGACACACTGACCAGAAACCTGTTAGTAACTGACCAGAAACCTGTTAGTAACACACTGACCAGAAACCTGTTAGTAACTGACCAGAAACCTGTTAGTGACACACTGACCAGAAACCTGTAGTAACACACTGACCAGAAACCTGTTAGTGACACACTGACCAGAAACCTGTTAGTGACACACTGACCAGAAACCTGTTTGTGACCACCTGACCAGAAACCTGTTAGTGACACACTGACAGAAACCTGTTTGTGACACACTGACCAGAAACCTGTTAGTGACACACTGACCAGAAACCTGTTAGTAACACACTGACCAGAAACCTGTTAGTAACTGACCAGAAACCTGTTAGTGACACACTGACCAGAAACCTGTTAGTAACTGACCAGAAACCTGTTAGTGAAACACTGACCAGAAACCTGTTAGTAACACACTGACCAGAAACCTGTTAGTAACTGACCAGAAACCTGTTTTTGACACACTGACCAGAAACCTGTTAGTGACACACTGACCAGAAACCTGTTAGTAACTGACCAGAAACCTGTTAGTAACTGACCAGAAACCTGTTAGTAACACACTGACCAGAAACCTGTTAGTAACTGACCAGAAACCTGTTAGTAACACACTGACCAGAAACCTGTTAGTAACACACTGACCAGAAACCTGTTAGTAACACACTGACCAGAAACCTGTTAGTAAATCACTGACCAGAAACCTGTTAGTAACTGACCAGAAACTAGTTAGTAACTGACCAGAAACCTGTTAGTAACTGACCAGAAACCTGTTAGTAACACACTGACCAGAAACCTGTTAGTCACTGACCAGAAACCTGTTAGTAACACACTGACCAGAAACCTGTTAGTGACACACTAACCAGAAACCTGTTAGTAACTGACCAGAAACCTGTTAGTAACTGACCAGAAACCTGTTAGTAACACCGACCAGAAACCTGTTAGTGACACACTGACCAGAAACCTGTTAGTAACTGACCAGAAACCTGTTAGTGACACACTGACCAGAAACCTGTTAGTAACTGACCAGAAACCTGTTAGTAACACACTGACCAGAAACCTGTTAGTGACACACTGACCAGAAACCTGTTAGTAACACACTGACCAGAAACCTGTTAGTAACACACTGACCAGAAACCTGTTAGTAACACACTGACCAGAAACCTGTTAGTGACACACTGACCAGAAACCTGTTAGTGACACACTGACCAGAAACCTGTTAGTGACACACTGACCAGAAACCTGTTAGTAACACACTGACCAGAAACCTGTTAGTAACTGACCAGAAACCTGTTAGTAACACACTGACCAGAAACCTGTTAGTAACTGACCAGAAACCTGTTAGTAACACACTGACCAGAAACCTGTTAGTAACTGACCAGAAACCTGTTAGTAACTGACCAGAAACCTGTTAGTAACTGACCAGAAACCTGTTAGTGACACACTGACCAGGAACCTGTTAGTAACTGACCAGAAACCTGTTAGTAACACACTGACCAGAAACCTGTTAGTAACTGACCAGAAACCTGTTAGTAACACACTGACCAGAAACCTGTTAGTAACACACTGACCAGAAACCTGTTAGTAACACACTGACCAGAAACCTGTTAGTAACACACTGACCAGAAACCTGTTAGTGACACACTGACCAGAAACCTGTTAGTGACACACTGACCAGAAACCTGTTAGTAACACACTGACCAGAAACCTGTTAGTACACACTGACCAGAAACCTGTTAGTAACTGACCAGAAACCTGTTAGTACTGAACAGAACCTGTTAGTACACTGACCAGGAAACCTGTTAGTAACACCTGACCAGAAACCTGTTAGTAACTGACCAGAAACCTTATTAAACCACTGACCAGAAACCTGTTAGTAACTGACGCAGAAACCTGTTAGTAACTGACCAGAAACCTGTTAGTAACTGACCAGAAACCTGTTAGTGACACACTGACCAGAAACCTGTTAGTAACTGACCAGAAACCTGTTAGTAACTGACCAGAAACCTGTTAGTGACACACTGACCAGAAACCTGTTAGTAACTGACCAGAAACCTGTTAGTAACACACTGACCAGAAACCTGTTAGTAACTGACCAGAAACCTGTTAGTAACACACTGACCAGAAACCTGTTAGTAACTGACCAGAAACCTGTTAGTAACTGACCAGAAACCTGTTAGTAACTGACCAGAAACCTGTTAGTGACACACTGACCAGAAACCTGTTAGTAACTGACCAGAAAACCTGTTAGTGACACACTGACCAGAAACCTGTTAGTAACACACTGACCAGAAACCTGTTAGTAACTGACCAGAAACCTGTTAGTGACACACTGACCAGAAACCTGTTAGTAACACACTGACCAGAAACCTGTTAGTAACTGACCAGAAACCTGTTAGTAACACACTGACCAGAAACCTGTTAGTGACACACTGACCAGAAACCTGTTAGTAACTGACCAGAAACCTGTTAGTAACACACTGACCAGAAACCTGTTAGTAACACACTGACCAGAAACCTGTTAGTAACACACTGACCAGAAACCTGTTAGTAACACACTGACCAGAAACCTGTTAGTAACTGACCAGAAACCTGTTAGTAACTGACCAGAAACCTGTTAGTAACACACTGACCAGAAACCTGTTAGTAACAAACGAACCAGAAACCTGTTAGTTACTGACCAGAAACCTGTTAGTGACACACTGACCAGAAACCTGTTAGTAACACACTGACCAGAAACCTGTTAGTAACACACTGACCAGAAACCTGTTAGTAACACACTGACCAGAAACCTGTCAGTGACACACTGACCAGAAACCTGTTAGTAACTGACCAGAAACCTGTTAGTGACACACTGACCAGAAACCTGTTAGTAACACACTGACCAGAAACCTGTTAGTAACACACTGACCAGAAACCTGTTAGTAACTGACCAGAAACCTGTTAGTAACACACTGACCAGAAACCTGTTAGTAACTGACCAGAAACCTGTTAGTAGCACACTGACCAGAAACCTGTTAGTAACACACTGACCAGAAACCTGTTAGTAACACACTGACCAGAAACACACTCTGTCCATTTCAATGGTGCGTGTGTGTTTCCCTTCCTCCACAGAGCTTCCAGACAGAGTATCCATCAGATATTTAAGCCACTCTGGTCCCGTGGTTGAGGGACATCAGTACTCTCTGCATTGTGTTGTCCAGAACACCGCTCCTATTGAGCACCTCAGAGTGACCTTCTTCAAAGTCTCTACCAATGGTGAACAGACAGTGTTATACACACAACAACTGAACAATGACATTAGGGAACCGGTGAATGAGAGCTTTTCCCTGCAGTTCTCCCCCACTAGTGTTGATGACAGGGCCCAGTTGTGTTGTTCAGCCATGTTGGATCTGGGACCACAGGGACCCCAACCTCCTCCTGTAATGGAATCAGAATGCCTCAACACCACCGTGCACTGTGAGTCCATCTGGTGATTCGTGACTTGATTGGTAATGTCTATCTGTACAGATCAGTACTGTGGTTATGATGGATGTAAAGATGACAGGGATCAAATGATGGGGATGTAATTATGAGGTCATGATGATGATGATGATTATAATATGGTTGTTTCACTGAAGTTTTGTATCCTTTCTCTCCCCCCCAGTCGCTCCTGAGTTCTCCTGTTCTGCCAAGCTGCAGGTGCGAGAGGGGGAGGGGCTAACTTGTGATGTCAGAGGCAATCCCCTCCCATCGGTCACCTGGCTGAGAGACGGAAAGATGCTGACCCCGCCCACACACCTGAGCAGAGAGGATGCTGGGAATTACACCCTCATGGCTTTGAACCGTATCGGAAAAGCCAATCACACAATGGAGGTGGAGGTCCTACATGACCGTGCTGCTAGAGGTGTGTTTGTTTGTTTGTGTTTGTGTGTGTGTGCGCGCGTTATAAACTGATTTTTAAGGTGTTGTTCAACGTCTGTTTCCCTCCACAGGAGCTTCCTGTCAGGCTGCTGGGAGTGCCACGGTGGCTCTGCTGCTCCACCAGCTCATTCATTGGCTATATTGAATGATTATTTTATTGATTGAATGGTTGAATGATTAATTGACTAATCAGGACATCAATCTCTGTGCTGGAGCTTTGTGATTTGACAGTGATCTGTGAGGGCAGTCTTCAATAGATCTGGAATCAGATCTGAGTTAGTAGAAAACCCTTTTTGCCTAAATGTGAAATTTACTGTTTTGAAATGTGTTATTTTGAAGTAGTGCTATTGAACAGGTCTATAATTAAACAATAAGGCCCGAGGGGGTGTGGTATATGGCCAATATACCACGGCTAAGGGCTGTTCTTATGCACAGCACAACGGTATAAATGTTTATTTCAAACCCTAACCATAAATGTTTATTACTAATAAACTACATAAATGTTTAGGCCTAATCCTAACCCTAAATGTTTATTACTAATAAACTGTATAAATGTTTAGGCCTAATCCTAACCCTAAATGTTAATTACTAATAAACTATATAAATGTTTAGGCCTAATCCTAACCCAGTCTCTAGCAACAGATTTGCCATTATCCTTATTGCAATGTTGTCAATGTCTTTTGTGACTAATAAAAGTTGACCCACAAACTGTCATTGGTTTAACATATTTGTTATCAGGTTGGCTGCAATGATGATGAGTGTGGGTGGGTGGATGTGTTTGTGTGGCAACCACCGTAGGTGACATAGCCGCGCCATGTTATGCATTTTCAACCAGAGCCGCAGAAGGAGAGTCGTCACTAGTTACCACAGGCTTTGTGCTATCTGAGATCCTTGGGATGTCCCTAGCCTTAAACCTAACCACTACCATTTTAAATGTAAACTGCAATGTTGTAGTGTGGTATGGACGTCCCAGGGATTCCAGATAGCATGGGCCGTTACCACAGCCATAAAGTCATAAACACCGCATATTTCTACAATTCTCTTCTTAAAATCAGATTTAAAACCTAACTCTAACCACACTGCTAACGTTACACACAACCTCAGCCTAGCCGAAGCTCCAGGGACATGACTTGTGATTTTCTTCCCATTGAGAGTTTTCATTTTCAGAATCTTCCCTCGCTGAACATGGTCAGCACAGAATATTAACAGGCTACCATTACCAACGAACCGGGCTAATGTGACTTCCCCTATCTCTTTCGTAACGGCATTGGTTAATCGAAAAGGGTGTAGTTGAGACCCTGTGGTCGCATCAAACATGATTACAACTTTCCACTTCCGACACATTATTACTTTAGTTTTTCACTACCATCACCCTCTTCACGTTCTCAACACTCGAAGTGCCTGTGCTGTCAGCAGCGTTTATAGCAGAGGACAGCAGTGGAGAAGGTAGAAAGGTTAAAGTTCCTCGGCGTACATATCATTGACGAATTGAAATGGTCCACCCACACAGACAGTCCACACAGACAGGAGGCTGAAGAAATGTGTCTCGTCACCTAAAACCCTCACAAACTTTTACAGACGCACAATTGAGAGCATCCTGTCGGGCTGTATCACCACCTGGTACGGCAACTGCACTGCCCACAAACCGCAAGGCTGCCCTCCAGGACGCCTACAGCACCCAATGTCACAGGAAGGTCAAAAAGATCATCAAGGACAACAACCACCTGAGCCACTGCCTGTTCACCCCGCTACCATCCAGAAGGCGAGGTCAGTATAGGTGCATCAAAGCTGGGACAGAGAGACTGAAAAACAGCTTCTATCTCAAGGTCATCAGACTGTTAAACAGCCATCACTAGCACAGAGAGGCTGCTGCCTACATACAGACTTGAAATCACTGGCCACTTTAATAAACGGAACACTAGTCATTTTAATAATGCCACTTTAATAATGTTTACATATCTTGCATTACTCATCTCATTTGTATATACTGTATTCTATACTATCTATTGCAGCTTGCCTATGCCGCTCTAACATTGCTCATCCATATATTTATATATTTTTATTCCTTACTTAGATTTGTTTGTATTAGGTATTTCTTGTGGAATTGTTAGATATTGCTGCACTGTCAGAACTAGAAGCACAAGCATTTTGCTACACTCGCAATAACATCTGCTAACCATGTGTATGTGACCAATAACATTTTATTTTATTAGCAACACAGGTGTGAGATTTGAAATGCTCATGGGGCTATGTGGGACGTTAGCGTGCCACCCGTGGCGCACCCTATCAACAGCAGGTGCATTTCAAGAGCGGCAAATTTGAAACCAAATAAATGTAAAAATTCAAATTTCTCAAACATACAACTAACTTACAGCCTTTGAAAGATAAACATCTCCTTAATCTAACCACGTTGTCCGATTTCAAAAAGGTTTTACGGGGAAAGCATAAAGTTAGGTTATGTTAGGAGAGTACATTGACAATAGCTGTGTGTAATGTATTGTCGATTCAAAGACAGGCGTCACCAAAACCATAAAATCAGCTAAAATTATGCACTAACCTTTTACAATCTCCATCAGATGACACTCCTAGGACATTATGTTAGACAATGCATGCATTTTTAGTTCTATCAAGTTCATATTTATATCTAAAAACAGCGTTTTACTATGGCGTTGATGTTCAGGAAATCGTTTCCCTCCAATACCGGCAGTCAAGTCATGACAACAAAATAATTAATTAATATTAGAAAACATTGGTAAAATATTATATTGTCATTCAAAGAATTATAGATTTACATCTCTTGAACGCAATGGACTTGCCAGATTTAAAATTAACCTTACTGGGAAATCACACTTTGCAATAATCTGAGCACTGCGCCCAGAAAAATACGCATTGCGATACAGACTAACCGCCATGTTGGAGAGATCTAAAATCGAAAATACTATGTAAATAATCCATTACCTTTGATTCTCTTCATCAGATGTCACTTCCAAAGAATCCCAGGTCCATAACGAATGTAGTTTTGTTCAAAAAAGCTCATCATTTATGTCCAAAAACCTCCGTGTTGTTAGCACATGATCTAAGCCAGCCGGACTTCACTTCACTTCACGAACGGAAAAAATATATTTACGTTCGTTCAAACATGTCAAACGTTGTATCGCATAAATCATTAGGGCCTTTTTAACCAGAACATGAATAAAATTCAAGGCGGACCATTGGGTTCTCTTTTAAAACGTTTCGGAATGAGAGTACCCACCATCAACTCGCGCGCAAGGTGTCTAATGGGCCATCACAGTTCCAAGGCTCTTATTCGGTCAGATCTCACTGTAGAAGACTCAAAACACTTTGTAAAGGCTGGGGACATCTTGTGGAAGCAATAGGAAGTGCCAAAACATTCCTCACCACCTTTGTTTTTCAATGGTATAGGCTTAAAGTCAATTCAACACATCAGGTATCCACTTCCTGTCAGAATCTGTCTCAGGGTTTTGCCTGCCAAATGAGTTCTGTTATACTCACAGACACCATTCAAACAGTTTTTGAAACTTTAGGGTGTTTTCTATCCATATATAATAAGTATATGCATATTGTAGTTACTGGGTAGGATTAGTAACCAGATTAAATCGGGTACATTTTTTTATCCAGCCGTGAAAATACTGCCCCCTATACCCTAACAGGTTTTAATGTATATAAGAAAAGAGATACTATTGAGTCTTCTTTAGATGTCGATTTGAGATGTGTTCAGCCTTAATAGTGTCAGAACTTCCGCCGAAGTCAGTCCCTCTCCTTGTTCGGGCGGCATTCGGCGGTCGACGTCGCCGGTCTTCTAGCCATCACTGATCCACCTTTCATTTCCCATTGGTTTTGTCTTTGTTTTCTACACACCTGGTTTTCATTCCCCAATTACATGTTCATGTATTTAACCCTCTGTTTCCCCCATGTTTTTTTGTGCGTGATTGTTTCTATGTTCATGTCGGTTCATGATGGCTGTTTTTTTGCCGGGTGCTGTATTCACCCGTGCGTAATATTTACCGTTTGTATTTGGTCAAGTGTATTTCTTACCTTGTGCCTTGATTATGAGTAAAATACGTTGCTCACTCATTTTGCTCTCCTGCGCCTGACTTCATGCACCAGCTGTTACGTCCGTCGTAAGAAGGAGACAAAGGTGCAGCGTGGTTGTAATTTTTTTTCCCTTTATTAAAATGAACACCGTCAAAACAACAAAATGCAAAAACGAACGTAAAGTTCTGCAGGCTTCAAAGCAGCTATACAAAAACAAGATCCCACAAAAACCCAGTGGGAAAAAGCTGCCTAAATATGATCCCCAATCAGAGACAACGAAAGACAGCTGCCTCTGATTGGGAACCATATCAGGCCAACATAGAAATACAATAAGGTAGAATGCCCACCCAAATCACACCCTGACCTAACCAAATAGAGAAATAAAAAGGCTCTCTACGGTCAGGGCGTGGCACCAGCTACACTCACCTTCTGACAAATAGGCTGTGGATATACAGCCCCAGGTCATGATCAGTTGATTTTACCAGACAATCAACATCTGTGCTTTACTAGTGGAGGCAGGTGAGATGCCTTTGCATATACGGCGTAAAACAATGTATGCTCAGGATCTCTGTCTGTATTGAATAGTTTATAATTTGGTAAATCTAATAGGAGTGACCTACTATTGGTGGTATTAATGTTATTATGGAGAATTGAGAGAATGGGTGTATTAGTGAGACTCTGCTGGGTCCCAGGACATTCGGGTGTGGAAGGGAATGTAATTGTAGACCAGTTAGCCAAAAGAGCTTTGAAATAAGATATAATTGATATTAATGTTCCACTGGGTAGAAGTGAGGACAAATGTAAGATCAGAGCCATTTTGATAGATGTGTGGCAGAAGAGATGGAACTCTGAGCCCAAGGGCTGGCATTTATATGCCCTCTAAAGAAAGGTTGTGGACCAAGATGCAAAGGAAGAGGTGTTGTTTGCTCGACTGCACTTTGGACATTGTACTTGGAACTTGTCATTACATCTGTTTGGCAAGCATGGGAATGGTTTGTGTCTCGAGTGTATGGTCGATGAAACGGTGGAGTATGTGTTGTTATATTGTTGAAAGTGTGTTTAAGAGATTGAAGTATAGGGTCATTGAGGTTGGAAGGGATTTGGGGGATAGGGGAGGGTCTATTAGAAGTTAGTAGGCTCTTTTTTATTTTCTCAGAAATACTGAGTTAGGTAGAAGGATTTAGAAATGTTGTAAACCGTGATTGACCACCCACTCCAGAACAGTAGGTGGCGGCATGCACCTTTAACGTTGGTTTGCGGACCGCCATTATATCATAGAAGAAGAAGTGGCGATAGCCAAGCGGATGTCACTTCGCTTCCGGCCGACTCTGGCGATACTTCACCAAATGTTCTGTGCTGGGCATACTTCATACACTCGATTTATAAAGTACATCGTCAAACTGACCTCAAGAGCAACGACAATTCAATCTGAACGTCAACGAAAGTAACGGTCATCCCGTGGAAACGTTGGTCTTGGCCTTTTACTGCTGGTGAGTTAGCATGCTATCGTTAGCTAACTAAGTTAAATAGGCAGCGCCAACTCAATGAATATGTGCGGTAAATTTACATGACTTTACTGGATGCGTCTTTATAGAATAGTGGAAGGTTTATTTGTGTCTTATTCAAGCAAAGCTTCTCAACATTTGTTATTTTATTATACACGTATGATATAGTAATGTTCTAGAGACGATTTGATTAAATTTACGTCACGAAATGAGATGCGTTCCCTTAAAATGGTTCCCTACAGACATTTTTTTTTTTAGATATTAGAATATATGATTAGAACGTAGCTACACAGAATACAGTAGATAGTATTATATAAATAACATCTATGGTCCTCTCATTATAACACCCTAAAATACTCTGGATACATTCAGGAAAATAATTAGAATATTCATGCTCAATTAGGGGTAGGTGTAGCTCAGTATTGGACTAAAGGAGTCTAACGTTACTCAATAGTTAAAGCACCTTACATCTTCTATTTTTAAAGGGTGAATTGGCTCTGGAAGCCAAATACTACATATAAATGTGAATCGATGCTCAATTGCGGTACGGTTCTAGAAACAAGTCTCTCGACTTTCATATCACATCAAAATAATTTCACAAATGCAAAATACACACTTACTGTTTTAACCGGTTATGTTTGTGGCTTCCGTCTTCCCGTGTACACACAGGTGTTCGGAGATGCATATAGCTAACTAGAGCATGTAGTCCACGCTGTCTTCCGTCTGTTTTCTGTAAACACGCTGCTGTAACATGGAGATATGGCCGTGTGGGAACACAAACCCTATAAAGGTGTGCATCAATTTAACCTTTTTTTTAAACATTTTATTTATTATTTCTCAATGATATGAAAGATAAGGTCCTTATGCTTCCGAAACCTTACCGTAAGTGTTGTGTGTTACTGTTCAGACCAAACATCAGGGCTATTAACAAAACTCCCCTGTACAGAAGATGCCTTCATCCAATTACTCTTATGTGTAATGCAACTGAGAGTCAGGATCAAGGGCTAGGGTAGGTGCAACTAAGACCCCAAAATGACAAGGGTTTCAGTAAGAGGACTAACTGGTGTCTCCAAGTGGACACACACCTCTTCAATGTGTGCACACTTACTAAGTCATTTCAATGCACTTTGACTCAACGAAAGAGCCATCTAAGTTTTTTTTTTTTTTAAGCTCTCCTAGTTTTGCCATTGAGGAACTGAAGCAAGCAATTGTAGTTTTCTTGTTTGTAACCCAGCCCTGCATCTCCATCTTCACCCTGCATCTCCAAGATGCTTATATGAATGACATCAGAGCGGTATTTATTCTAACCCTTAACATCTCAGAACACATCGAGTCCTCTTGATCTACCGCATTCCCCTTACTCAGACAACACAATGCGCAGAAGTCCCAATTATCAGGAGGGATGTGGGTGAGATGTTGTTGTGTGGTGCTCACGTTTTAGAGCGTTTATCAGTTGAATCTCATACAGCGCTGAGCTCTGACATGTATACAATGTTACTGTACAGCCACTGTGTTCCAATGGTTTCCCATATCAGTGACCTAATCTGCCATTTTCAACCCGTTTACGGGCTAGAGTGTAAAGTGTTGATCAATAGCCTAAATATAAATGTTATATAAACATACAATATACATAAAAAGCATTAATTGATATTACAACAGCATGTTGGTTTCACATCAAAAGTTGAAATGCTGTGGAAATATTCAATTGGTAACGTGTTATCAGTAAGCATCGAAGTATTGGATGTATATATTTTGACACTATCCTTCTTCTACTACAGGTCATCTAAAGTGTATGGACTTCCTGCTGTCTTTTACAGTTCATTTACTTCCTGCTGTCTTCTATTACAGGTCATCTAAAGTGTATGGACTTCCTGCTGTCTTTCCATTGACTGCATTGCTGTTGTTGCCACATGAGCAGGACAACATGAGTCGAAAGAGGGACAAGCTGTTGGATGGACTGGAACAGAGTTTATACACTCTAACCAAGGACAACTTATGTTACCTGTGCGTTCGTTGTGGAATAGGCTCCAAGGATAGGTTCAAAGGGAAAGAAAACAGTGAACGCACGCTGCGGCGTCAAATCATGGAGGAAATCTGGGAAAATGAAGATTCAAATTCTTGGTTACTCCAACTGAAAGAGGACATCAGAGGTATACAGGAGGATGGTAGACATGTAACCATGAGCTCCAGTGCATCGAGCAGCGTGTCCTCGAGTCCCAGCCAGTCTGATGGTGACGGGGACGCTGCAGACTGCCATGAAGCTGGGAAGCCTCGACAGTTGGAAGTGACTCAGCGAACACACACTGGAGAGAATCCTTACAGCTGTAATCAGTGTGGGAAGACATTCACTCAGTCAGGAAGCCTGGCAACTCATCTGAGAACACACACTGGAGAGAAACCTCATAGCTGTGATGTATGTGGGAAGACTTTTAACGTAGCCTTCAATCTGATCCGACACCAGCGAACACACACTGGAGAGAAACCCTACAGCTGTGAGAAGTGTGGGAAGAGCTTTTCTCAGTTAGGACTACTGGCCAGCCACCAACGTTCGCACACAGGAGAGAAACCGTATGTCTGTGATCAGTGTGGGCAGAGCTTTGTCAATCCGGGATCCCTGGCAAAGCACAAGCGAAAACAACATGCAGGAGAGAAGCCTTATAGCTGTGCGGATTGTGGGAAGAGTTTCTTTGAATCACATACCCTGGCTAACCATCGGAGGACACACACAGGAGAGAAGCCTTATAGCTGTGACCTATGTGGGAAAAGTTTTGCTCTGTCAGGAACCCTGAATAAACATAAGCTGACTCATACAGGAGAGAAACCTTTCTGTTGTGACCAGTGTGGGAAGAGCTTCCGTGAATCAGGAAGGTTGAAAGTTCACCAGAGAATGCACACTGGAGAGAAACCTTACGGCTGTGATCAATGTGGGAAGAAATTTGGTCATTCGCAACACCTGAAAGAACACCTGCGAACGCACACAGGAGAGACGCCATTTAGCTGTGATCAGTGTGAGAGGAAATTCACTCAACCACAACACCTGAAATCACACATGAGAACACACACTGGAGAGAAGCTGTTTGTCTGTGATCAGTGTGAGAAGAGATTCGCTCATTCACAACAACTCAAAGCACACCTGCGAATACACACTGGAGAGAAACCTCATATCTGCGATCAGTGTGAGAAGAAATTTGCTCATTCACAACACTTGAAAGATCACATGCGAACACACACAGGAGAGAAGCCATACATCTGTGGAGAGTGTGGAAAGAGCTTTGCTAGAACAGGAACATTGAAAGTGCACCAGAAATCACACGCAGCAGGTGACGTGTGTACAGATCTGCCTCCCCAGCAGCAGTTCCAGAACTCTCAAATAAATCTGAACAGCCCAAAGTAACAGAACCCTCTAAACTCTGAACAGCCCAAAGTAACAGAACCCTCGATAAATTCTGAACAGCACAAAGTTCCAGATCCATATCCCTCCCCGGGATCAGTTCCAGAACCCTCTATAAACTCAGAAAAGTCCAAAGTTCCGCTGCTGGACGACTCTAGCACGAGGAAATTATGACACCTATCTATTATATATATGCGGTAAAGAGATGGATGGAACTCGACCAAAACAATAGAAATGCCATGGACACAGGTGGGAGAAAGATGCCATGGGGGAAAGATCCCGAATCTCCTCATGGTCCCCTCACTATATGTTGAGGTAAAAATCGGAGTATAATGCTTATATGGATGTCAACCCCCAACACATGTTCATGTCATCATCACCAATCAACTGCATTATAGTAACAAAAGGACTTTGACTGCCATCAGCGATTTGTGTATGCTACAAGCTCATAAGAACAGGAGTTAGCAGTTACTTCTTCTAAACAGGAAAAGGGACAACTTCAGAAATGTTATGCAGAGGAAACAGAGAAATATATCTAAATCGGACTAAAGTAACCACTTTGTGGGCCTGTTACAGAAATCACATGACGGATTTGATTAATATATCCACTTTAGTTAGATCAGATTTGTTGAATGTGAGCCAATGACGCCGTCACAGCGTCCTGCGTTCCATTGACCTCTTTTCCCGCATCTGTGCCTGAATCCAGCTCTACAGATTCTGAATTCAGTTTTAATAGATGAAATACTAACCTTTTTTTTTCGATAGAAAATGGCTTTTTAAATTGAGGTGTGGTCAAAAATGGAATAAAATAGCCTCATATACTTTTATCTGCTTTAAGATGACTTAAGACACTGTGTACAGAAACATTGGTTCATTAAAATCATTGAGTTACATGGAGTGTGCGTGACCTTTTATTGTTTTGACTCCTCAGTTCAGTCACAGTTAAATCTTGGTACCGCACCTAATATTATTCATGCATTTTATACTTGTACATTTCCTATGTGAATCACACCGTTGTTGTAAAGAACCACATCATTCTATGTGAAGACTAGATACCTGTTAGAGATGACATCGTCAACTACCACCGCCCTGAGGTTTTAGATCGGCTACCATGTCAGTGCCTTTATTCAGCTATGGAGAAGGTGGAGCTCTCAGAACGTTCAGACAGAACTGCATTGGACCAACTCGATAGTACAGTAATATGGCTCTGCCACCACCCAGTCCTCCCTTTTATTTATCCTTATCATTAATGCCCATGCAATTTATACATGTTTGAGTTTATTTTATTTTTACAGGGACAGTGCACATTAATCAACGTTTCAGTAAAAGTGCCGGTTTTAGCCAGCCGGCTAATTTTCAACCGCAGTCCCTGGGCAGGTTATTAAAAACAATTACAATATAGACAATCATAGAACAGTGAGCACACGCAGAGTAACATAGGACAAGCAAGACATAGCATAAAGACAGAGCAACATAGGACAAGCAAGATGTAGCATACAGACAGAGCAACATAGAACAAAAAGCAACAAGACAAAATCCATAAAAACAAAGTGTTTCCGCACCTCACAAGCTACAGACAACAGACAACATGGAAAGCGGCAATACACAGCTAGGGATTATGTTCACAAATCTGATTGACCTTTAGCCATGTCTTCATGCATTTTGTGAAAGTGTGATATGTGGTGCAGTTATGTGTGTCTGATGGCAGTGTATTCCAGACATGGGACGCTCTCACAGAGAAAGCGGATTTACTAAAGGTGCTTTTCCTTAAGGGAACTATACAGTCACCTCTCATGGCAGACCTTGTGGATCTGCTGCCATATGTTTGGATTTTCTGTTTAACAAAAGTACTGAGTGGAGGGGGAGCTAGGCCATTTAGGATCTTGAATACAAGACATGCGTCGGTGTATTGCAACAGATTTTCCCAACTCAGGAGCTCATGCTTTCTGAGGATGTAACAGTGATGATGGCTATTGGGCTGCCTATCGAGCACTTTGAGAGCCTGTTTGTAGACAGACTGAATAGGTTTTAATGTTGTATAGCAAGCTTGGGTCCAACTAGTCAAGCAGTATGTTAAGTGGGGGAGTATCATCGATTTGAAGTACAGTCTTGCTACCTCTGTGGTCAAACAATTTCGTATAAATCGGAAATTAGCTAGGTTGAATTTGGTTATTTGAATTACCTTTTTCACATGCTTTTTAAAAGAGAGGTTGGAATCAAGTATGATGCCAAGGTACTTAAAATCAGATACCACCTGGAGCTTCTCCCCTGACACATAGACATCTGGCTCAGTAGCATCTGTTGCCCTCTTTGTGAAGAACATGCAAACAGTTTTTTTTCACATTGAGATGCAAACACGAGTCACTGAGCCACTTTGTAACCTGGACCATTACAGTAGTGAGTTCTTGTGCAGCTTGTTGTTTGCTCTTTGCATGCACATATATCACTGTATCATCTGCATACATTTGAACTTCAGACCCAGTGCAGACGGAAGGCAGATCATTAATGTACAGGCTGAACAAGAGGGGCCCCAGTATTGACCCTTGGGGCACGCCCACATCATAGCTAAGAGTGGGCGACAGCTCATTGCTCACTCTGACACACTGAGTTCTGCCTTCAAGGTATGATTTCATCCATCTCAAGGCATCGGGGGAAAAGTTGAACTTGGACAATTTTGTGATGAGAATCTCATGGTTAACAGTATCGAAAGCCTTCCTTAGGTCCAGAAACACAGCCCCAACAACGCCCCCTTTGTCCATCTTGGACTTCACATTTTCCAGAAGAAAGCAGTTGGCCGTTTCTGTGGAGTGTTTCGCTCTGAAGCCAAACTGCATGGAGTGTAATGTGAAGGGGCTGTTGTTGAGGTGGGAAATCAGTTGTTCTGCTACACACTTTTCAACAACCTTCGACACTACAGGTAGTATACTAATGGGCCTGTAGTTACTCACGTCAGCAGGGTCGCCCGATTTAAAGATGGCCGTTATTATGGCTGACTTCCATACCCTTGGAAACACCCCCAGACCAATAGATGTGTTGGTGACCTTAGTAATGGGGCCAATGAGTGACTCTTTGTAGTTTTTAAGAAAGGTAGAGTCCAGCCCAAACACATCTTTGGATTTAGAGTTCTTTAGTGAGCTAATCACCTTGTTCACCTTTGACTCAGAAACCTCCCTTATGATGAAGACAGGTTGAGCGTCATTCACTAGCACTGAGCCCAATAAACCAGTGGAGGGGTTCTGTGTCAGTACCTTGACAGAGTCAATAAAGTAGGAATTGAAGGCTATTGCTATTTTGACTGCATCCTGTGTTAGATTGTTATTCACCATGATTTCTAGTCTTTTTGCAGTTTTACTATGGTCTTTCCTTGTTAACTTTTTTAGATTCTCCCAGATCAATTTTGAATTTCCCTTTGCCTCACCAATTATGTTAATAAAAAAGTTTGCCTTGGCCTGTCTGATTTCTTTCATCACCTTATTTCTCAACATGGTAAACCTACGTCTGTCATGCTCTAATTTGGATTTTAGGGCTGTTTTTAGAGCTTAATCTCGTTCTTTCATCAATTTCCAAATTTCTCCATTTAGCCAAGGAAGAGTGCTCTTTTGGCCAGGTTTGGATTTGATTTTCTTTAGGAAACCATTTATTGTAGCCTGGATTGTGGATAGAAAAACCTCACTATCAGCTTCCACGTCTGTATAGGACAAGAGATCATTCCAGTTAATTCCATTAATTGCGTTTTCAAAATAGTTTAATTCACTCTTAGGTATTCTTAGTTGATCCGGCTTTCTAACAGTAGAGAGCTTAAACCTGATCTTAGACAACTTTCTGGCTATAAGTGTCAAATTATGATCAGACAGCCCAGTAACCATATTGAATGATTTAGTCACTCTCTCTGGTTTATTACTGAACACCAAATCAATCTGTGTTTTAGAGCAACAAGTCACCCTGGTTGGCCCTTTAACGAGCTGTGTAAGGTCAAAGGTATTAGTGATCCGTTTGAGGGTTTTCCTACAAGCCTTGTCTTCATAATTAATATTAAAATCTCCCATTAAGATGACCTCCTTCCCAAAATCACATTCCCTAAGCATGTTATTAAACTGATCAAAAAACACACTTTTGGTGGAAGGTGGTCTATACATTCCAATAAGGGTAAAAGACATTTGGGGAGACAGTGTAACGTTCAGGCCAATACATTCTAGTTCATTATCACATGACCACTCAATTTGTTTACATCGGATATGTTCTTTAATGTAAATCATCAGACCCCCTCCTCTTCCTTCAATCCTGTCTCTCCTGAAAACATTGTAGCCAGGCACAATCAAAGCAGCACATGGAGAGTTTTTATGGAGCCATGTCTCTGAGAGGCAGAGGAAGTTGGAGTCTGTGAGTAGATGTTGAATTTGATCACTTTTTGGAATGACACTACGAATGTTCAAGTGCCCTCCTAGTAGTCCCTTGGGCTTAGCCCGTGGGTCCCAGATGACTCGAGAGTGATTGACACATTGAAAAAAGTTAAATTTTCTGTGTTTTCTGACAGCTGGGTTTAGGCCGTTTTGATTAGGGGCAGTTCGGTAGCGGAACCAACAATCCCTCCCGCTTGCACTGGATGTGGGGAACTAATTAAAACGACTTGCGTACCAGAAGCAAAGTCAGGGATCGCATATAGCGGCTTGGGTATGTTTGAAGAGTTAAAATCTATCCTGGAGCCGGGTGAATCGAGAGAAACCATGGGACGATAGCACTCACCCACTTCCACAGCGGCGATGATCTGTGGACGAGGCCACCCCCTGCTTTCCACTCCGGTGAGTATCGCTGGCTCGGTGATGTTAGGCCCAGGATTAAGTTGCACATCCCCGGAGAGCAGCAGGGTAGTGAACAGGTAGTTTAACAGTTTCCGATAAATGTTGGACTTGTGTTTGTCACGCCTAAGCGGTTCAGTGGAATAGGGAGCGAGGTAGACTTGGCCATTATTCAGAACATTATGGTATGCTGTGTATAGTCCGCTCCGGTGGATCGGTGAACCAATGTGTTTGGTGTAGATATGTACATTACTTATGTTAATAGCACAGTTCTTGTTAAGTTCTCTTGGTAGAGATGTTCCTAAAAAGGTAACAGGCTTCTCCTGTTTTAGGTCAGTGAGTTGGCTTTTATGAACCCGCTATATTGTTTATTTGACACTTTGCCAGATTAAATATTTTCAAATGCAATAGTGTCCAAATAAAATAGGCAAAAAAGGGCGCTGAAATGTGATGCAATAGATCTTCGAGCTCCACTGGGTAGAGGTGAGGCTAAATGTAAGATCAGAGCCTTTTTGATAGGTTTGGAAGAGAGCGTTAGTAGGTCAACGGGGGAATGTCCTCCTGGGGCTAATTCAGATTTTTTTGGGGGTGTGTCTGCTGGGGCAGAAGAAGCGTGCTTTGCGCCTCAAAAAGACACTTGAATGCAATGTGTACAGATTCCAAAGCAGGGCACCTGTCAAGGAGGTTAACTCTAGGGTGGCGCGTGCAGATTATATTTTTTTGTTTAACCTTTATTTAACTAGGCAAGTCAGTTAAGAACAAATTCTTATGTCCAATGACGGCCTAGGAACAGTGGGTTAACTGCCTTGTTCAGGGGCAGAACAACAGATTTTTACCTTGTCAGCTCAGGAATTTGATCTTGCAACTTTTCGGTTGCTAGTCCAACGATCTAACCACTAGGCTCTAACCACTAGGCTCTAACCACTAGGCTCTAACCACTAGGCTCTAACCACTAGGCTCTAACCACCAGGCTCTAACCACTAGGCTCTAACCACTAGGCTCTAACCACTAGGCTCTAACCACCAGGCTCTAACCACTAGGCTATAATCACCAGGCTCTAACCACTAAGCTCTAACCACTAGGCTCTAACCACTAGGCTCTAACCACTAGGCTCTAACCACTAGGCTCTAACCACCAGGCTCTAACCACTAGGCTATAATCACCAGGCTCTAACCACTAAGCTACCTGCCGAGGAAGCAGGTGAAGTGATTGGTGCACGTCAACTGACGGGTATGGTGGATGGAGTAAGGAAATTGACTTCATCCATACTACTGTTCTTCGATGAAAAGTCTCTCCCTTCTCATGTAAAGTTAGGATTTGTGAAATATCCTGTAAAAGCTTTTGTGCACAAACCCCTCTAGTGTCGTAAATGCAAAAATATTTGGTCACGTGTCAAGTGTATGCAGACGAAGAATATCGTATGCCAGCTGAGGTAATGCTACAACTGTAAGTGGCGAACATGCACCTTCATTTCCCGGATTGTCCCGTTAGGGGGAAGGAGACAGAGGGTTGGCAAAAGTGAGGGATGTCCAGTGTGTCTCCTATCTGGAGGCGATGAGAAGAGTGGAAGGGGCGAGTGGCGTTGAAGACGCGTTGGTAATAGAGCCTGCACCAGTGAATGTTTCTCGGCAACCAAGGGATACTGATATATTGCACGTGAAAAAGTTGGTCTTTGTAGCATTTAGTGCCTCGTCGTAAACTACGCAGCACACAACAAAGAAGAAATCAGAGAACATTTTAGTCATTGTTAGTGCATACAGAACGCTCTTTTGTGACTGAGTTTACAGCCGAGGCCTTGCAAGAAATCCTGTCACAGAATGTTCTGTCCTCACAGGCCGCTGAGCCGTTGTCAGGATGTGACTTGAATTGGACTGTGACAGACGGAGTAGGATAGGTTTTTAATGTTTATTTTCCAACAATGGATTTTTTTCCTTCTTCTATCGTTTACCACTCGTACAGTAGGTGGCGGCATGCACCTGACACTTGTTTGCGGACCGCCATAATACCGTAGAAGAAGAAGAACAACAACAATGCCAGTCAAAGCGGAAGTTGATACCTTGCTACAGAGTAGCTGAAACGTTCGTACTTGTAGCCTACTATAAATATATCCTA
This sequence comes from Salmo trutta, assembly GCF_901001165.1. Classification (NCBI taxonomy): domain Eukaryota; kingdom Metazoa; phylum Chordata; class Actinopteri; order Salmoniformes; family Salmonidae; genus Salmo; species Salmo trutta. The sequence goes on from NC_042994.1 coordinate 30,166,689, forward strand.
TTTTCAATCTCCAAAATGCAACAGCCACAGGACAACTTTGTTTGAAAGTCATAAAGGATCATTAGACAAAACTGACGAGATAAAGCTAGCTAGCTAGCTACCTCATTTTCCACGTGGAAAAAAAGGAGGACAGGGACTTGCTAGCTGCGTTAACTTGCTAGCTAGCTGGCTTTTCTACAAGGAATTTGGTGAGTTAAATAGCTAGCTTCTGTTCAACAACAGCTGTAGGCGGATTAATGTTTTGTGCACCTAAGAACGACGAATGTTGACAGTCTAGATATGACGATATCGTCAATAATTCCAGTTTAGTGGTTCGTGAACAAACACGGCAGTGCAGGCCCGGTCCTGACCGTTCTGCCGCCCTAGACTAGAAAACAACAAAAAAGCAGCCCTCCGTAAAACTAGAATAGTGTAACTAGAATAGTGTAGCGTGGTACCGTTTGTAAAACAGACATTTCCATTGTGTTATTAGTCCTGATTCCCGTGACTAATCATTTTGGCTGTATGAGCTCTGAGTATCAGCCAGCCTATTTGCAATGAGTCAATGTATTTACACAGCAGGAAATGCTGGACTATTGTATTTTTTGTGCTATGATCAGTTCGTCAAAAACCATTAAGGAATATAAACTTGTAACCACTGATTATCATGATTTAGCCCGCAGGGTGAAACTCCTGGACAGCAGGTGTGGGTAGCCTGATTTTTAGGATGTAGTATTTGTTAAAATGTCATTCACACTGAAAAGCTTTTTTTATTGCCTCAATTTTGTTTAGGCTATTTGATCGGAGAAGCGTGCATGCATGATGTAAAAAGTGTCTGTTTCACGACATTGTCATAGATTTGTTTTTTGACGGAACGTTGATGGAGCGCCATAGCGGTGCATCTCTCCAACAGCACCCTGGAGAAGCACGGAGCAGCTAAATATTTTGCGAAAATAATTAATTAGTTTGTCTGCCACCAATAAGAATCATAAATGACTTAAAATGACTCATTATAAATCATAAAATGTATCAGTTTCACTGACAGTCAAGGGGGTTGACAACTAAGCCACAAAACAGATCTTTGATGTCCCAATACCATGGCAACGGGTTTGAGCTGTTAAACAAAACAGATGCATCAATTCGTTCTTTTAAATTTAAGCTATAATATAAAATTCTCTCCAGAAATAATTCTCAGTATATATGGGGTATTGAACAGACAGACCGGTGCAGACTCTGCCATGCAGACAAATAATCAATAGCATGTCTCTTTGGTCCTGTCCTTTAGGGCTGGGTGGTATGGCTCAATAGTGTGTCTCTTTGGTCCTGTCCTTTAGGGCTGGGCGGTATGGCTCAATAGTGTGTCTCTTTGCTACTGTCCTTTTAGGTGTGGGCAGTCTGGCTCAAAAGCCTGTCTCTTTGGTATTGTCCTTTAGGGCTGGGCGGTATGGCTCAATAGCGTGTCTCTTTGGTATTGTCCTTTAGGGCTGGGTGATATGGCTCAATAGCGTGTCTCTTTGCTACTGTCCTTTAGGGCTGGGCGGTATTGCTCAATAGCGTGTCTCTTTGCTACTGTCTGTTAGGAAATAATTGAATGAATTCAGAGCTTGTGAAATTATACCAAGGCTGAATATATTCCTTCCACAACCATAAGACCCACTAATAATTTAATACAAATAGTTTTACCTGCTTTTTTTATGCTATTACTGATCTGGCTTTCAGGTCTGTCTATACAAATGCCCTTTTTGTTACAACTTTAACCAGAACCATGCATAATGCACATTCACTAATAATGTAGCAGGCATTCTAGAACATTAACACTGGTCTCATAAACAGTCTCTCCAGCACAAGCCCACGTGCTAGTGAGTAGCCAACTCATATTTATATTTCAAGTTTAGAATCTATTTGCTAGCTAACAAGGCATAACAGTTGAATTGTTATAAAAACACACCTTTCAGTCAGTTTCCAGCTGTTTGAACAGCATGCTAGCCTGTCCACTTTGTTCACATGTTGAAACCATTGGCCTACCTTATTTCTCAGAATGAGAAAGATTTGCCAATTCCTTATATAATTGTTTTATTCTTATTGCACGTTCATAAAACACAGACTAAACAGCCAGTAGAACCGTCTTTATTTGTCTAAAATGCTGCTAGCGGTACGTGGTACTGTAATGCGCTCGCGACAAAATGAGCATTTTGGCATCTGTTTTAGTAGTCTGCTCTGCTTGAAATGTGAGGAGTTGAAACATGAACAGGGATTGGTTCGAAAGGTTAACGTCTCCTCTATTACAGTAAAATAATGTCTCCATGTGTTTCAGTGTCCATATGACCGAGTGTTAGACCAAACCTCAAATGCAAATAGCGAGTTGAAACTGCTTGTCAGCGACGAAGAAGTGATCTCTCATCTTTGTTTTTGTGAGTGGTAGGGACTTGGGAGAAAGAAGCCAAGAGAGAGGTTTCACTCTCGCCAAAATAAGCCCAACGTGTTTCTATGTGCTTATTTTGAACCTAAGCTTGTTGCCTGCCTTCACTTTGGGACAACAACTCCTGTTGTTAGGGAGGAGACATGAGCATTTTGTCATTATATACAGATATCTGATGTAAATGGAGAAAGTGCACTCAGCACAGAAGGACCAAAAAGACAAGATGAGAACAAGCGGACATAAACGCTCATAAAATAAAAATAAGAAACTTGATTCTGCAATACAGGCATTTGTAATCTTTCGCAAAAACATACATTAGAATAAATCAAGTTAAATTGATATATCGCCCAGCCCTACTGTGCAGTAGGTGTCTAGTTTCTGGAGTCAGGTTCAGGAACAATATCAGGGTGTGGTTGGTCCTGCACACTATATTGCTGGGAGACTTGAAGGACCACCGTCAGTCAACAGGAAATATCATTGTGCTCTTGGGTTAAATGTTGATTTTTGGGGACGTTTGCAGGTGGCGGGGTTGAAGTCCCTAGTGAGACACCATGGGAGAATGGAAGGATGTATTGCGAGAGGAAATGGTAGAATGATGATTTCCTGGGAAAGATGGGTTGATCTGATGCTGTGTGAAGGGTGGAATTGATGAGTGTTGGAAAAATTATAAATGCAAATGTACATTATAAATGTTTGAGGTCCTCCATTCGGGTGTGAGGGTGGGATTATTGAGGTCCTCCAATCGGGGTGAGGGTAGGAATGGGATTATTGTATGTTTTACATTTAGCTATTTATGTTTTGTGTTTTTGTTTCATGCTGTGAGCGGTCTGTCTGCTGGTCCTGGTAGATTCATGCTGTGAGCGGTCTGTCTGCTGGTCCTGGTAGTTTCATACTGTGAGCGGTGTCTGCTGGTCCTGGTAGTTTCATGCTGTGAGCAGTGTGTCTGCTGGTCCTGGTAGATTCATGCTGTGAGCAGTGTGTCTGCTGGTCCTGGTAGATTCATGCGGTGAGCAGTGTGTCTGCTGGTCCTGGTAGATTCATGCTGTGAGCAGTGTGTCTGCTGGTCCTGGTAGATTCATGCTGTGAGCAGTGTGTCTGCTGGTCCTGGTAGATTCATGCTGTGAGCGGTGTGTCTGCTGGTCCTGGTAGTTATGGGTGCGCTCACTTCCATGCCCGCCTGGGCGTTCCAAGTCCCTTGAAAAATCCCTTTGGGCCTTGTCGATGTCTCGGGGAAAGTGGGGGCATGAGCACCCACTGACCAGAACACCTTCTGACCCTCTGATGTTGTCCGGCCATTTGTATTGTCTGTGTATTGCTGTTTTAAAGAAAATAAGAAAATCAATCTATATACAGTATCAGTCAAAAGTTTGGAGACACCTATCCATTCCAGGGTTTTTCTTTATTTTGACTATTTTCTACATTGTAGAATAATACTGAAGTCATCAAAACTATGAAATAACACATATGGAATCATGTAGTAACCAAAAAAGTGTTAAACAAATCAAAATATATTTTATATTTGAGATTCTTCAAATAGCCACCCTTTTCCTTGATGACAGCTTTGCACACACTTGGCATTCTCTCAACCAGCTTCATGAGGTAGTCACCTGGAATGCATTTCAATTAACAGGTGTGACTTGTTAAAAGTTAATTTGTGGAATTTCTTTCCTTCTTAATGCGTTTGAGCCATCAGTTGTGTTGTGACAAGGTGGGGGTATACAGAAGATAGCCCTAGTTGGTAAAATAACAAGTCCATATTATAGCAAGAACAGCTCAAATAAGCAAAGAGAAACGACTGTCCATCATTACTTTAAGACATGAAGGTCAGTCAATCTGGAAAATTTCAAGAACTTTGATGAAACTGGCTCTCAAGAGGACCGCCACAGGAAAGGAAGACCCAGAGTTACCTCTGCTGCAGAGGATAAGTTCATTAGAGTTACCAGCCTCAGAAATTGCAGCCCAAACAAATGCGTCACGGTGTTACAGACACATCTCAACATCAACTGTTCAGAGGAGACTGTGTGAATCAGGCCTTCATTGTCGAATTGCTGCAAAGAAACTACTACTAAAGGACACCAATAATAAGAAGAGACTTGCTTGGGCCAAGAAACACAAGCAATGGACATTAGACCGGTGGAAATGTTTTCTTTTGGTCTGGAGTCCAAATTGGACATTTTTGGTTCCAACCGCAGTGTCTTTGTGAGACGTGGTGTGGGTGAACAGATGATCTGCATGTGTATTTCCCACCGTAAAGCATGGAGGAGGAGGTGTGGGGGTGCTTGTCTGGTGACAATGTTTGTGATTTAGAATTCAACGCACACTTAACCAGCATGGCTACCACAGCATTCTGCAGCAATATGCCATCCCATCTGGTTCGGGCTTAGTGGGACAATCTTTAGTTTTTCAACAGGATAATGACCCAACACACCTCCAGGCTGTGTAAGGGCTAGTTGACCAAGAAGGAGAGTGATGGAGTGCTGCATCAGATGACCTGGCCTCCACAATCCCCCGACCTCAACCAAATTAGGATGGTTTGGGATGAGTCGGACCGCGGAGTGAAGGAAAAGCAGCCAACAAGTGCTCCGCATATGTGGGAACTCCTCCAAGACTGTTGGAAAAGCAATCCAGGTGAAGCTGGTTGAGAGAATGTCAAGAGTGTGCAAAGGGTGGCTACTTTGAAGAATCTCAAATATCAAATATATTTTGATTTGTTTAACACTTTTTTTGGTTACTACATGATTCCATATGTGTTATTTCATAGTTTTGATGTCTTCACTATTATTCTACAATGTAGAAAATAGTAAAAATAAAGAAAAACCCTTGAATGAGTAGGTGTTCTAAAACTTTTGACCGGTAGTGTGTAACAAAAACAGGCACTGCTCATCATGGGGTGACTTCAGAGCTCACCTAAATACCCCATATACCACTTGGGTGAGAGAAATTGTCATTGTTTTTGGGCAGAATTATGTGAGCTGTTATGTGTTGTTGGAGGTGCGTCTTGTTCAGTTTAGCTCAGAAAATACCGCCCTCATCAATTAGCCACACTTGTCGGCCACCTATTCCTGCCTAATGGGCGGGGACTGACTATTACCCGAAAGTTCCCGCCCAACTATGTCGGTGAACGTTAGCTAGTCTGATAATGCCCTGTTTAAAAAGATGGTCAGCTCAAATCAACCCTAGTTTTAATTTTCATGTCGCCGCCTTTAAACTACGTTCTGAATAGCTGCAAAAATAGCAGCAGATCTTTGTAATTGATTTGGTTGCGGCAATGTTGAAATTACGTCATTAGTTGAGATCTGAGTTCCCTTCTTTAGATCAGGAGACTGATAGCCCCAAGACGCTAATGTTAAGCAAGCCAAACTCATCTGCACGATTTCACTAAATATCATCAATATCATTTTGGGGGGGTGAATTAGAGCTTGTTTTGTGAAAACAAATCGTATTTTGGTGGCCTCTGGTACATTTTTAATGCCAGATTAGATTTTCAATTTGCAACTGTCAGGGAATAACACTGATCACATTTTTTCACACATTTTACAGTGTTAATTTCATCAACTGTTGTATGATATGAGATAAAACCCAGGAACATTTTTATTCTGCACTGGGCCTTTAAAGAATTTCTGTAAGAGTAGAGCAATATAGGTATGATTTGAACAATCAAAACACATTTTATTTGTCACGTGGCAATTACAACTGGTGTAGACTTTACTTTAAAAATAAAATAGTAACATGAGTAATAAAATAAAATACAGAATTGCGCTGTATACTGGGAGAACCAGTACCAGATCAATGTAGAGCTATCTACAGGGAGAACCAGTACCAGATCACTGCATCTATATACAGGGAGTACCAGTACCAGATCAATGTGGAGCTATATACAGGGAGTACCAGTACCAAATCAATGTGGAGCTATATACAGGGAGTACCAGTACCAGATCAATGTGGAGCTATATACAGGGAGTACCAGATCAATGTGGAGCTATATACAGGGAGTACCAGATCAATGTGGAACTATATACAGGGAGTACCAGATCAATGTGGAACTATATACAGGGAGTACCAGTACCAGGTCAATGTGGAGCTATATACAGGGAGTACCAGTACCAGGTCAATGTGGAGCTATATACAGGGAGTACCAGTACCAGATCAATGTGCAGCTATATACAGGGAGTACCAGATCAATGAGCAGCTATATACAGGGAGTACCAGTACCAGATCAATGTGGAGCTCCAGTAGACAGCTGGCGTGTGCTGTGTGGAGGCATCAACTCGTGTACTCTGCTCCAGAAGTTGTGACTCGCGGGAGTATGGTGGTGCTTGAATGAACAGCCAATCATATTGCTCAGCTACAAATAGCATGACATTTATGTGTGTAGACTGCGTCAGAGCAGGAAAATGTTGAACTGGAATGCAAAAATGCGCGGAAAAGTTACTGGCCCTGTCATGGGAGTGACTGGCGAGATCCACTGGCCTGACTGACATGTTTTTACGGGCCCAGCGTTCATGTCGGGCCCAGCACGCAAAATAAAATAAATGATTGTACCATAAAACAACAGGCTAAGTGTTAGCAGGTGGGCTACAGTCATTGGACCGTAATCCCCAACGCTATAGACCATGTCTCGTAAATTAGAGGTTTTAAATGTCCAAATTCATCAATATGCTGAAATAAATTGTGATTTTGTTGAAGACCAAGACATAGAAATTCCTCTCTACACACACGTATCGCACTTGTTCAGATTACTTGTATTTTGCTAAAATACTACCTTTTAAAAACTGCTCACGCCCCAATATTTACCAAGCGGTCACTCCAGACTGAAATTGATTAGTTTGTTCTACTGTAATAAATAGCGCGCATATTAATCACTCACATCGAAATCAATGAAAATGGGACAATAGCCGCAGAAACATCTGCCGTTTGTCCTCTTCTAAAAAGACCGACCACAACGAACTTGGGAATATTTCCATACCTGTTGATAGATGACAACCTGTAGTAGTTATTTATCAACTGAAGTGTTCCTGCTGTCTTCTTCTACTACAGGTGTATGGACTTCCTGCTGTCTTCTTCTACTACAGGTCATCTAAAGTGTATGGACTTCCTGCTGTCTTCTACTACAGGTCATCTAAAGTGTATGGGCTTCCTGCTGTCTTCTACTACAGGTCATCTAAAGTGTATGGACTTCCTGCTGTCTTCTACTACAGGTCATCTAAAGTGTATGGGCTTCCTGCTGTCTTCTACTACAGGTCATCTAAAGTGTATGGGCTTCCTGCTGTCTTCTTCTACTACAGGTCATCTAAAGTGTATGGGCTTCCTGCTGTCTTCTTCTACTACAGGTCATCTAAAGTGTATGGACTTCCTGCTGTCTTCTACTACAGTTCATCTAAAGTGTATGGACTTCCTGCTGTCTTGCCATTGACTGCATTGTCATTGTTCCCACCAGCAGGACAACATGAGTGGAGAGAAGGAAGCATTGCTGGAAGAAATCGAACAGAGTTTACATCCTCTAACAGAGGATAATTTACGATACCTGTGTGAACGCTGTGGAATAGATGGCTCCCAAGTTAAAGGAAAGAACCATCGCTCGTTGCGACGTAAAATCATGGAGGAAATGTGGGAAAATGCAGATTCAGTCAATTCGGAGGAGCAGGGAATGTCTTGGTTACTCCGACTGAAAGATGACATCAGAAAGATACATGAAGAATCTACTGTGGCACCCATGAGTCCCAGCCAGTCTGATGATGATGATGCTACAACCTGCGACGAAGAATGGAACGTGGAGGACAACGATGGAGAGGGAGATTCAGATTCGATGTCATCAAGTAGGAACAATGGTGTGTGTGTATTAGAAGACAATCTGCTTCTGTAACATTTCATTGATTGGTCAATATTTATTAATTGACCCATATTTGCTGAACGTAACTATTCAGTGTTGTATAGCAGCTCATCTGTGTTGGATGGGGAAGATACTTCAACACTAGTTCATTGTGAAATACTTTGGTACATATGAGGAACCTTAACTTCATGTCTTTGTTTCACAGGGGACAACCCTAACGGTCGCTCGCTCAGTGGGAGGGTCTTATCATCTGGGAAGGCTCGAGGATTGAAAGAGATCCAGCGACCTTATAGCTGTGATGTATGTGAGAAAAGTTTCCCACATTTAGGAGACCTAAAGAGACACCAGAGAATACACACAGGAGAGAAACCATATGGCTGTGATCAATGTGGGAAGAGTTTTCGTCAGCCAGGGCAACTGACTAAACACAAGCTAATACACACTGGAGAGAAATCTTATCGCTGTGATCAATGTGGGAAGAGTTTTGCTCGAGCTGATTCCAGGACCGAACACAAGCGAACACACACAGGAAGGAAATCTTATGTCTGTGATCAATGTGGGAAGAGTTTCACTACCTTAGGAGCACTGACTATACACCATAGAATACACACAGGAGAGAAACCATATGTCTGTGCTGTATGTGAAAAGAGTTTCCGTCAGTCAGGACAACTGACTATACACAAGCGAACACACACAGGAGAGAAACCATATAACTGTGATCAATGTGAGAAGAGTTTTGCTGAAGCTGGTTCCCTGACTGAACACAAACGAACACATACAGGAGAGAAACCATATGTCTGTGATCAATGTGGGAAGAGTTTCACTACATTAGGAACACTAACTATACACCAGAGAATTCACACAGGAGAGAAACCTTATGTTTGTGCTATATGTGGAAAGAGTTTCCGTCAAACTGTACAACTGACAAGGCACAAGAGAACACACACGGGAGAGAAATCTTATAGAAGCTTTGATCAATGAGGGGATTTGATCATCTCGCCTGGGTTGCCCCGGTGCGAAGTGTTTGCATCTGGTGAAAGGTGATTGCATTCGTTTTAGGACCAGGAAAGCCCATGGCAAAGTAGGCTCAAAACAAAAGTGACATATTTAAGCTTGTGGAGTAATGACTAGGATTCTGTTTTCAAAAGCAAGAAGTGATTGCTTTTGATAAAATCATTTTATCTGCCTTCTCAATGAAAACTCATTTGAGCATACATTTTATGGAAAAGATATGTATGTTTCTGGACGATGCACCATGCTGGCTTGACCGAGCGATGCAGATTACTGTTACATTTGAGAAGGGCGCTCCTCCATCACCGCTTTCGCCCATTTACGTCACGGACCATAGACGGGGGTCGCACGGCTTACACAAGCTAACACACACTGGAGAGAAGCCTTTCCAATGCTCTGTGTGGAAAGAGTTATACCAATATAAGGCTTTTTGAAATCTCAGGAGAGAAACCATACCTCTGTGCTATATGTGGAAACAGTTTTCCGTCAGGCAGTACAACTGACTAGACACATGTTAACACACAGGGGAGAGGGCTGTGATCAATGTGGGAAGAGTTTTGTTCGAGCAGATTACCTGACAACACACACAAACTCACAGTTGAAGATGCATCAGCGAACACACACTGGAGAGAGACATTACAGATGTGTGGTCTGCTGTGAGTTTAGTTTATTAGATCCCCATTAGCTACAGGATTTTGGATCCCCATTTTTCACGGTTTTGGTACTGTGAAGAAACTCAGTGGTGTGTCTGGTGGGGTATCTACAGTGTATTCGGGAAGTATTCAGACCCTGGGGGAGAAGGACCTTGGTCAGGGCGGTGACCAAGAACACGATGGTCACTGACAGAGCTCCACAGTTCCTCTGTGGAGATGGGAGAACTTTCTAGAAGGACAACCATCTCTGCAGCACTCCACCAATCAGGCCTTTATGGCAGAGTGTCCAGGAGGAAGCCACTCCTCAGTAAAAGGCACATGACAGCCCACTTAGAGTTTGCCAAAAGGCACCTAAAGGACTCTTAGACCATGAGAAACAAGCATCATGCTGTGGGGATGTTTTTCAGCAGCAGGAACTGGGAGACTAGTCAGAATCGAGGGAAAGACGAATGGAGCAAAGTACAGAGAGATCCTTGATGAAAACCTGCTCAGGACCTCAGACTGGGGTGAAGGTTCACCTTCCAACAGGACAATGACCCTAAGCACACAGCCAAGACAACGCAGAAGTGGCTTCGGGACAAGTCTCTGAATGTCCTTGAGTGGCCCAGCCAGAGACCGGACTTGAACCCGATCTAACATCTCTGGAGAGACCTGAAAACAGCTGTGCAGCGACGCTCTGCATCCAACCTGACAGAGCTTGAGAGGATCTGCAGAGAAGAATGGGGGAAACTCCAACTATAGGTTAGCGTCATACCCAAGAAAACTCAAGGCTATAATCGCTGCCAATGGTTCTTCAACAAAGTACTGATTAAAGGGTCTGAATACTTATGTAAATGTCATGTCAGTTTTTTATTTTATTTGTATAAATTTGCAACAATTTGGAAAAAACTCTGTTTTTTTGCTTTGTCATTATGGGGTATTGTGTGTAGATTGATGATGAAAACAATTTAATCAATTTTAGAATAAGGCTGTAACGTAACAAAATGTGGAATAAATCAAGGGGTCTGAATACTTTCTGAAGGCACTTTGTCTGTTCTGAAGTGTATACAAATATATTATACAAGTGGTTAGGTGTTTTCATCACATAAATATTTCTTAAGACAAGAAGTAGTCAATTTCTCCTCAACTCTCAACCATAAAAGACTATCATCCATGTTGTTGATGTTAGTTATATGTGTGTAGTTAAAGGGCAAGGTGTGCTGCTTTGTTTTGAGCCAGGTTTGCTAGGTCTTTCTTTTCTGCACCATATTACCAGACAGTAATCAAGATGGGACAAGACCAGAGCCTGGACAACTAGTACAGTTAATCTTTGTGTCAAAAACACAGACACACCCCTCCCCATCTTCACAACAACTTAGTCAATATGACTTGACCATGATAACTTCACCCCATCTAAACAACGACTTAGTCAATATGACTTGACCATGATAACTTCACCCCATCTTCACAACAGCTTAGTCAATATGACTTGACCATGATAACTTCACCCCATCTAAACAACGACTTAGTCAATATGACTTGACCATGATAACTTCACCCCATCTTCACAACAACTTAGTCAATATGACTTGACCGTGATAACTTCAACTTGTTCAATGGATACACACCCTTCACGCACAACCCCAGTTGAGGTTTAGGTCTAAGAGAATGGTTTGAACCAAATACAATGCTTTTTAGATGTATTTAAGTCCAGTTGATTCTGTCAGTCCTTGCTAAGAGTCTCCGTGAGCTCCCTGGCTGTAGGTGCTGATGTGTAGAGTCTGCAGTCGTCAGCAATACATAGTCATTCTAGCTTCTTGTAAGACAAATGGCAAATCATTTGTAAAAATAGAGAAGAGTAAGTTGTGTGTGTTGGTTTGATGGCATGTTGAGGGTTTCACACTCTGTGGGGTTATATTTACTTTACGACCTACTGTTAGTGCTTTCATCTTAAGATGACTGAGAGACAGTCACTTTAAAAACGGGTTCATATTGTCAATTAAAATAATGTTATAATGTAGAATGTTTTGCCAATGTTATAGGTACAGTTTTCATGTTGTAATAAAATAGGTAGAATTCATGTTGTAATTCAATTTAATTAAAATTGAACGCATATGTGCTTGTAGTTAATACATGCCCCTGTATTTTTGTTTTTAATGAGAATAAATACGAAGCTCCTATAAACTTTGGCATTCTTTTTTTCAACTTATTCTTCTGAGAACAACTAAAAATGTATTTTTTTAAACCTAAAGTAAGATTAGCTACACGAAACATCATCCACGTAGACACACAATAATGTTGTATCTCCTATTGGGGAAAGACTAATTAACGGGCTGCACCGTCACTATGGGAGCTCTGTTAAATTGTGCATAGAAGCAATAATTTTTTTTAAACTCTGCAAACGGTTAAACTTGTGAGATATAGATGTTTTCTGTAAAGTGGGTAACATAATACTATCATCCTAAATTGAAATGTTGATTTATTTGTACATATTAGATTATTTTATATTGCGCTGTCTTTCCTTGATGTTTTGATCCAAATGGACACCATACGTTTCAACTACATTACGCAAGCTCACGTTTTGATCACATCGAATTTAGGTTAATTAGACATCATTTTTACCTCAGATTGGTGCTGTTAATGTAAAAGTTTATAGTTATCGCGATGACACAATCGATTGCTTAATAAAATAGATCATTATCTTTGGTTTTGGTACGCTTGGCGGTTGCAGGACTTCAATTTGCCAATTTCAAACTCAAATGGCATGAATAATGTGGGACACTGTATAAAAGTCACTGGCCATACACCAATAAACTATCACTCAAATACAGTGCCTTTGGAAAGTATTCAGACCCCTTGACTTTTTCCACATTTTGCTATGTTACAGCCTTATTCTAAAATTGATTAAATAGTTTTTTTCCTCATCAATCTACACACAATGCCCCATAATGACAAAGCAAAACCAGTTTTTTTAGACATTTTTGCTAATTTCTTTAAAAAAACAACCGGAAATATCACATTTACATAAGTATTCAGACCCTTTACTCAGTACTTTTGTTGAAGCACCTTTGGCAGCGATCACAGCATTGAGTTTTGGGTGTGATGCTACAAGCTTGGCACACCTGTATTTGGGGAGTTTCTCCCATTCTTCTCTGCAGAAGGGCAATTCCTTCGACCTCATGGCTTGATTTTTGCTCTGACTTGCACTGCCAACTGTGGGACCTTATATAGACAGGTGTGTGCCTTTCCAAATCATGTCCAATCAATTGAATTTACCACAGGTGGACTCCAATCAAGTTGTAAAAACATCTCAAGGATGATCAATGGAAACACGATGCATCTGAGCTCAATTCTGAGTCTCATAGCAAAGGGTCTGAATACTTATGTAAATAAGATATTTCTGTTTGCAAAAATTTCTAAAAACCTGTTTTTGCTTTGTCATTATGGGGTATTGTGTGTAGATTGCTGATTTTTAAAATTTTTATTTAATCCATTTTCGAATAAGGATGTAACGTAATAAATTGTGGAAAAAGTCAATAGGTCTGAATACTTTCTGAAGGCACTGTACTTTCCCAACCCTTGTCGGTTTTGATATCTCATGTCAAATGAAACAAGTTAAATACCAAAGCAACTTATTTGTTTCTTCCCCCCCCCCCCGTTTCAGGCAGCCTTCCAGAATCTCCATCTGACATTCTAGAATTTAGATGACTGTCTTCAACCAATTATCTTCTAACCGGTGATGTAAAAGTTATTCTCAGATTCGGTGTGGCTTTTCAGTAGTGTTAGTTTGATTTCAAGGTGATATTGATAGGAGTGATGAACTAAAAAGTGTAGCGTTACACTTATCGTGATGTGCGACCCACTTTAATCCAAACGCAACACATTGAGATGTGTCCCCCTGTCTTCTGCAGGTTGCCCTCTAACCAGTGATGTAAAAAAATATCTCCAGTTTCCATGTGGGTAGGGAGGTGACCGAGAACCCAATGACCACTCTGACAGAACTACAGAATTCCTTTGCTGGGATGGGAGAACCTGACAGAAGGACAACAGCCTCTACAGCACTTCAACCAATCTGGGCTTTATTTGAGAATGGCCAGATTGAAGCCACTCCTGAAGATGGAAGCCACTCCTGAGAAAAATGAAAAAGTTACATGACAGCAGGCCTGGAGTTTGCAAAAAGGCACTTGAAAGACTCGGAGCATAAGTCAAAATATTCTGTGGTCTGATGAGACAAACATGTAACTCTTTAGCCTGAATTTAAGCGCTATGTCTGGAGAAAACCAGGCATAGCTCATCACCCATCTAACACCATCCATACCTTGATGCATGGTGGTGGCAGCATCATGCTATGGGGATGCTTTTCAGTAGCAGGGACTGGGAGACTGGTAAGGATAGAGGGCCAATGAATGGAGCCAAATACAGGCAAATCCTTGTTGAGAACTTGCTTCAGAGTGCAAACGACCTTAGGCTGGGGCGGAGATTCCAACAGGACAATGACCCAAGCATACAGCGAAAGCAATGCTGCAATGGCTTCAGAACAAGAATGTAAAAGTCCTTGAGTAGCCCAGCCAAAGCCCAGACTTGAATCCCATTGAAAATCAGTGGAAAGACTTGAAGATTGCTGTTCACGCTGTGCCCCATCTAACTTAACAAAGCTTGAGAAGATATGCAAGGAAGAAAGGGAGAAAATCCACAAATCCAAATGTGCAAAGCTGATAGACATACCCAGACAACTCAAAGCTGATACACACATACCCAAGACGACTCAAAGCTGTAATCACCACCAAAGGTGCTTCTACAAAGCATTGACTCTGGGGTGTGAATACTTATGTAAATTTGATATTTCCGTATTTAATTTTCAATAAATTAGCTAAAATTGCTAAAAACATGTTTTCACTTGGTCATGATGTGGTATTGTGTATAGATGGGTGAGACAAACATATATTTAATCAATTTTTAATTCAGGCTGTAAGACAACTAAATAAGTCAAAGGGTGTGAATACTTTCTGAAGGCACTGTATAAGTGTAGAATAGAGAGTAGATTTTTCCTACCCATTCTTCTAAATCGATACTCGATTTCTCTGGCCTGTGAACGCAACAACGCCAGTCAAAGCGGAAGTTGCTACCCTGCTAAATATGGAAGCTGAACGAGTCGAGCTAGTACTAGCCTTTAATTAAGCAAGGTATCCTCCTCTGAATTTCCGAAATACATCAGCCACAGGATAACTTTGTTTGGACGTCGTAAAGGACCATTACCCTTAACTGAATAGATATAGCTAGCGTGGAAAAAATACGTTAGCAAGCTAGCCGGGATTTTCTACAAGGAATCTGGTGAGTTGGCCAGTTGCAGTGCACTCAAGGACGACTGTTTGCAGTCTAGCTATTTATGACGACAATGTTACTAATTAGAGTTTTGTGAAGTGCAAACAAACACGGCAGTGCGACTATCACCCGGAAGTTATGTTCCCGCCCAACTACTCGTCGGCGCATATTAGCCTGATACTGTTTGTTCCCTTTAAAATCTGAATAGCTCAAATCAACCATACGGTTTTATTTTCCAGTCAATGCCTTTAAACGACGTTATGAATTCCTGCCAAAATACCAAAGATTTTTGTAGTTGATTTGGTTGCGTCCATGTTGAAATTACGTCATTAGTCGAGATCTCAGAGTTCCCTAATTTGGCTAAAAATAAGCAAGACAAACCCGTTTTGGAGATATCTGAATATCATCAAAATAAATAAATCACGCTTTTGGAATCATTCAGCAGTTTTTACTTGATAAAAAGTACGTTATAAAACGTAAGTTGAAAAGTATGCTGTCATTGCTTCCTGTTCACGAGACATTTTGATAAATAGCCTAATGTCATAACACATTAACAGTTCTAATATCACTCCATAACCAATACGCAGGAACAGTTCGTGATATTGAAAACCTAAAGATACAATTTACTACCTAAAAAAAATATAATGATGGCGCCGGAGGGGATGGCTTCCGTTTATGGGCTACTAACCATTTGTAGTCTTTTCTTCCGGCTTGTTTAACACATTTTCTGAATATTGTTTCTGCCACCAGCTCTTATGACCATAAAGTGTGTTAAAGCTGCGTCTATTCGTTTCTGGTATCAGAACAAAATAGTCAGCACATAGTAACTTCTGATTTATTTGTACTTTAATTAATGCAAACACGTGTATGGTAAATGTGTTGTACGTATATATACGGTCTCTCTGTGACACCTCGCAGGGCAAACAGAGAAGAGGGCGTCACATTCTATTGTTCTCTCTTTTATACTCTGACAGAGATAGTTCCCGCTCAATGCTGGCCTGTCAGAGGGAGGAGGAGCGTGGTTTATACTTGCTCCTCCTATCGTCGGCATGCAGGCTGGTCCCAGCCTAGTGACGCACTTCCTGTCGCCGGGTGTCGTTCTTCCTGTCTTCAGCAGTTGATTTATCCGTAGTTTATATACATAATATTGTAGCATAGCTTCCCCGATATATTATAAAGGTTATGCATACAAATAGCCAGTTTAACCCTAACAAGTGCTTATAGTTATCAGAACAGCGATTACTCACCTCGAACTGGAGGTGAGTCGTACGCAAAGGACTTACTGTTCCGCCCGGACCAGGCACAAATCCCCTTCATTCGCATGAAGAGGAGACGCCGATACAGGGGCCACAGATCCGGGTGTCTTGTGAGAGTCCTTCGGCGAGTGGGTAAACCGCCTCTACCATTCGTCCTATTGACGAACGTGCAATCATTGGAGAATAAACTGGATGCGCTCTGTTCGAGACTATCCTACCAACGGGACATTAAACACGGTAATATCTTACGCTTCACTGAGTCGTGGCTGAATGACGACATGGATAATATACAGTTGGCTGGATTTTCCGTGCATCGGCAAGACAGACCATCTACCTCCAGTAAGACGAGGGGTGGTGGACTGTGTATTTGTCAATAACAGCTGGTGCGCGATCTCTGATATTAAAAACGTCTCAAGGTTTTGCTCGACTGAGATAGAGTACCTCATGATAAGCTGTAGACGACACTGTTTACCAAGAGTTTTCATTTACATTTTTTTGTAGCTGTCTATTTACCACCACAAACCGATGCTGGCACTAAGACTGCACTCAATGAGCTGTATAAGGCCATAAGCAAACAAGGAAATCCTCATCCAGAATTGGTGCTCCTAGTGGTCGGGGACTTTAATGCAGGGAAACTCAAATCTGTTTGACTTAATTTATACCAGCATGTCACATGTGCAACCAGAGGGGGGAAAAAACTCTAGACCACCTTTACTCCACACAGAGACGTATACAAAGCTCGCCCTCCTTTTGGCAGATCTGACCATAATTCTATCCTACTAAAGCAGGAAGTACCCGTGACTCGCTCAATACAGAAGTGGTCAGATGACGCATATGCAAAGTTACAGGACTGTTTTGCTAACACAGATTGGAATATGTTCCGGGATTCACCTGATGGCATTGAGGAGTATACCACATCAGTCACTGGCTTCATCAATAAGTGCATCGTTGACGTCATCCCCATAGTGACTGTACGTACAAATCCCAACCAGAAGCTATGGATTACAGGGAACAACCGCATGAGCTAAAGGCTAGAGCTGACGCTTTCAAGGAGCTGGACACTATTCCAGACACTTATAAGAAATCCCGCTATGCCCTCCGACAAACCATCAAACAGGCAAAGCATCTATACAGGACTAAGATTTCATCCTACTACACCGGCTCTAACACTCGTATTACAAAGGGAAGCTCATTTGCGAGCTGCCCAGTGACAAGGGCCTACCAGACGAGCTAAATGACTTCTATGTGCGCAAGCAACACTGAAGCATGCATGAGAGCACCAGCTGTTCCGGATGACTGTGAGATCACGCTCTCTGTAGCCAATATCAGTAAGACCTTTAAACAGTTCAACATTCACAAGGCCGCAGGGCCAGACGAATTACCAGGACGTGTATGCAGAGCATGCGCTGACAAACCTGCAAGTGTCTTCACTGACATTTTCAACCTGTCCCTGACCGAGTCTGTACCTCCACGTTTCAAGCAGACCACTATAGTCCCTGTGCCCAAGAACACCAAGGTAACCTGCCTAAATGACTACCAACCCGTAGCACTCACGTCTGTAGCTTTGAAAGGATTGCCCCAACAGATCCACAGATGACGCAATCTCTATTGCACTCCACACTGCCCTTTCACTCCTGGACAAAAGGAACACGTACAGCTCAGTGTTGAACACCATAGTGCCCTCAAAGCTCATTGCTAAGGACCTTGGGACTAAACACCTCCTCTGGAACAGGATCCTGAACTTCCTGACGGCCACCCACAGGTGGTAAGGGTAAGCAACAACCTATCTGCCACGCTGATCCTCAACATGGTAGACCCTCAGGGTTGCGTGCTTAGTCCCCTCCTGTACTCCTTGTTCACCCACGATTGCGTGGCCAAGCACGACTCCAACACCAACATTAAGTTTGCCGACGGCACAACGTTGGTAGGCCGGATCACCGACAACGATGAGACAGCCGATAGGGATGAGGTCAGAGACCTGCATCCGACCGCAATGCGCTACAGAGGTTGCCGCACGGCAAGCGGTACCGGAGCGCCAAGTCTAGGTCCAAAAGGCTCCTTAACAGCTTTTACCCCCAAGCCATAAGACTGCTGAACAGCTTCTACCCCCAAGCCATAAGACTCCTGAACAGCTTCTACCCCCAAGCCATAAGACTCCTGAACAGTTCATCAAATGGCCACCCGGACTATTTGTATTAACCCCCTTTTTTTGTGCTGCTGCTACTCACTGTTTTATTATCTATGCATTAGTCACTTTACTCCTACCTACATGTACATATTACCTCGACTAACCCAAGCAGACATTGAATATCCCTTTGAGCATGGTGAAGTTATTAATCACACTTTGGATGGTGTACTTGAATGAAACTGTAACCATTTTAGAGTTTAACCATTTTAGAGAGTTGAACCATTTTAACCAGGAGTTCTACAAAGAGTTGTCATAGTGGCTACACAGCAGCCTGTGCGTTCGCCCTCCCTACAACTTTCTTTATTTTCTTCTTCTGGAGAAGGTGTCTCAAGATGACAATTTCACTAATATCATCAAAGTCAATAAATCATTGCAGTTTTTTTTAACCTGATTTAAGTAGAATCCTGTTGAAAAAAATAAGTTGACATTTTATACTGTTGCTGCTTCCTGTAATTATAGCAAAGTGTCAAAACACCAGTTTTAAATGTCCAAATTCATCGTCAATATGCTGAAATGAGTCGTGATATGTTGAAGACCAAGACATACAAATTACTCCTTACAAACACGTGTCGCTCTTGTGCTCAGATTAGTTGTATTTTGTTACTACACAATTTAACAAAATACAAGTATCTTAACTACTCACGCACCAACATTTACCAAGCGGTCACTCCAGACTGAAATTTATTAGCTTTTTCTAATGTAATCTATAGTGCGCACAAATTAATCACTCACATCAATATTGTATTGAAATCAATGAAACTGGGACAATAGCTGTGGCAGCACCTACCATTTGCTCTCTTCTGAAAGACAAACCAACACAATCGTGGGTATACTACATATATACCTGTTGATAGATGAAAACCTCATACCCAGCCATACTGTGTATTAATACTGTGTTGTGATGTATCATTCTTCTATTACAGGTGTATGGACTTCCTGCTGTCTTCTACTACAGGTCGTCTAAAGTGTATGGACTTCCTGCTGTCTTGCCCTTGACTGCATTGTCATTGTTCCCACCAGCAGGACAATATGAGTAGCGAGAAGGAAACATTGTTGGAAGAAATCGAACAGAGTTTACACCCTCTATCCGAGGATAATTTACTTTACCTGTGTGAATGCTGTGGAATAGATGGCTCCCAAGTTAAAGGAAAGCACCATCGCTCATTGCGACGTAAAATCATGGAGGAAATGTGGGAAAATGCAGATTCAGTCAAATCGGAGGAGCAGGGAATATCTTGGTTACTCCGACTGAAAGATGACATCAGAAAGATACATGAAGAATCTACTGTGGCACCCATGAGTCCCAGCCAGTCTGATGATGATGATGCTACAACCTGCGGCGAGGAATGGGACATGCAGGACAAGGATTGGTTTCTTAGCAACGGGCTGGAGGCGGAGCCAGCTCCAGAGAACCACACCCCAGAGCAGAGGCAGAGGGATGTGAGTATTTCCCAGAAAGTCTCAGCAGTATTTCCTTGATTCCTCTCATTCTCTGGACCTCCTGTTATAAATTCATTGGAGGAGAAAGTCCAAGGTGGACCTCAGGTCCAGAGAATGAGAGGAATCACGGAAATACTGCTGAGACTTTTGAGGATTCTAAATTCCTTGACCTGTAGGAGAGTGTTTCCTTCCTGATTTATACTGGATCCCTTTTTGTGGTTTTCAGGACATGTCTCTCCCACCTGCCTCCCCTCTCCCCGAGTCCCCAGGTCCTGCCTCTCCCGCTAGCACATTACTACTGGGTTTGAAGAGGTTGTCTGTGCGGCTGGTCGACTGCAGGAAAACACTGGGGCTGAGTGGAACTACGAGAGTAGGAGGAGAAGAGAAGGGATATGGAGATTCAGATTCGATGTCCTCAAGTAAGAACAATGGTGTGTGTATTAGTCTACAATCTGCTTCAGTAACAGTTCATTGATTGGTCAATATTTATTAATTGACCCATATTTGCTAAATGTAACTACTCAGTGTTGTATAGCAGCTCATCTGTGTTGGATGGGGAAGATACTTCAACACTAGTTCATTGTTAAGTACTTTGGTACATAGTGAGGAACCTTAACTCATGTCTTTGTTTCACAGGGGACAACCCAAATGGTCGTTTGCTCAGTGGGAGGGTCTTATCATCTGGGAAGGCTCCAGGGTTGAAAGTGATCCAGCGAACTTATAGCTGTGACGTATGTGAGAAGAGTTTCACTCAGTCAGGAAACCTACGACGACACCAAAGAGTACACTCAGGAGAGAGACCATATGTCTGTCCTATATGCGGAAAGAGTTTCCGTATGTCAGGAACACTGACTAGACACAAGAGAACACACACAGGAGAGAAACCCTATGGCTGTCCTATATGTGGAAAGCGTTTCGGTACTTCAGGACAATTGACTATACACAAGCGAACACACACTGGAGAGAAACCTTATAGCTGCGATCAATGTGGGAAGAGTTTTACTCAAGCTTGTTCCCTGACTGAACACAAGCGAACACACACTGGTGTGACGTTCCACTGCTCAGACTGTGAGAAGAGCTTCCCTACATCAGTGAAGTTGAAACGGCACCAGCATACACACACAGGAGAGAAATCTTATCGCTGTGATCAATGTGAAAAGAGTTTTGCGAGAGCTTATTCCCTGACTGAACACAAGCTAACGCACACTGGAGAGAAACCATATGTCTGTGATCAATGTGGGAAGAGATTTACTAACTCAGGAACACTGACTTTACATAAGCCAACACACACCGGAGAGAAACCTCGTAGCTGTGCTATATACAGCTGTAAGCACTGTGAGTGGAGTTTTGCTCATTCAGAAGACCTAGCAAGACACCACCAGAGAAAACACATGTGGGAGGGTATTCATGTCTGTGATCAATGTGGGAAGAGTTTTGCTAGTTCTGGAGACCTGAATATACACAAGCGTATACACACAGGCGAGAAACAATATGTCTGTGATCAGTGTGGAAAGAGTTTTGCTAGTTCGGGAAACCTGAATATACACAAGCGTATACACACAGGTGAGAAACCATATGTCTGTGATCAATGTGGGAAGAGCTTTGCTTCATCGGGATTCCTGACTAAACACAAGCATATACACACCGGAGAGAAACCTTACACTTGTGAACAGTGTGAGAAGAGATATGTTTCCAAAGGAGAGTTGCGAACGCACCAGCTTGTACACCCCAGAGAGAACTCTCTTTTCCTGTGTGATCGATGTGGGAAGAGCTTCACACACATGGGATCCCTGAATGTACACATGCGTAGGCACACAGGAGAGAAACCCTACCGCTGCGATCAATGTGGGAAAAGCTTTATACAGCCAGTAGAATTGAAAATGCACCAACGAGTGCACACTGGAGAGAAACCCTACAGCTGTACTCTATGCAGGAAGAGATTCGCTCAGTCAGGACTGCTGACTGTACACAAGAGAACACACACTGGAGAGAAACGTTATAAATGTGATATATGTGGGAAGAGATTCGCTCAGTCAGGAAACATGAAGAGTCATCAGAAAACCCACACAGGCAGAGCGAGAACCCGCACAGGCAGAGCGAGAACCAACACAGGTGGAGAGAAAATCCCCACAGGCAGAGAGAGAAGTCAAACAGATGGAGGACTGAATCACCTCCACACCTCCATTCTCTCAGGAATCCGTTCTCATGATCCCTCTGTAGACTCTGGGTAAACATCACAGGATCCCTGTATTGACTCTGGGTAAACATCACAGGATCCCTGTATTGACTCTGGGTAAACATCACAGGATCCCTGTATTGACTCTGGGTAAACATCACAGGATCCCTGTATTGACTCTGGGTAAACATCACAGGATCCCTGTATTGACTCTGGGTAAACATCACAGGATCCCTGTATTGACTCTGGGTAAACATCACAGGATCCCTGTATTGACTCTGGGTAAACATCACAGGATCCCTGTATTGACTCTGGGTAAACATCACAGGATCCCTGTATTGACTCTGGGTAAACATCACAGGATCCCTGTATTGACTCTGGGTAAACATCACAGGATCCCTCTGTAGACTGGGTAAAATAGCCCACTTTGTATTCCATATACAGTGTACATTGCATGGAGGCGGCAGACTACGAAGTGCTGCTGGATATGTACGACACAGTTCCCCTCAAGTAATATTGGTTAGTATTTTGTTACAATACGAATATCCGCAAATTGTTTTAATGTGCATTTGTGCCTGACCACGTCCACTGGGAACGTTTATTGGTCAATAGTGGCCATGTTTTAAATTACTAGCCTAGAATATATTGCCTTGTGAGACTTTTGTCCATAGAGGGACACCATTATCAAGTTTCCTACAGATCAGGTCATTCGGTTGCAGAGGAGTAACTTTTTAAGTGTTTTTCACTCAATTCAAAATGGCAGAAAATCCATCATGGCGGCCCTTATGATTCTCTGAGGCAAATGTGTTCCTTGTGAGGAGGAGGAGCTCTGCAGATTGTCTCCTGAAGTAATTTAGCCGCGCTCTGTAGAGTTGCTGTTTTCTCAATGAACTTGTGACATTCCTGGATTATTCATTATATTAATGAAGTCTGATTCAATCAACAAATACAATCATCCGTTTTGTAAAAAAAAAGGTTAAGGGTCCAAGACTGTGTACATATCTGGTGGCTGTGTTGGCAAAATCACTACACATCCCATCGTGTCAAGTAGGGAGAGGCTGCCCGTTGTCACAGTTCCAAGACCAGTCAGAAACGTCCAGCTAAACCCCTACGTCAATGACGCCGGTGGATCTTTAAACTGATCTTAGGTCTGCGTTAAGTAGCAATAAAACACGACAGATGGCTCGAACCAGTCATGACTATTCAACAAAACAATAAATCCTTTTCAACTTTCTTTCCAGAAAAATTCTTAGTTACATGATTGTATAACTAACAAATGAATTGGAAGTTGAGGGTGCAGTATTTATGACCTGAGGAGGAAAACAAGCTCGGGACAGGATATAGCAGGGTGCACATGCTCACTAGACTAATTCAGGACACTGATTGTAGTTTTTATGCACTGATATCAGGAGCTGTTGGCAAAGTTTGATTTAAGCAATTCAGATGACATATTTATGGAGAGCGAATCGATATACAATCCCGAAATCAGCTGTAACTGTCAATAGTAAAACAAAGCCCCCCCCCCCCCCCCCCCGTGGGACGGTTGAGCTAATGTGATTAGCATGAGGTTGTAAGTAACAAACATTTTCAAAGAAAGCATAAATTCTTGTTAATCTAATCTAACGGCACTGTCCAATTTACAGTAGCTATTACAGTGAAAGAATACCATGTTATTATTTGAGGAGTGTGCACATTTATGAACTTGAAAATGTATCAAACCAATTAGGCATATTTGGGCAGACTTAATACAACATTTTTAACAGAAATGCAATGGTTCATTGGATCAGTCTAAAACTTTGCACATACACTGCTGTTGTCTAGTGCCCAAAATCTAAATTGCGCCTAGAGTCATAAGTCACATATTGGCCTTTCTCTTGCAGTTCAAAGAGTTCTGTCCTGCTATCCAGGTCTGTACCCAAACAATTCTACTTTTAAAAATCCACCTCTCCAAAAACAAGTCTCTCACCGTTGCTGCCTGCTATATACCCCCCTCGGCCCCTAGCTGTGCTCTGGACACCATATGTGAACTGATTGCCCCCCCATCTATCTTCAGAGCTCGTGCTACTAGGTGACCTAAACTGGGACATGCTTAACACCCCAGCCATCCTACAATCCAAGCTTGATGCCCTCAATCTCACACAAATTATTACTGAACCCACCAGGTACAACCCCAAAGCCACAAACACTGGCACCCTCATAGATATCATCCTAACCAACGTGCCCTCTAAATACACCTCTGCTGTTTTCAACCAAGATCTCAGCGATCACTGCCTCATTGCCTGCACCAGTAATGGGTCAGCGGTCAAACAACCTCCACTCATCACTGTCAAACGCTCCCCGAAACATTTCAACGAGCAAGCCTTTCTAATCGACCTGGCCCTGGTATCCTGGAAGGATATTGACCTCATCCCGTCAGTAGAGGATGCCTGGTTATTTTTTTTAAATGCCTTCCTCACCATCTTAAATAAGCATGCCCCTTTCAAGAAATTTAGAACCAGGAACAGATATAGCCCTTGGTTCTCCCCAGACCTGACTGCCCTTAACCAACACAAAAATATCCTGTGGTGTTGTGCATTCGCATCGACCTGCCCCCGCGATATGCAACTTTTCAGGGAAGTTAGAAACCAATACACACAGGCAGTTAGAAACGCCAAGGCTAGCTTTTTCAAACAGAAATTTGCTTCCTGCAACTCAAACTCTAAAAAGTTCTGGGACATTGTAAAGTCCATGGAGAATAAGAACACCTCCTCCCAACTGTCCACTGCACTGAGGATAGGAAACTCTGTCACCACCGATAAGCCCACTATAATTGAGAATTTCAATAAGCATTTTTCTACGGCTGGCCATGCTTTCCACCTAACTACCCTTACTGCATTCAACAGCACTGCACCCTCCACAGCTAATCGCCCAAGCCTCCCCCATTTCTCCTTCTCCCAAATCCATTCAGCTGATGTTCTGAAAGAGCTGCAAAATCTGGACCCCTACAAATCAGCTGGGCTTGACAATCTGGACCCTTTCTTTCTAAAATTATCTGCCGAAATTATTGCAACCCCTATTACTAGCCTGTTCAACCTCTCTTTCGTGTCGTCTGAGATTCCCATAGATTGGAAAGCAGCTGCTGTCATCCCCCTCTTCAAAGGAGGTGACACTCTTGACCCAAATTGCTACAGACCTATATCCATCCTACCCTGCCTTTCTAAGGTCTTCGAAAGCCAAGTCAACAAACAGATTACCGACCATTTCGAATCCCACCGCACCCTCTCCGCTATGCAATCTGGTTTCAGAGCTGGTCATGGGTGCACCTCAGCCACGCTCAAGGTCCTAAACGACATCGTAACCGCCATCGATAAGAAACAATACTGTGCTGCCATATTCATTGACCTGGCCAAAGCTTTTGACTCTGTTAATCACCACATCCTCATCGGCAGACTCAGTAGCCTTGTTTTCTCAAACGATTGCGTCGCCTGGTTCACCAACTACTTCTCTGATAGAGTTCAGTGTGTCAAATCGGAGGGCTTGCTGTCTGGACCTCTGGCAGTCTCTATGGGGGTACCACAGGGTTCAATTCTTGGGCCAACTCTTTTCTCTGTATACATCAATGATGTCGCTCTTGCTGCTGGTGAATCTCTGATCCACCTCTACGCAGACGACACCATTCTGTATACTTCTGGCCCTTCTTTGGACACTGTGTTAACAACCCTCCAGACGAGCTTCAATGCCATACAACTCTCCTTCCGTGGTCTCCAACTGCTCCTAAATACAAGTAAAACTAAATGCATGCTCTTCAACCGATCGCTGCCTGCACCTGCCCGCCTGTCCAGCATCACTTCTCTGGACGGTTCTGACTTAGAATTTGTGGACAACTACAAATACCTAGGTGTCTGGTTAGACTGTAAACTCTCCTTCCAGACTCACATCAATCATCTCCAATCCAAAGTTAAATCTAGAATTGGCTTCCTATTTCGCAACAAAGCATCCTTCACTCATGCTGCCAAACATACCCTCGTAAAACTGACCATCCTACCAATCCTCGACTTCGGCGATGTCATTTACAAAATAGCCTCCAATACCCTACTCAACAAGCTGGATGCAGTCTATCACAGTGCCATCCGTTTTGTCACCAAAGCCCCATATACTACCCACCACTGCGACCTGTACGCTCTTGTTGGCTGGCCTTCGCTTCATAATCGTCGCTAAACACATTGGCTCCAGGTCATCTACAAGACCCTGCTAGGTAAAGTCCCCCCTTACCTCCGCTCAATGGTCACCATAGCAGCACCCACCTGTAGCACGCGCTCCAGAAGGTATATCTCTCTGGTCACCCCTAAAGCCAACTCCTCCTTTGGTCGTCTCTCCTTCCAGTTCTCTGCTGCCAATGACTGGAACGAACTGCAAAAATCTCTGAAACTGTAAACACTTATCTCCCTCACTAGCTTTAAGCACCAGCTATCAGAGCAGCTCCCAGATCACTGCACCTGTACATAGCCCATCTATAATTTAGCCCAAACTACTAACTCTTCCCCTACTGTATTTATTTATTTTGCTCCTTTGCACCATATTATTTATATTATTTATATTTTAACTTTGAACTTTCTTCAAATTACAAATCTACCATTCCAGTGTTTTTCTTGCTATACTTTATTTACTTTGCCACCATGGCCTTTTTGACCTTTACCTCCCTTATCTCACATCATTTGCTCACATTGTATATAGTCTTATTTTTTTTCTACTGTATCATTGATTGTATGTATGTTTTACTCCATGTGTAACTCTGTGTTTTTGTATGTTGTCGAACTGCTTTGCTTTATCTTGGCCAGGTCGCAATTGTAAATGAACTTGTTCTCAACTTGCCTACCTGGTTAAATAAAGGTTCAATTAATGTGTTATATTCTCCTACGTTAATTTCACATTTCCACAAACTACAAAGTGTTTCCTTTAAAATCGTATCAAGAATACCCCGTCTCCCCCTGTCTGGTACAGGTACCCCCCCCCCCCCTCCCCCACACGCGCACTGTTGGGGCGAGTGACTCTGAACTTACAATAGCTAGCCCCAAGTCGTTATATATAGAATTTTTTTCTTGTGCATTTTGCCTCATTACTCCTGCATACTTTGTCTAAAACCTTTCTTTACCTAACTCTGGGACAGGCTGTTTGTTCCCACACTCAGGACTCTCACTCTCTTGGTTACACAGACTTTTGGCCTCCCATCCTATTCTTACCACATCTCGCTGGTTTTGTATTCATGTTACCTGATGAAATTGCTGTACTATATGATCTTGTTGCCATCTGATGCACATACAGATGTCATAAATCAGCACTGCAGAGCTCTCCCTGTCCTATGCTGTGCCTTGATTGTATTACTGTTGATGATATCTGGAAATGTGCATGTACACCCTCGCCCATCTACCTTTGCTAGGCCCAATTCTGACTTGTGCTGTGATATCTGCTTCACGGATTTCTGCTCTCGTAAAAGCCTGGTTTTTCTGCACGTTAACACTAGAAGCTTATTACCTACAATGGATCAATTGAAAGTGTGGGTTCACAGCTCCAATCCAGATGTGTTGGTCATTACTGAGATGTGTTTTGAATACTGATAACCTTTCTGGTTATAACCTTTTTCGTCAAGACAGATCTTCCAAAGGTGGGGGAGTGGCAATCTTTACCAAGGATCAACTTCACTGCTCGGTTGTCTCCATCAAGTCTATCCCCAAACAATTTGATTTGCTGGTTTTAAGCATTAAACTTTCAAATAGCTCTTTGTTGACTGTTGCTGGCTGCTATCGTCCTCCATCAGCATCAGCCTGTACCCTACCTGCCCCAAGGTCTCTCTTGGCCCCTTACACTAAGTCTGAATTTGTCCTGCTAGATGACCTAAACTGGGACATGCTTAAACCACCACCTGTGTTTGTAATGGCTGCTCAGTGAAACGACCTGTCCTGATTTGTCATAGACGCTTGCTATTTTTTTTTTTCTGTCGAAGATGCTTGGACCTTCTTTTTTTATATTTTCAGTGGTATTGTTAACAAACACGTCCCCATACAGAAAATTAGAATTAAAAACGGGTTCAGCCCCTGGTTCGACCGTGATCTTGCAGAGTTACTCCACCTCAAGAAATGCATTTGGCGAAAGGCTCGGCACACGCATATTCAGGCTGGCTGGCTCTCGTTCAGGCAAATGAGAAATAAATGCATTCAGGCTATCTGGAAGGCCAAAGTTAATTACTTTAAGGAGCAGTTCTCTCACTGTGGGTTTAACCCCCAAGAAGTTCTGGAAAACAGTTAAAGATCTCTGATCAGCTGCCCATGTCCCTTAATGTTGATGTGGTTGTTACTGACAAGAACCACATGGCTGAGCTCTTTAATCACCACTTCATTAAGTCAGGATTCCTATTTGACTCAGCCATGCCTCCTTGCCCGTCCAAAATGTCCTTATCTCCCACCCCTTCCAATGCGACTATCCCCGATGCTTCTCCTTTTTCCCCTGCCCCGCTACAAAGTTTCTCCCTGTAGGCAGTCACTGAGTCCGAGGAGCTAAAGGGGCTCCTGAAACTTGAACCCAAAAAAACATCTGGATCAGATGGTTTAGACACTTTCTTCTTTAAGGTTGCTGCCCCTATCATCGCCAAGCCTATCTCCAACCTTTTTAACCTGTCTCTCCTTTCTGGGGAGGTTCCCATTGCTTGGAAGGCAGCCACGGTTTGTCCTTTATATAAAGGGGGAGATCAAGCTGATCCTAACTGTTATAGGCCAATTTTCTATTTTGCCCTGTTTATCAAAAGTGTTGGGAAAACTTGTCAATAATCAACTGATTGACTTTCTTGATGTCTACAGTATTCTCCCTGGTATGCAATCTGGTTTCTGCTCAGGTTATGGATGTGTCACTGCAACCTTAAAGGTCCTCAATTTCCCTTGATTCTAAGCAATGTTGTGCTGCTATTTTTATTGACTTGGCCAAAGCTTTTGATACGGTAGACCATTCCATTCTTGTGGGAGTATTGGAGTATTGGTGTCTCTGAGGGGTCTTTCACCTAGTTTGCTAACTACCTCTCTCAAAGAGTGTAGTGTATAAAGTCAGAAAATCTGCCATCTCAGCCACTGCCTGTCACCAAGGGAGTACCCCAAGGCTCAATCCTAGGCCCCACGCTCTTCTCAATTTACATCAACAACATAGCTCATGCAATAGGATGCTCTCTCATCTATTTATATGCAGATGATAGTCTTATACTCAGCTGGCCCCTCCCCGGATTTTGTGTTGAACACTCTACAACAAAGCTTTCTTAGTGTCCAATAAGCTTTCTCTACCCTTAACCTTGTTCTGAACACCTCCAAAACAAAAGTCATGTGGTTTGGTAAGAAGGGTCCGATCCTTAAGCGGTTTTAAACCGATGTTTAAATCAACCTGAATCCAGAAAATGAATGTTGAAGTCGCTTCTGGACACTAGACTCCACTCTACAGCAATCTTCCAGTGGATGACCAGCACAGAACCATTGGTTGACGCATGCAACATATTGATTGATGAACGTCGTGAACCAAATCTCATAGGTGAAAGATATGTTCATTTGGCTCCCTGGTTTGCATGCTGCTGCTACTGCTTTAGGAGCTCAAAACAACAATTATCTGCAGATAATTTACTAAATATTTAGATAAAGAGGGTGAATAAACAAATAGTGGGGAGAGGGCACCAAGCTGATTTTTGCAGTGCTTTAAAAAGAGATCTAATAATTTGGCCAGGTAAAAAATATATATTTTAAGGCGCATTTCATGATCTGACATAATGGTAGCCTACTTTTTGCGCTTTACATTGGAGATTAGCAAAAAAATTATCTTATGGTTCTAGGTTGATTTAAGTATTTTGAACGAAGAGCCGTTTTCGAGCCAAATGAGCCGGCTCTTTTACATGAACGGAGCCAGTGTTTCAGCAATGTTATATTAATAGTCCATATTTTAATTAAAATGTAATACATGATTATAGTAAATACATATCACTTTATAAAAAGATCAAATACAAATATCTTATGAACTTTGGAATTCCTTTCTTTCAGTGAACAAATAAAAATGCATCAAGTTTTACCTGAAGTGTAAGATTACAGTTACACGAAGCGTCATCCATGCATTTAGTCAAAATAGTTATGTCGATAATCGATTGCTGTGGCCTGCGTGACTGAACGTAACAACGTCAGTCAAAGCGGAAGTGGCTGCGAAAGATAGTACCTGACAGGGTCGTGTAGTAGCATACAAGCGATATATTCTCCTCTTAATCAACAAAATACAATATCCACAGGTTAACTTTGTTTTGACGTAAAGGATCATTAGCTGAAACTGAAGAGATATGGGTAGCTAGCTATCTACCTTTTCCACATGGGGGAAAAAAAACGGTGGGCAGACGCTTGGTAGCTACATAACGTTAGCTGTTTTCTACAAGGTACCTGGTAAGTTGGCTAACTTATGTTCTACAACCGGATGTTTTTGTGCACCTATGGAGGACGTAGCTGGGTTTTCAGTTTTCATATGACAATACCAATTCCAGTTTTGTGATGCGCAAATAAACACTGCAGTGTGACTGTCACACAAACATTGTTGTTACTAACTAGTCCTTGGTGAACTTAGCTTTACACGTTAGCTAGGCAGATAATGCGCCGTTGCAAAGAAGAGTGGGTCATATCAACCATACAGTTTTATTTTCATGTCGATGCCTTTAAACGACGTTGTGAAATGCCGCAAGCAGTTGATTTGGTTGCGGCAATATTGACGTGACATGGGTGTTGCCAACTATTTTTAAGTAAGATTAGCTAGAGTGCCACCATATGAGTCACAATACACATAAAACCTAGCGGTCAAACAAGGAACGTTTTTCCACCATTCACTTTTCCCATAAGGGATTTTTAGAAACACTTAAAATAAGGGCTTTGTTTCTTGTAGGCGTACCATTTTGATAACCATGTAAATCTCTTTAGGACAAGATGACTTATCAATATATTCTGCTCTATTTACTCTTAGTTTCAAATAATAATTCGTATCAAAGTAGATATGCAGGACTACAAGTCCCTGCAAGCTAACTTCATGTCATAGCTAGCTGACACCTGTGCTAACAGGTATTGTGTCAATTTAAAACTTGCACAAGACATTTCACAGAATTGTCAATTTAAAGAAATGTAATTACTACATTTAGCTAGCATTAGCTAATCCAGATATAATTACTTTTGCATCAATTCGGCACGCTCGCCCAGATCATCATGGCATTTATAGTTCCTTCCACATTAGCAGCTAACTAGCGTTACATTTTTAGGGGGTAAATACAGGCGACTATATTGATAAGTCTCCTTGTCCTAGAGAGATTTACACTGTTATCAAAACGTCACGCAGGGTAAGTCTACACAAAACACAACCCTTATTTGAAGTGGTTCTAAAATCCCCTGTGGGGAAAAATGAGTGGAACCATTTCCCAGGTTTTCTGGGTATTATGACTCATACTGTGGCACTCATAGTCATAAAACCCGGAAATGGTTTAATACTTTTTTTCACCCTGAATTTGTGCATCTGGGATTTTACATTTTAGTCATTTAGCAGACACTCTTATCCAGAGCGACTTACAGTAGTGAATGCATACATCTCATTTCAGGCCTTTTTTTTGGTACTGGCCCCCGTGGGAATCGAACCCACAACCCTGGCGTTGCACACACCATGCTGGCGTTGCAAACACCATGCTCTACCAACTGAGCCACAGGGAAGACAGAACTACTTTGTGTAGTCTTACCCTGGCGTGACGTTTTATAACCTCACAAATCTCTAATGGACAAAGTCACTGTTATCAATAATTAGCATTGCTACTTTTGGAGAGCAAATTGAGGCTAATATTTTGATCAAATTCACCTTGCACTAAGATAATTACACGGCTATCAAAGCGTCATGCCAAGTTGAGCCTACACCAACACACAATTACTTTTCATTTTTATTCACCATGTGAAAACTGAATGGCGGAAAAACTATTGGAGCCATTTCTGTGTTTTATGGTTATTATAACGTGTCAACTGTGCCGGACTGTTGTGTCCTTGATTAGTCGCTAGATGACGTTTTAACGTTGCCGTGGTGACGTCACAGAACCAATTTGCCTTATTGCAGCACAACTGCGTTCCCTGACGTAGCGTTTTCTACCCCCTCCCATTTGTTATTTTCTGCTTCTCCAGCTCTCGTTTACGGCGGAATTGAGTGGGAGAAGTCCCTAAATGCTATCCAAACCATAGAAATCTTCAAAGGCAGCCTGAAATGTAGTTGAATTTGTCGCTAGCACCGTTTACCAATAAAAGTCAACTGGAGGGTTCTGAAATCTCCCTAAATATAGCCACATAGTCATTAAATTGGCAAGAGATTAGGCAAAATCATTGCGACATGTAATGGAAACGGCAGATATAGGATTTGACATGTGTAATGGAAACGGCAGATATAGGATTTGACATGTGTAATGGAAACGGCAGATATAGGATTTGTTCGGCAGAGGTGGATTTGTCTTTTGCCTAACTTTCTTTATTGTGACAAATGATGATGAATAAATTATGATCCTCCTCTTTTTAATAGCCCATCAGCTTTCTATAGGCTAGGCCTACTATATTTATAAACTTTCCTAATATTAAGCACATTGCTTCTCTTTACAACAGGAGTACAGCCCACCTGGCTGGTATGAAAATAAACCACAGGGAAAAGCATCCTCCATTCGCTATTTAAGTGCATAGATGACATGTATTTTTTCCAGCTGCCCCTGTTCCTAGACAGGTTCACGATAATGGTCCATTCTAAATCAAAACAAATTTCACACACATATTATTTAGTATAGGTAAAGACAACATTACATCAAGAATATTCTGATATGTGACAATATTAGCCTATCACTTGTGGGTGATGATGTGTTATCGCTTGTGGGTGATGATGCGTTATCGCTTGTGGGTGATGATGCGTTATCGCTTGTGGGTGATGATGCGTTATCGCTTGTGGGTGATGATGTGTTATCACAATGCCAAGCGACGGCTGGCGTGGTGTAATTGGACTCTGGAGCAGTGGAAACACGTTCTCTGGAGTGATTTATTACGCTTCACCATCTGGCAGGTCGACGGACGACTCTGGGTTTGGCGGATGCCAGGAGAATGCAATGGTCTGGGGCTGTTTTTCATGGTTCGGGCTAGGCCCCTTAGTTCCAGCGAAGGGAAATCTTAACGCTACAGCAAAGGGTGGATACTTTGAAGAATCAAAAATATTTTGATTTGTTTATCACTTTTTTTGGTGGTTACTACATGATTCCATATGTGTTATTTCATAGTTTTGATGTCTTCACTATTAATCTACAATGTAGAAAATAGTAAAAATAAAGAAAAACCTTTGAGTAGGTGTGTCCAAACTTTTGACTGGTACTATATATGCCCATAAAATCTTGATATTGTATATATTGTCCAGTCGTCTTTTAATTAAATAACTCTGGTAGATCAACCCCTCCCTGTCTTGACGTAATCTCTCCAACGCTTGTAAAGCAACTACTGGAGATGGGTGTTCAGGATTTACATTTGACATTTCTGTCATTTAGCAAATGCTCTTATCCAGAGCGATTTACAGTAGTGAGTGGATACAATTTTCGTGCGGGTTGCAAGCACCATGCTCTACCAACTGAGCCACGGAGATCTCTGAGTTCCCGGGAAATGTTTTCAGGAGAGGATGCCACAATACGCTATTGTAGGCAGGCGGCAGTTCATGAATACCCCCTTTATAATTGAATTGTGTAAAATGACACGTTTCCAAAGGGTTTGCCAATGAAAGGGCTCAAAATAAAGCATTTTCCCTGCGCAGTTCTATGTTTCTCATACGCTGTGCTGCTAGCGGGTCTGTTGCAAGGGAAGCTAACGTTGCTGCTAGCGGGTCCGTTGCCAGGGAAGCTAACGTTGCTGCTAGCGGGTCCGTTGCCAGGGAAGCTAACGTTGCTGCTAGCGGGTCCGTTGCCAGGGAAGCTAACGTTGCTGCTAGCTAAAGTTGCTGCTAGCGGGTCCGTTGCCAGGGAAGCTAACGTTGCTGCTAGATAACGTTAGCTGGCGAACGGTTCTTGTGGACTAGGAGACTAACATTAATAATGAAAACATTACATAAACATACAGACTAAGGAAATACTGCTCTCTCATAAAGGGGCCTTGGACACTCACTTACCTTGACATGAAGAATCTAAATGTATTAAACAAGTCCCTTCGTTGTGTAGTCGACAAACTTGGCATTTCTTCTTGTCATTTTGCTAGCCATCAAAAAATTCCAAACAAACATCTGAATCTCACAAATAGTGGCAGCCTCTTGTGGCTGATCTAGGATCAGCCTACACCTTGATCTACAGTAGTTGCATTAGGTGATGAGAAGAGAACACTAGTAAATGTCGGAAATAATCATATTACACTGTCAATACTGTGTTGTAATGTATCATTCTTCTATTACAGGTGTATCGACTTCCTGCTGTCTTCTACTACAGGTCATCTAAAGTGTATGGACTTCCTGCTGTCTTCTTCTACTACAGGTCATCTAAAGTGTATGGACTTCCTGCTGTCTTGCCATTGACTGCATTCTTGTTGTTCCCAACAGCAGGACAACATGAGTGGAGAGAAGGAAACATTGTTGGATGAAATTGAACAGAGTTTATTTACTCTAACTAAGGACAATATACTTTACCTGTGTGAACGTTGTGGAATAGATGTCTCTCAAGTTAAAGGAAAGCACCATCGCTCATTGCGACGTAAAATCATGGAGGAAATGTGGGAAAATGCAGATTCAGTCAAATCGGAGGAGCAGGGAATGTCTTGGTTACTCCGACTGAAAGATGACATCAGAAAGATACATGAAGAATCTACTGTGGCACCCATGAGTCCCAGCCAGTCTGATGAAGACGATGCTACAACCTGCGGCGAGGAATGGGACATGCAGGACAAGGATTGGTTTCCTAGCAACAGGCTGGAGGCGGAGTCATCTCCAGAGAGCCACACTCCAGAGCAGAGGGAGAGTGGTGTGAGTACATCCCAGTCAGAAAGTGTTTCTGGTTCTCAACAGTCTGTTTTGGATTCTTCTTGATTCAGACTCCTTCTATACTCTACATACATTGGAGGAGAATATCTGAGGTTCCTCCTCTTGGACTTTTTCCTCCAATGCTTTTTGAGGAGGCAGAATAGCCCGATTGAGGAATCAAGGAAAGACTTGAGATTTCAAAATTCCCACCTTCCTTTTCTGAGTCAAGATCACGTTCAGTGCTAAAATGCCAGCGGAGATCTAGTGCTCAGATTTTTTTAAACATGCCCAAGAAAAATGTCCGCCTGTGCAACATGAACCTAATAAAACCAGTTCTGTAGTCTGTGCAGGAGACTTAATACATTATCACAACATTTTGGCTATGTTTGGCCTGCCAATATTGTTCTTCTCAGACCATATTATATTTCAAAACTTGAGCTATGATAAAATAGATAAGTTGTTGTATTACTTGCGAGGCACACATAAATTGAAATAATGTGCTTTTTTTTTTACTTGCCTGATGGTACCGGCATGGTGACCACTTCTTTACAGGCAGGAGTGTTTTCCTCCCTGCTTCATCTAGTCTCTATTTCTGTCTCTATTTTTTGGATTTCCAGGACAAGCCTACTTTGCCGCCTTCCTCTCTCCAGTCCCTGGGTTGCGCCTCTCCCGGTAGCGCCTTACTGCGGGGTCTGAAGAGGGCGTCTGTGTGGCTGGATGACTGCAGGAAAACAACGGGGCTGAGTGGAACTGTGAGAGGAGGAGATAAAGAGGGAGATTTGACTGATCAAAGTAAGTAGGAGGTTTTAGTGGTGTGTTGATGTGTTAATAATGTGGTCTGGGGGTTAAGGGGTGTGTTAATAATGTGGTCTGGGGGTTAAGGGGTGTGTTGATGTGTTAATAATGTGGTCTGGGGGTTAAGGGGTGTGTTAATAATGTGGTCTGGAGGGTTAAGGGGTGTGTTAATAATGTGGTCTGGGGGTTAAGGGGTGTGTTAATAATGTGGTCTGGGGGTTAAGGGGTGTGTTAATAATGTGGTCTGGAGGGTTAAGGGGTGTGTTGATGTGTTAATAATGTGGTCTGGGGGGTTAAGGGGTGTGTTAATAATGTGGTCTGGGGGTTAAGGGGTGTGTTGATGTGTTAATAATGTGGTCTGGGGGTTAAGGGGTGTGTTAATAATGTGGTCTGGAGGGTTAAGGGGTGTGTTAATAATGTGGTCTGGGGGTTAAGGGGTGTGTTAATAATGTGGTCTGGAGGGTTAAGGGGTGTGTTAATAATGTGGTCTGGGGATTTAGTGGTGTGTTGATGTGTTAATAATGTGGTCTGGGGGTTAAGGGGTGTGTTAATAATGTGGTCTGGAGGGTTAAGGGGTGTGTTAATAATGTGGTCTGGGGGTTAAGGGGTGTGTTAATAATGTGGTCTGGAGGGTTAAGGGGTGTGTTAATAATGTGGTCTGGAGGGTTAAGGGGTGTGTTGATGTGTTAATAATGTGGTCTGGGGGTTAAGGGGTGTGTTAATAATGTGGTCTGGGGGTTAAGGGGTGTGTTAATAATGTGGTCTGGGGGTTAAGGGGTGTGTTAATAATGTGGTCTGGGGGTTAAGGGGTGTGTTAATAATGTGGTCTGGGGGGTTAAGGGGTGTGTTAATAATGTGGTCTGGGGGTTAAGGGGTGTGTTAATAATGTGGTCTGGGGGGTTAAGGGGTGTGTTAATAATGTGGTCTGGGGGGGTTAAGGGGTGTGTTAATAATGTGGTCTGGGGGTTAAGGGGTGTGTTAATAATGTGGTCTGGGGGGTTAAGGGGTGTGTTAATAATGTGGTCTGGGGGGTTAAGGGGTGTGTTAATAATGTGGTCTGGATGGTTAAGGGGTGTGTTGATGTGTTAATAATGTGGTCTGGGGGGTTAAGGGGTGTGTTAATAATGTGGTCTGGGGGTTAAGGGGTGTGTTAATAATGTGGTCTGGAGGGTTAAGGGGTGTGTTAATAATGTGGTCTGGGGGTTAAGGGGTGTGTTAATAATGTGGTCTGGGGGTTAAGGGGTGTGTTAATAATGTGGTCTGGAGGGTTAAGGGGTGTGTTAATAATGTGGTCTGGAGGGTTAAGGGGTGTGTTGATGTGTTAATAATGTGGTCTGGAGAGTTAAGGGGTGTGTTGATGTGTTAATAATGTGGTCTGGGGGTTAAGGGGTGTGTTAATAATGTGGTCTGGGGGTTAAGGGGTGTGTTAATAATGTGGTCTGGGGGTTAAGGGGTGTGTTAATAATGTGGTCTGGGGGGTTAAGGGGTGTGTTAATAATGTGGTCTGGGGGTTAAGGGGTGTGTTAATAATGTGGTCTGGAGGGTTAAGGGGTGTGTTAATAATGTGGTCTGGGGGGTTAAGGGGTGTGTTAATAATGTGGTCTGGGGGGTTAAGGGGTGTGTTAATAATGTGGTCTGGGGGTTAAGGGGTGTGTTAATAATGTGGTCTGGGGGTTAAGGGGTGTGCTGATGTGTTAATAATGTGGTCTGGAGGGTTAAGGGGTGTGTTAATAATGTGGTCTGGGGGTTAAGGGGTGTGTTAATAATGTGGTCTGGAGGGTTAAGGGGTGTGTTAATAATGTGGTCTGGGGGGTTAAGGGGTGTGTTAATAATGTGGTCTGGGGGGTTAAGGGGTGTGTTAATAATGTGGTCTGGGGGTTAAGGGGTGTGTTAATAATGTGGTATGGAGGGTTAAGGGGTGTGTTAATAATGTGGTCTGGAGGGTTAAGGGGTGTGTTAATAATGTGGTCTGGGGGTTAAGGGGTGTGTTAATAATGTGGTCTGGGGGTTAAGGGGTGTGTTAATAATGTGGTCTGGGGGTTAAGGGGTGTGTTAATAATGTGGTATGGAGGGTTAAGGGGTGTGTTGGTGCGTTAATAATGTGGTCTGGAGGGTTAAGGGGTGTGTTAATAATGTGGTCTGGAGGGTTAAGGGGTGTGTTAATAATGTGGTCTGGGGGTTAAGGGGTGTGTTAATAATGTGGTCTGGGGGGTTAAGGGGTGTGTTAATAATGTGGTCTGGGGGTTAAGGGGTGTGTTAATAATGTGGTATGGAGGGTTAAGGGGTGTGTTAATAATGTGGTCTGGAGGGTTAAGGGGTGTGTTAATAATGTGGTCTGGGGGTTAAGGGGTGTGTTAATAATGTGGTCTGGGGGTTAAGGGGTGTGTTAATAATGTGGTCTGGGGGTTAAGGGGTGTGTTAATAATGTGGTATGGAGGGTTAAGGGGTGTGTTGGTGCGTTAATAATGTGGTCTGGAGGGTTAAGGGGTGTGTTAATAATGTGGTCTGGAGGGTTAAGGGGTGTGTTAATAATGTGGTCTGGGGGTTAAGGGGTGTGTTAATAATGTGGTCTGGGGGGTTAAGGGGTGTGTTAATAATGTGGTCTGGGGGGTTAAGGGGTGTGTTAATAATGTGGTCTGGGGGTTAAGGGGTGTGTTGATGTGTTAATAATGTGGTCTGGAGGGTTAAGGGGTGTGTTAATAATGTGGTCTGGAGGGTTAAGGGGTGTGTTGGTGTGTTAATAATGTGGTCTGGAGGAGGAAGCAATATTGTTTTGACAACACAGCTGTGTGATTCAATTTCTCTAGGACTGATAGTTTATGATGAAGACTTACACTGTATTCACTGTTTTATAAATTGTTTCATTGACACAGGAAAGAGACTTGACTATCCTGGTTCCTCTGGGGCGCCTCAACAACATCCTGGTGCTGACAAGGCAGAGAAAAGTATTTCCAGATCAGAACACCTCGAGAAACATGAATGGAGACCCACAGGGATGAAACATCACCGCTGCTCTGACTGTGAGAAGAGTTGCAAATCTTCATCAGAACTAAAAAAACACCAGAGAATCCATACAGGAGAGAAACCTTATAACTGTGATCAATGTGGGAAGAGTTTTCGTTATTCAAGCCATTTTAAAGTACACCTGCAAAGACACACAGGCGAGAAGCCTAATAGCTGTTCAGACTGTGGGATAAGCGTTTGTACCTCAAGTCAGCTGTTATCGCACAAGCGAACCCACACAGAAGAGAAGCCTTACAGCTGCTTACTGTGTGAGAAAAGATTTTCGTCAAAATATAGTCTGAAATTACACCAGCGGTTCCACACTGGAGAAACAAATTATGGCTGCGATCAGTGTGAGGAGAGTTTCACCTCGTCGGCAGACCTCAGAACTCACCAGAGAATCCACACCGGAGGGAAACCTCACCTCTGCTTCCAGTGTGGGAAGCGCTTCCGCCAACAATCAGGCTTGAAAAGCCACGAGAGGATTCACACAGGAGAGAAACCTTTCCAGTGCTCGCACTGTGGGAAGACGTTCAGCCACAGGGCCACGTTTAAAGCACACCAGCGGACTCACACTGGAGAGAAGCCTTACCAATGCTCCCAGTGCAGGAGGAGTTTCTCCCAAATGGGCCACCTGAAAGTACACCAACAGACGCATGCTAAAGTGAGGTCTCACCTCTGCCCGCAGTGTGGTAAGGGCTACTACTCTCTAGACATCTACAATGCACACATGAGAACACACAACGGTGAGAAGACTCACCACTGCGCCGACTGTCCCAAGAACTTCCTCACCCTGACTCAGCTCAAAACACACCAGCGGACACACACAGGAGAGAAACCATACGTCTGTGACCAGTGTGGGAAGAGTTTTGCCGAATCGGGAAGCCTGACTCTACACCAGCGCTCGCACACCGGGGAAAAACCTTACCACTGCTCTGAGTGCGGGAAGAGCTTTGCTCGCTCCGGGGCACTGAAGAAGCACCAGCTTACACACACTGGGGAGAAGCCTTACAGCTGTGGTCAGTGTGGGAAGAGGTTTCCCAGGTCAGATACTCTGGCTACACACATGAGAACACATACAGGAGAGAAGCCCTATAGGTGTGATCCATGTGGTGAGAGGTTCTCCTATCATAGGTGCCTGGTAAAACACATGAAAACACATGTAGGAGATACTCCAGCCCTCGAGCGACCAATCACCCTAGGCCTCGGGGTTGAATGACCTGTCCATCAACCAATCACACCAGGCCTTGGGTAAAATGGAAATGTCTTACAGATTAAATATGAACAGCATGGTAGCAATTGAAAGAAAAAAGTTGAGGACACAACAGTTCACCTGACACAAGACTGAACCCAAATATTACTGTCGATTTTATATTTTCTGTACATTAGGCCACATTGATAACATGTTACTGAACAGCCATTGTGTTCTAATTTCAACCTATATACGGGTATGAGTGTAAAGGGTTAATAGCTTATATTATTATTATCATTATCATTATTCTATATTGTTATTAATATGGGTTGTTCGTTGCTGAGTGTTGTAACATGGTGCCAATTTCAAAGCTATATTTCTTGAAATTATTTGAATGTGTTGACCCTGATTTGTTAGATTTCCCGCCCCCTCCCCCTAGCATTTACAAGCTGAATTGTTATGTTGTTGACTTGATTATACATTTAGGACGTTTCTAAATATCTATTTTATACCAGGTTCTAACATGCGTCCTTTTGTCCTGATCTTGTCCACATTCTGATTGTGACCACATTTTAAGACTGGTGTAAACAATCAAAGGACACATTGTGATCAGATCTTCCTGCCTACCCCCGGAGGTATTCAGGCACACATTGTGCAGATGGATCTGGACAGTGGAACCATTTTTAATCATCATAATTATTCCGACCCTCTAAAATCCTTGACAGGTGTCACCATTTGACTTATAGCATCAATGTGTCAAATAACTCAGGTAGGCAGCATCAATGTGTTTCAAATATTATTACCTGTCAAATAACTTGCATTCAGGTAGGGACCAGGAAATCTGGTCACAATGTGGACACAGCGGACAGATAAGAGACACATTTTAATACCATGTGTAGACTTATGTCTGAAAATGTGGGTACAATCAGATTGTGGACTTCTATTAGAACCAGGTATAAACAAATCTGCAGCCTTAGTCCCAAATGCCACCCTGTTCACTAGGACGAACACTACCGTTCAAAAGTTTGGGGTCACTTAGAAATGTTCTTGTTTTTGAAAGAAAAGCATTTTTTTTTTGTCCATTTTTAAAATAACATCAAATTGATCCGAAATACAGTGTAGACATTGTTAATGTTGTAAATGACTATTGTAGCCGGAAACAGCTTTTTTTCCTTCTTTTTTTAATGGAATATCTACGTAAGGCGTACAGAGGCCCATTATCAGCAACCATCACTCCTGTGTTCCAATGGCACGTTGTGTTAGCTAACCCCAGCTTATCATTTTAAAAGGCTAATTGATCATAAGAAAACCCTTTTGCAATTATGTTATCACAGCTGAAAACTGTTGTCCTGATTAAAGAAGCAATAAAACTGGCCTTCTTTAGACTAGTTGAGAATCTGGAGCATCAGCATTTGTGGGTTTGATTACAGGCTCAAAATGGCCAGAAACAAACTTTCTTCTGAAACTCGTCAGTCTATTCTTGTTCTGAGAAATGAAGGCTATTCCATGTGAGAAATTGCCAAGAAACTGAGGATCTCGTACAACACTGTGTACTACTCCTTTCACAGAACAGCGCAAACTGGCTCTAACGTGCCATTGGAACACAGGAGTGATGGCTGCTGATAATGGGCCCATGTAGATATTCCATACAAAATCAGCCGTTTCCAGCTACAATAGTCATTTACAACATTAACAATGTCAACACTGTATTTCTGATCAATTTGATGTTATTTTAATGGACAAAATGTGTTTTTCTTTCAAAAACAAGGACATTTCTAAGTGACCCCAAACTTTTGAACGGTAGTATGTGTTTATATATAAAGCTGCAGTCGTAGTCTGAAATAGAACCCTATTCACTAGAACATATAAAGCTATAATCAGTCGTAGTCCCAAATGGATCCCTATTCACTAGGATGTGTGTATATATAAAGCTACAGTCGTAGTCCCAAATGGAACCCTATTCTCTAGGACATATAGTGCACTACATCTGACCAGAGTCCTATGGGAATAGTATCTTGTCGTTTTGGGTTTCCTCAAAAGACTACATTTTCTTTATTGCTGTGCCGGTGTACATGTAGAGTTATTCAGTTATCTATTACTCCCAAATTTGTAAATAAAAAATAAAAAAGACATTGACTAACAATATGAGTGAAATGTGTTTTTACCGCAATGACAAACTGACAAATCGTTTTGAGATTGGGCATCAGCAAGATTATAACCTGTGACCTTACCCTATCCCATCAACAGTCAGAAGGTAGATTAGTAGTTTAGTCCTCCCCAGCAGGAGGGAGACTCCACACCTGTGACCTTACCCTCCCTATCCCAGCGCCAGTCAGAAGGTTAGATTAGAACAGCAGTAGATTTGACATGGGATTAGTTACGAATGTTCGATAAAGTTGGAAAACAAAAGGTGTGACTGGGATTGGAACTGACAAGCTTGTTGGTTTCAACCTGTGTATATTTGGTATTTTATTAGGATCCCCATTAGCTGTTGCAAAAACAGCAGCTACTCTTCCTGGGGTCCACACAAAACATGACACATAATACAGCACATTAGTAGACAAGAACAGCTCAAGGACAGAACTGCATACATACATAGAAATATAATAGCAGCGTAGTATAACATTACTGTAAGACAAAACACCACCGCATTCAATGGTGAATTATAATTCTTCAAGTTTTATGGGTAAAACATCCATGCAGCATCTGCATACCAACCATGCAGTTATGTACAGTGAATTTTAGAGCAGATGGTGTTACTGTACCAAAGCCTACCTGTGTATTTTGCTGTGTATCATAATGTGATCTTGCAGACATGGATTCAGCTTTGATCTAACTTCATTAAAGGAGTGCCATTCATTAAAGCAGTCCTTCTCAAATAGTGGGGCGCGCCCCCCTGGGGGGGCTCGGAGCGATGCCAGGGGGGGCGCGTGACCCCGGGGAACACGCTTTTTTTTGCCGCGTAGTATTTTTTTTTTTTAACCGAACAAGAGCACAGAGCAGGAGATATGAAGTGCAGATAACAAACCCTTAAGAGACACCATGGAAAAATATTTAACAGGGATGAAAAGAAAGGCGGAGAGAGACGGAGATAATGAGACAAACGTAAGTCTCCCGAAAGCTAAGACGAGGAAATATGACGAAGCGTATGTCGCGCTTGGCTTCACTGTGACTACGGTGGGAGACGAGGAAAGACCGGTATGTTTACTGTGTCTAAAAATGTTGGCAGCGGACAGCATGAAGCCAAATAAATTAAGGCGTCACTTAAAGACATTACACCCCAATCACACTGATAAGCCGCTTGAGTTTTTTCAGCGAAAACGTGCCGAATATTGTCAACAATCGTCCCGCTTTGTGAATGCTACTTCAGTAAACCAGCGAGCACTGTTAGCATCATATAAGGTGGCGTACCAAATTGCTCAGTGCAAAAAACCCCACTCCATAGCAGAGGAGCTGATACTGCCTGCAGCATTAGACATGGTCTCTGTCATGCTGGATGACGCAAGTGCTGCAAAAATAAAAACTATCCCTCTGTCCAATGACACTGTCGCCAGACGTATAAATGACATTGCTAACGATATTAAAGAACAGCTGGTAGATAAACTCAAAGACAAACGTTTTGCCTTACAGTTCGATGAAGCAACTGATAGCAACAAAGACTGTTTGTTTATCGCTTATGTACGTTTTGACATGACAAACTCCCTGTGTGAGGATCTACTTTTTTGTAAATATGTCAGAGACAGAGCCACAGCTGAAGAGCTATTCAAAATGCTGGACTGCTTCCTGACTGAGAATTGGCTAAAGTGGGAGAACTGCATTGGTGTTTGCAGTGATGGTGCACAGACCATGGCAGGGATGAGAAAAGGACTTCGGGCACTCATCAAGAAGGCCTCACCTAATGCTGAGTGGACACACTGTGTTATACACAGAAGTACTGGCATCAAGGCACCTTTCCTCTGAATTAAGTGAGGTTATGACTGACATTGTAGGTGTAGTCAATTTTATAAAGACCAGACCACTAAAAACAAGAGTCTTCTCTGCTATTTGTGAGGAGATGGGAGCTGAACATCAAGCTGTGCTGTTTCACAGTGAAGCAAGGTGGCTGTCATGAGGAAAAGTCTTGTCCCGAGTTTTTGAGCTCAGAGAGCAGAT
Source organism: Salmo trutta (assembly GCF_901001165.1). Classification (NCBI taxonomy): domain Eukaryota; kingdom Metazoa; phylum Chordata; class Actinopteri; order Salmoniformes; family Salmonidae; genus Salmo; species Salmo trutta. Next base: position 30,211,101 of record NC_042994.1, read on the forward strand.
AAGAATGTTTTTGGAGCAGGAGCACAAGTATGACATCACAGAAAAATGTAGTGGCAAAACTGGCCTACCTGAGTGACATATTTGGAAAGCTAAATGAACTAAATCTACAGCTTCAAGGGAAAGATAAACACCTCCCTCAGGTCACAGACAAGATCAGCTCTTTCACTCGAAAGCTTGCAATGTGGGGCAGGCGACTTGATGAAGGAAATACTGATTCATTCGAGAACCTGCATGAATTTGTTGACACTACTGACTATGATGCCACCTCAGTGATTCCATATATTAAGGAGCATATTTCATCACTGATGGGATTCTTTAAAAAGTACTTCCCTGAAAACAGTTCCCAATATGACTGGGTGAGAGATCCTTTCAATGCACCAGCTCCAACTGGTTTCAGCTCTGCAGAGGAGGACCAGTTCATTGATATGACGTCTGACTCCACATTGAGACTGAGGTTCACATCACAGACACTGAGTGAATTCTGGCTGAGTGTAGAGAGGCAGTATCCACTCTTAGGGCAGAGGGCCATGGGCATTCTTCTTCCTTTTGCAACATCTTATCTTTGTGAGACTGGCTTCTCTGCTGTTGCTGCACTGAAGACCAAGTACAGGTCCCATCTAAACATTGAGCAGGAGCTGAGAGTTGCAGTATCATGCTTCAAACCCCGCTTCGAAAAGCTGTGCTCTGCAAAACGTGCTCATTGTAGCCATTAATCCTGACCTCCTCATTTTGATAAAAAAAAAATCAGCACAAATTGTTTTATTCATTTTTGTTTTATAGGTCAAAATGTTTCATATATTGTGCTCCTGAGTTAATGTTGCTGATCAATTTGAATTTATTATTATTTATTGATTATATTTAATTTTATTTTTCAGTATCAAATGGTCAAAAAATGTTTACAGTTTAAATAAGGGTTTAATTTTTTTTTAAATTTCAGGCAAATTGATGCACTTGAAGTCTTTTCTGTTACAAACTAAAAAAAAACAACGTTAATAAAGTTATTCTTTGTTGTAAGTTGATCTATATTTCTTTCTTTTTTCTTTTTCTTTAATGTTAATAAGGATACAATGTTATGCAGAGGTATACTTATAACAATTTTATAGACAAATGATATTATTTACAGTCGCGGCGGAGAGTTGGGGGGGCGTGAAATGTTTACTTCTTCCTAGGGGGGGTGTAACAGAAAATAATTGAGAAGCACTGCATTAAAGGAACATCATTCATTAAAGGAGCATCATTCATTAAAGGAGTGCCATTCATTAAAGGAGCGCCATTCATTAAAGGAACATCATTCATTAAAGGAGCGCCATTCATTAAAGGAGCATCATTCATTAAAGGAGTGCCATTCATTAAAGGAACACCATTCATTAAAGGAGCGCCATTCATTAAAGGAACACCATTCAGCTGTGATCTAACTTCATTCAGGAGCACCATTAGGCTGTGATCTAACTTCATTCAGGAGCACCATTAGGCTGTGATCTAACTTCATTCAGGAGCACCATTAGGCTGTGATCTAACTTCATTCAGGAGCACCATTAGGCTGTGATCTAACTTCATTCAGGAGCACCATTAGGCTGTGATCTAACTTCATTCAGGAGCACCATTAGGCTGTGATCTAACTTCATTCAGGAGCACCATTAGGCTGTGATCTAACTTCATTCAGGAGCACCATTAGGCTGTGATCTAACTTCATTCAGGAGCACCATTAGGCTGTGATCTAACTTCATTCAGGAGCACCATTAGGCTGTGATCTAACTTCATTCAGGAGCACCATTAGGCTGTGATCTAACTTCATTCAGGAGCACCATTAGGCTGTGATCTAACTTCATTCAGGAGCACCATTAGGCTGTGATCTAACTTCATTCAGGAGCACCATCCGTTGTTTGTTCTTTACACGTAGTAGACCAGGGGTGTCCAACTCATTCCATAGAGGTTCTAGTGTCTGCTGGTTTTTGGTTTTTATTTTCAACTAAGCCCTAGACAACCAGGTGAGGGGAGTTCCTTACTAATCAGTGACCTTAATTTATTAATTAAGTACAAGGCAGGAGTGATAACACACAGACACTCGCCCCCCGTTTGCCACCTGTGTAATAGAGAACAGAGAATATATAGTGTAAAGCATCAGGATCCAGTGGACTAAAGATCCCGTAAAAGTCAGCTCCGCAGACACTCCTTTTATTTCACGCTCACCTGTAAACCCTGCCCACTGGCCTGTCAGTAAGCTTTGATCCAGCCAATCAATTCGTCCCAAACTACCTCAGGAAATGTTGCTGCTAATCAGTTATTTTACTTGTCTGTGTAAATGTGGACACAAATCAGAATGTGGCCAAGTTCAGGACAAAGGAAACACATGATAGCACCAGGTATAAACATGGCTCTTATTTCAATGAGGAAAACATTACTGTAAAAAGCTCTGAGGGGTCTGTAGTTAAAACTTTTTAAAAGGGAAAACTGGTGTTTAAAGTCAGATTTTTTTCTCCACCAGTGTGTGTTCGCTGGTGACCTTTAAGCCCACTTGATTGTGAAAAACTCTTTCCAGTCTGAGCAGTGTTAAGGCTTCTCTCCACTGTGTTCTCTCGTCTTTAATGCTTATGATTGTGAAAAGCGTTTCCCACATTCAGAGCAGAAGTAAGGCTTCTCTCCTCTGTGTTTCTTAAGTTGATATCTTATGCTGGTGAACCTTAAGCTCACTTGATTGTGAAAAACTCTCTCCAGTGTGTGTTGTCTGGTGAACTCTCAGGCTTCTTGAGTCAGCAAAACTCTTTCCACAGTCAGAGCAGTGGTATGGCTTCTCTCTAGTGTGTGTCCCTGCTGGTGTCTTTTCAGACTTGCCAATTGAGAGAACATCTTACTACAGTGGTCACCGACTGGTCGATCTCCAAGGCATTCCTAGTTAATCACTAAACATTTCTGTAAAAAAAAAAACTAAGATAAAACCTGTTCCTATTTATTTTTTATTCGTTGCGCGCTGTTGGTTGTATGTGCACCCAAATTCAACAGCCCTAGCACCGGGAAGGCAACGTGTTCCCATTTTTAACCATTTAATGTGTTTGAAGGTAGAACTACGCCTACCTGACAGGCCCAGAGAGCAAATCAAGTGCATCTATAGGCCTACCACTGGCCAATCAGATAGCTCAGATCACTGTGTCTGCAGTTTCCACGAGCCATAGACTGTAAAAAGAAACCTCGAACGCACAGCAAATTGGATATTGTGAGATTTCAAAACTTTGAAAAACATGACTAGAGAAAACTCAACGAATACAGCAAAGAGCTGATGTTTAAGTTACTCAGAACTGTCAACAATTTGTTCAACACTTTTATTAGCTATAAAATGCACATTCTCCCTATTTCCATAAAAGGATAAAAGCCAACGACAGAAGATATGTTGTAAGTCGCTCTGGATAAGAGTGTCTGCTAAATAACGTAAATGTAAAATGGAAACGTTCATCACACCGTCTTTGTTCCCTTTATTACCACCTTTCACCAAAATGGTTTTCTAACACAATCGGCCTATGGAAGTCCAAAGTGAAGACTGCGAAAATGTGTTTCTGATCGTTTAGAAACCTACATACCCAGCCGTCACAAGTTGAGAAATCTTGAGACACTTCAAGACATAGATACTTTTTTAAAGACATCTTAAGATGCCATTATGTCTCAAGACATGTCTTCAAAATGTATGTCTTAAAACATTTTATGGCATCTATCAAACCACTAATATAAAAAACGGAGTGGCTACAGGTCCGACTTTTCCGGACCCCTCTTCCCGACAGCTAAATGTCCTGAAGCTTCTGCACATGTGGATGTACGGGATTCTCTACTTTACACACACAGTCTCTGTGTGTTCTGTTTATATTCGGTTCTGTTATGTAGAATCCTATCATTATGTGATCTTGAGGACATTGATTGAGCTTTGATTTAACAATTCTTTCCAGAGTAGCCTGTTCTCTGATTAGCCAAATGAGTAGAGCAGAGACTGAGCGTAAAGTAGAGAATCCCTTTAGCTGTCGGGAAGAGCCTAGAAAATGTCTTGAAGACACTTCCCTAAATCTAGTTTTCTTATGTCTTGAGGTGTCATGGTGTCTCAAGACAATGTTTTTACGACCTGTACTTCCTGTAAGATCTGTTGGTCCAGATTCCACTTCCTAATCACATTTAAGGATTATTTATGATCTACTACACAATGAAGTTATTGATAATGGACAGAATATTTGTATTTTGTTCAAATGCCAGTGCAGAATATTTATTATAAAAACATGTTATTTTAAATGTTGTGTGCCGCCAGGAGGTGAGTCGTGTTTCATGTTCCTAGTAGGATAGCAGCTGCTTCTTCTGCGTCTTCTTCATATTAGTAATGTGTAGGTTGAAGTCCAAAGTAAACACATTCTGCTCCTACATAAACATCCTACTTATTTTGATCAGTCAAATCTCCCTCGTCATCTACTTCTCCTCCTCCTCTCACAGTTCCACTCAGCCCCGTTGTTTTCCTGCAGTCGACCAGCCGCACAGACGCCCTCTTCAGACCCCGCAGTCTTTTACTTTGATCAGTCAAATCTCCCTCTTCCTCCTTGTCTCCTCGTCTCGTAGTTCCACTCAGCCCCGTTGTTTTCCTACAGTCGACCAGCCGCACAGACACCCTCTTCAGACCCAGCAGTAAGGTGCTACCAGAAGAGGCACTACACGGGGATTCTGGGAGGGCGGAGGGGTGCGGGCTAGCGTTGTCCTGGAAACCACAGGAGGGGAGGAATGTTTAATGATAATTCACATTCCATACAGCCCCCCTGGACACTCACCACAGAATTTACTGCATCTCAATGCTTTGATGATGTGCTTCTGCGCATGAGCTTAGGTAGCCAACGTCGCCATGATATCGTCTATAAGCATGATCAGGGATTTCTAGTGGAGAAGCCGTTTCTACATATCTTCATACTAAACCATCGTTGACGATACTGTAGCAAAACAAAAGCTTGGATGTATTAGAGTCATTTTCAAACGGTCATTTAGGGGTATTCTATTGACTGTAGCACTGTGGGACAAAATGGAGCTCTAAAGTTGCCCTGAGTTATACAATAGGCTAGTTGACGTTCGCGTTTCTACTGCGAGATTTGAGTGGAGACAAACAGTTTCTGTTCAGTCAGCCGTCCTGATGAGCCCTTCCCAGCTAGCTAGTTTATAGTTGTGGGTAGCAACGTCAGCCAGAATTTGAAACTTGTCTGTTAAAGTTGGGACTTGGGAGCGTGTTCAGAATCATTGAGTAATTGTTAGTGTTTATTTATTTTAGACGTTAATGCCGTAGTTTTACATTTTCAGTGAAAATCATTACAATAAATGCACTTCACCCTGGCCTGATATTAGCTACAGTATCTAGCTACTTCCCTCTCTCTCCTTACTGCGGTCAGCAGGAGGACACTGCCACACGTGTTGTCGTGTTACCGACTTGCAAAGCAAACTCTCCCGACTGAGCAGTAGACTATCACGGTGATATCCAGGTGGTTTACTACCAATATAACAAGTTATTTCTCATGTAAGCTGCTATCAAGCACCTCCAAACAGCCCCGTTGCACTACTGATTCACACCGGCTTGTCGATACATTAGCTAATTGGTCATGGTGACATCCAGGTTACTACCACAAGCTATTTCTCCCTCACCCATCAAAATAAACATGACTTTCTGTGACAAGTTTTAACTAGCGCCATGTTGTTGTTGCCAGCTAGCGAAGCAGAAACTAGCTTGCTGGGAAGTGGGGAAGGGCTCTTCAGGACGCCTGACTGAACCCGAATCCAATGGTCTCCACGACTTTCAGCCGCACGACCTACGTCATTAATTTGGGCAGCAGGCGTGTCCGTATAGCCTCTCCCTTTCCCACTAGATGGCCAAGCTGCAAAGTCAAAGGGTAGATCATAGAAATGTATGAAAACAAACATTTGGGTTTTGGTCTTAAAAGGTGCTTCGCATATTTTTTGGCATTCTAATTTGTGAAAATGTCCTTCGTATATCTGCAGTAATAGTGGAATGATAGTGTTTCACAGTATTACTTACCCGCCAGTGTTGTGATTGGCTGTGATATTCGCCTATTAATTTCTCCCACCCGTCCTGCATCTGTTGTCAAAATGGGAAAGCTGTTTTGTGTTTGTGTTATATAGTGGAAATCGGGTCAAGCGCCCAATGTAGAAATAGTCATTTCCTGGTTGGTAAAATTCAATACTGTTTGCTCAATTTCAGTTTGTGCGTGAATACAAGCACTGAATAACGTAGGGAATCATTGTACCATCGAAATCGCTGTGAAATATATTTTCAATAACAGATATTTGAAGCTGGTGGACCAAAACCGAAAGGAAAAGGCTCAAGAGCAAGTCTCCGCCATGTTACAGTGGAAAAGGGAGGAGATTTGTTTTGAATGAAGCCTCGTGATGTTGTAATTCACCTAGCTTCCACATAGGGGATACATTAGGTGTAGCGCCTTTAATTAAAGGTTAGGGTTAGCAGTGTGGTTAAGGCTAGGCTTTTTTCTGATTTTAAGAAAATAAATAGTTGAACTAAATGTGGCTTCTGTCTTTGCCACTAGGCCAGATAGTGAGTGAGAATCTGTTCCACCTTCCAGGGGAATAAGCTAAATGCCGAGATAACTAGTACATCGGTCGGATGCATAAAATGGCGATTAATGATAAGATAGCTACCCTAACTATGGGTGATCATTTTGACACTGCACATTTTAATTTAAGTAAATCTATCGTCAGAGCAGAACCCACAACAGAATAAACGAGTAACATTGCTAGATAGCAAGCTAGCTAACTCACCTGATCCATGGCTATAGTTAGCTATGTAGCTACTAGCAAGTCTCTGTCCGACGTTCCACGTATCAAATAACTACCGTGCGTAGCTAGATCCTTCACGACGTTCAGTTAGTTACCCTGGGTTTTGTAGTTTGAGAGCTGATTCCTCCGCTAGAGAAGGTTATGCTTTTTTTTAGCGAGGCAATAGCGTCTGCTTTGACTCACTGCCCCCCACTCCAAAAAACAATCACAGAGCAGTCGAGTATAGATTTATATAAATAAACCCATCATAGGTCTAATATCACTCCCCTTTCCCCATCATGGAATATGGCTCCTTTTTATTCGTGTAAAAGCTCAGATTTTATCATCACCGTTTTGTGGAGCTTTTTTAGATTAACTTAATAATAAATAAATAATACAGATCATTCTAATAAAAAAATGTAATAAAGTTGCAAACAAAATGTATTGACTCGTCTTCCAATGTATTGATACATTAGAAACATGTGAACATATTGTTAGAACAGCCACTCAGACATCATTCAACCAGGAGTAAATGGAATAAGATGCGTCTACCAACCTCTCCCTCCCTCCCACACACCCATATATTTACCTATTTAGTTCCACATGATAAAACCCAGTGACAGATAATTGCAGTTTATGAAAGTTCAATCAGTAAGGCTGGTCTGAATGCTTTAACTTAATACAGTAACGGTAATATAATTCACAGTTTCCTATTCTATGTGCATAGTGGGAACGTGAAGTAGGTGTCGGCTACCGCCTAGTAGTTAGAGCGTTGGGCCAGTAACTGAAATGTTGCTGGATCGAATCCCCGCGCTGACAAGGTAAAACAAATCTGTCGATCTGCCAGTGAACAAGGCAGTTAACCCACTGTAGGCCGTCATTGTAAATAAGAATTTGTTCTTAACTGACTTGCCTAGTTAGATTTTTTTTTTTATGTTAGAGGGTCCTCCTCCTTTCTATTGGCCATTCACCTGTCGATCTACCTTATAACCTGTTTACCTTATAACCTAAGAGCACGGAACGTCATTCACCTGTTTACCTTATAACCTAAGAGCACGGAACGTCATTCACCTGTTTACCTTATAACCTAAGAGCACGGAACGTCATTCACCTGTTTACCTTATAACCTAAGAACGGAACGTCATTCACCTGTTTACCTTATAACCTAAGAACGGAACGTCATTCACCTGTTTACCTTATAACCTAAGAACGGAACGTCATTCACCTGTTTACCTTATAACCTAAGAGCACGGAACGTCATTCACCTGTTTACCTTATAACCTAAGAGCATGGAACGTCATTCACCTGTTTACCTTATAACCTAAGAGCATGGAACGTCATTCACCTGTTTACCTTATAACCTAAGAACGGAACGTCATTCACCTGTTTACCTTATAACCTAAGAGCATGGAACGTCATTCACCTGTTTACCTTATAACCTAAGAGCACGGAACGTCATTCACCTGTTTACCTTATAACCTAAGAACGGAACGTCATTCACCTGTTTACCTTATAACCTAAGAACGGAACGTCATTCACCTGTTTACCTTATAACCTAAGAACGGAACGTCATTCACCTGTTTACCTTATAACCTAACAACGGAACGTCATTCACCTGTTTACCTTATAACCTAAGAACGGAACGTCATTCACCTGTTTACCTTATAACCTAAGAGAACGGCACGTCATTCGCCTGTTTACCTTATAACCTAAGAGAACGGCACAGTCGGCTAGGCTACAGCTACTAATGAAGAAAACTTTAATAAACATTTAAGAAGGATTAAAAAAAATGGACAAATGTAAAATGCGTCGAATTGTAATGCGGTCTGTTACTGTTGGGCTGGAACAAAAGTCTACAAATCCAGTAATTATCCAGGACCAAAGGCGGACAATTTTGTGTTTTATATTCATGTCGATTTTAAATGTCTGTGTACAGTGTAAGGACAAAATTACTTTTATCAAAGCAACCAGTGAGGGAAAAGTATCTGGTTTTGTCACAAGACAGTCATTTCCTGTTCAACACCAAATATTTGGCGGCCTTATCCACACGTTAGTCTAGATCGATCAGCCATTAGATTGGCCAGGATTCAGCATTGCTCCTAAACCACTCAGGCTAGTCTAGACTTCTATTGCTTTCTTTAGAGAACAAGCAATATATTAGAAGTACACTGCTCTCTCCACCCTACTGGACATCTGACCTACAAGAACACTAAACATAAGAAACCCAACGCTATCGTCACTTCCTGTTTTCCCACCCTGAATCAGACTCATCTTTATTTGTGTACAAGTTATGATTTTATACTTAGGAGCTTTAAAAAATAAATGAAAGTTAAAACCTCTTACATCTACACGTTCCGCTAGCGGAACGTCTGCTCCAATATCCAATGATGGGCGGGGCGCGAAATTCAAACTCCTCTAAATCCGAAAACTTACACTTTTCAAACATATGACTATGTTACAGCTATTTAAAGACAAGACTCTCCTTTATCTAACCAAACTGTCCGATTTCAAAAAGGCTTTACAGCGAAAGCAAAACATTAGATTATGTCAGCAGAGTACCCAGCCAGGAATAATCACACAGCCATTTTTCAAGCTAGCATATCATGTCACATAAACCCAAACCATATCTAAATGCAGCACTAACCTTTGATGATCTTCATCAGATGACACACCTAGGACATTGTGTTATACAATACATGCATGTCTGTTCAATCAAGTTCATATTTATATCAAAAACCAGCTTTTTACATTAGCATGTGACGTTCAGAACTAGCATTCCCACCGAACACTTCCGGTGATTTTACTAAATTACTCACGATAAACGTTCACAAAAAGCATAACAATTATTTTAAGAATTATAGATACAGAACTCCTCTATGCACTCGATATGTCCGATTTTAAAATAGCTTTTCGGATGAAGCACATTTTGCAATAATGTAAGTACATAGCCCGGCGTTACAGGGCTAGCTATTTAGACACCCACCCAGTGTAGCCTTCACCAAAATCACATTTCCTATAAGAAAAATGTTCTTACCTTGCTTGTTCTTCATCAGAATACACTGCCAGGACTTCTACTTCAATAACAAATGTAGGTTTGGTCCCAAATAATCCATCGTTATATCCAAACAGCGACGTTTTGTTCGTGCGTTCTAGACACTATCCCAACGCTAAATCTCGGCCACGAGCATGACGCAAAATATGACAAAAAATTTCGAAATATTCCATTACCGTACTTCGAAGCATGTCAACCGCTGTTTAAAACCAATATTTATGCAATTTATCTCGTAGAGAAGCGATAATATTCCGACCGGGAATCTGCCTGTCTGTAAACTGAGGAAAAAACCAAAAGCCGGGGGCGGGGCGTGTCACGCGCCTAAGGCTTAGTCCATTGACTGACCACTCAGCTTTTGCTCTCGTGTGCTTCAGCCAGGGCTTTGAATGACATCATTCCTGTTTTTCCCGGGCTGTGAGACTCCATTGTTGACGTGAGAAGTGTCACGTAAGAGCAGAGATCCTTTGTAAACGACAGAGATAATAAAGAAGGGCAAGAAATGTTCAGACAGGGTACTTCCTGAACAGAAGCATCTCAGGTTTTTGCCTGCCATAGGAGTTCTGTTATACTCACAGACACCATTCAAACAGTTTCAGAAACTTTGGAGTGTTTTCTCTCCAAAGCTAATAATTATATGCATATTCCAGTTTCTGGGCAGGACTAATAATCAGATTAAATCGGGTACGTTTTTTATCCAGCCGTGAAAATACTGCCCCCTAGATGTAACAGGTTTTAACACAAAGGTTTCATGAAATTAAATGTAATAAAGTTGCAAGCAGATGTATTATTTTTTTTACTTTATTCATACTTTGTAAACATGTGAATATATTGTTAGAACAGGCATGATTCAGCTAGAAGTAAATGAAACTATATAAAGTCATCATGTGTGTACCAACCTCTCCCCAAACAGAGAGCTCATATCACTACGCATTTAGATCCATGCTATAAAACCCAGTGATAGAGAAATACATTTAGTCATGCTGAAAATTCACTTTAAGCACTCGATTGTGAAAACTCTTCCCACCGTGTGCAGTGGTAAGGTTACTCTCCAGTGTGTGTGTTCTCTGGTATGTCTTTAACGCTTGTGACTGTAAAAAGCTCATCCCACAGTCAGTGCAGGGGTTAGACTTCTCTCCTTTGTGTTTCTGCAGGTGTAAAGTCAGGTGTGCTGACTGAGTGAATGTTTTCCCACATTGGTCACAGCTGTAAGAAGGCCTCTCTCCAGTGTGTGCTCTCTGATTAACTTTCAGGTTTCTTGAGTCAGCAAAACTCTTTCCATAGTTAGAGCAGTGGTACGGTTTCTCTTCTGTGTGTTCATTGGTGTCCTATCAGATTTCCCATTTTAGAGAACATCTTACTACAAATGGGAGCAGCTGTAAGGATTTTCTCCAGTGTTTGTTCTCTTGTGTGCAGTCAGGGCTGTTCCCACATTTAACACAGCCGTATGGTTTCTCTCCTGTATGTGTTCGCTGGTATACTTTAAGTTTTGAGGAAGAGTTGCAACTCTTCCCACAGTCAGGGTAGCTGTGAGGTTTGTTTTCCGGTGGGTCTCCCCTGGTGTTTTCTTGAAGTGTTTCTGATCTAGAGAGGTGCTGCCTCGTCAGTATCAGGATGTTGAGACTCCCCAGACACAACAGCCACGTCTCTCTCCTGTGTGAACGAGAACATCCGTGAATGCAGCTACACACTTCGATGCAATTTCAAGTGTGAAAAAATATATACTATTGTAAAAGATGGGTGAATATGGTATAAACACCATCTTTGCAACGTCCTCTTATCTTTCCACAAAATGTTTCACTTTATTACGGAATGTTAAGGTTGAAGTAAACACTGCAAATTAAACACTGCAAAAAAGCAAATTGTGTTTCTGATCCTATAATAAAAACCTCCTACTTACTTTGATCAGTTAAATCTCCCGCCTTCTCCACGTCTCCTACTCTCATAGTTCGACTCAGCCCCAGTGTTTTCCTGCAGTCGACCAGCCGCACAGACAACCTCTTCAGACCCAGTAGTAAGGCACTACTGGAAGAGGCGCAACCCGGGGATTCCATGAGGGCGGAGGGGGGCGGGCTAGCGTTGTGCTGGAAACCACAGGAAGGGCGAAATATTTAACGCTTATTCACATTGCATCACCTCAAAAACGTTCAACTGCTTTAGTTCCTTCACCACTCGTAGAATAATAAGCGCAAAAGTAATGCAGAGTTCCTGCAACTAAATATAAACAGTAAGAGCACCCAGAATGAGTACCAGCACCTTTTTGTATTTCTATGTGTTCAGTGCATGATGTTGATCCATCCTCAGTTTTCTCGCATCACAGCCATTAAAAACTCTGTAGCTGTTTTAAAACCAACAATGGCATCATGGTGACATCCCTGAGCAGTTTCCTTCCTGTCCTGCATGTCAGTTCAGATGGACGACTGTATCTCAGATGTGTCTGGGTGGTTTAATACATCACCCACAGCATCGTTATTAACTTGACCATCCTTAAAGAGATATTCATTGTATGATTTGTCATTGTTACCCATCTACTAATCACTGCCCAGCTTTCCAAAAGCTCTTTGGTCAGAAATATAAAATGCAACAATTTCAAAGATTTTACTGAGTTACAGTTCATGAGAGGAAATAGGTAAATTGAAATACATTTATAAGGCCCTAATCTATGGATTTCACATGACTGGGAATACAGATACGCATCTGTTGGTCAGATAGCTGAAAAAATAATGGGTCTCAGGATCTCATCATAGTATTTTTCTGCATTGAAATTGCCATCAATAAAATGCAATTCAGTTTGTTGTCCATAGCTTATGCCTGCCCATACCATAACCCCACTGACACCATGGGGCACTCTGTTCACCACGTTGACAACAGCAAACCACTCACATGACGCCATACACATGGTCTGCAGTTGAGGCCTGTTAGGCATACTGTCAAATTCTCTAAAATAACATTGGAAGTGGCTTATGGTAGAGAAATTAACATTCAATTATATGGCAACAGCTCAATTGGACATCCCTGCAGTCAGCATGCCAATTGCACATTCCCTAAAAACTTGAGACCTCTGTGGCCTTGTGTTGTGTGACAAAACTGCACATTCTAGTGGCCTTTTACTGTCCCCAGCACAAGGTGCACCTGTGTAATGATCATGCTGTTTAATCAGCTTCTTGATATGCCACACCTGTCATGTGGATGGATTATCTTGGCAAAGGAGAAATGCTCACTAAAAGGGATTTAAACAAATTTGAGTACAGCATTTGAGAGAAATAAGCTTGAGTGAGTCCATAAAACTTGTGATTCGTAAAATAGTTATATTAAATTGATTTCAATCCCACTTTGTAACAAAATGGGAATGGCACTGCTTGAAGAAGACAGAGGAATTGGGGATCTGGAACCCAAGATGACTGCCTGTGATTGGCTGACCCCACAGTGTGATAAGGCACCTGGCAACCTGGTGTCTAGCAACTAATTGGTTTAGAAAATCCCAGCGTTTGTCTCTGAGAGGGCTGTGCTGAGACACCGGCAGGTCATTCTGTAGTACCATTTGTACAGCGGAAACTTGGATGAAGGTGATGGCTTGGGTCAGTTCCATTCATTTGGATTTAGTTTGATGTTTCTATGCCAATCCACATATAGCTGGTAATTGATTTAAATGCAATTTTATATGATTTGATTATTTCTATCAAATCAACACTTTGTGCAAATCAAAAAGGTTGTAAAAGTATGCCAGGCTTTTTTATTTTATTTTAGCAATCAATAAAAACGTTATTGCAGTTACAAGGTTATACTTTTTTTTTTAAGTGGAATTAACCACATCACTGAGACGCTCAAGGGCTCTTATATCGATTACAATTTCACCCCAGTCAAAAAAATAATTATCTGCCCTGTCCCTAACAAAACGTTTGCTTGTAATAGACCCTTAGTAATGATTAGAGAGGAATGGAATTGGTTGTCAACGTTTAAACAGGCTAACAGCAAATGTCTGACATAAAACCTACTTTACCTTAGTACTGGAAAGCCTCAATGCTTCAGGAAGCTTAGTTTCCCCATCACTAGTGATTATTATTGTGACACTACAACAAACCAGAACAGAATGAACGATGTAAAGTTAGCTAACCTGCTCCATTGTAGTTATTTAGTTAGCTAGCTACTAGCAAGTCTCTCTATCCGACGACGACGTTTCCACTAGTCAAATAACTTCTGAGTGTAAGATTGCTAGATCCTTCACTGCGTTCAGTTACAGTTGTCCTGGCTTTGTAGTTTGAGAGCGAGTACTCCAGTAGAGAAATCTAGCTAACGTTTTCAGCTGAGGCAAGAACGTCTGTCAGAACTCTACTTCCCCAAATAACAACAGACCAGAGCCATTCCATTGAGTTATATCAGAAACTCAACGTCATCGTCACTTCCCCTTTCCCAGCCCATGGCTAGAAGGGATACAGCTTTCGTCAAATGAACGTCAGATTTGACGTCTCTTAGCAGGTCAGGAGAATGTAAGCAGCAGGTTAGGAGAATTGGGTTAAGGTCAGGAAAAGGGTTAGCTAAAATGGTAAATATTTCAACATTTGACGTTCATTTGACAAAAGCTGGATCCCTTCTAGCTATGACCTTCTAGCTATAATTAATCCGGCTTCTCTTTGTTTGTGTAAAGTTCCGATTTTATCATTACAGTTTTGAGGAAGTTTAGTCAAATAAAATGGGTAAAAAAAAGAACAATCTAATTGTAATGAAACATGTTTATAAAGTTGCAAGCAGACGTATTCCTTTTATTTTTTATTGATGCATACCAAACATTATTAGAACCGGTATCATTCAACGGACAATAGTGGTCATTGAAAGAAGATAAAAACACTCTTCACACAAACTATATCAACCTATACACACTCACACTAAACACACAGTCTTCACACAAACTATATCAACCTATACACACTCACACTAAACACACAGTCTTCACACAAACTATATCAACCTATACACACTCACACTAAACACACAGTCTTCACACAAACTATATCAACCTATACACACTCACACTAAACACACAGTCTTCACACAAACTATATCAACCTATACACACTCACACTAAACACACAGTCTTCACACAAACTATATCAACCTATACACACTCACACTAAACACACAGTCTTCACACAAACTATATCAACTTCTACACACTCACACTAAACACACACTCTTCACACAAACTGTACAATGTAGCATTTTCTTTGACACACAATGTTAACACAGTCAACATATCTGGAATCAGTACCACTCCCAGTGATAATCACAACCACATTGTTAACCCTTGTGTGGTGTTCGGGTCTGTGGGAGAAATTTTCAATTTTTACAAAAATAAAAATGATACAATGAATTATTTTTCCAACCTGAGACTCATTGGCCTTGGCTCATTTTCTGTGAAGTAACATGTAAAATAACACATTTTCATTGGGTGCACACCTACACATTTACATTACATATGTGGTGTTCGGCTCCACTAGACACGAGGGTAATAAAAGTGTGGAAAAGTGTGTGTGTAGGTGAAAACAAGTAAAAATTAAACAAAAAGGTTTGCTGTGTGCCTTCACTCTGTCTTCCTCCTCCCACCCTTTGTAGTGTGTGAAACTACACAATGTATTGCGGGAACCTGCACAATGTTATTACTACACATTATTTCAATACATTGTAAAAAATGCAGTATTTTCCCCACACCCTACCCCAGCCAGGTGCAGATTGGGGTAGGGACACAACAAATAAATATTCTTCAACATCTTGACATCTCAACGTACAACACATTTGTCATCTGGACGGCGTTGAACCCAGATTGGAACAGAGGGAAGGCATTGGTAAGACCTCAAATCCAGAGGAGGCAACATATCCCAAGGACCCCAGCTTCTGCAGCCATCGTGAGGAGGATTCAGGAGGGGGATGCTGTTGCCCCATTCGCCCGACCCACAGAACCAACAACTCCAATACCGGAAGTGTGAGTGATGTTGTTGCATGTGTGTGTGTCTGACTCTCCTACCTTGGTCTGCTGTAACTATATATGTGAGTGAGATGTTAGTAAAATTCCTGAACTAAGTGTTTTCCTCATTCTAGATTGCAGCCGGTAGCAACAAGAAGAAACGCTGTGATGTGTGGACCCAAGAAGAACAGAAAGACATGCATCAACTGCAAGAAATACATTTCCAACACACACACACACACACACACACACACACACACACACACACACACACACACACACACACACACACACACACACACACACACACACACACACACACACACAGTAAAACTCTATCCCTCATGTGGTGTGTATACTGGCCTCAATTTGTGTACAATGGGGTTCATTTATCATTTCCATTAAATGCTGTATGTAAAATTTGTCATTCCAATTTCTTCAGTTCAATGCAATAAACATCAACACTGATGAAAACCTTGTTTCATTTATATTTGTTCAAGATAAACATGATTTTTTCCACCCATGTCTTGATTATATTAGATTTTTGTTTACAAAAATCACATTATATTAAAAAAAAAAACTAATAGCACTTTTATTGATAAATGTGATCTAGCAGAGGTAAATAGCAAATATTAACCATGTATGCTGCCTATATTGCTTGTAATTGATAAAAGTCAACATCAAAGTATTTTTACATAAATTGTTATGGCTGTATTGTTTTAGAAACCCAATAATGTTGTGGGTCCATTAGACCCACGAACATTGGGTGAATAACAACAACAACATGAACACCACACAAGGGTTAACTCAGTGAATGTATCTGGAAGCAGTCCCACTCCCAGCAGTAATCAGAACCACATTGTTAACTCAGTGAATGTATCTGGAAGCAGTCCCACTCCCAGCAGTAATCAGAACCACATTGTTAACTCAGTGAATGTATCTGGAAGCAGTCCCACTCCCAGGAGTAATCAGAACCACATTGTTAACTCAGTGAATGTATCCCGTGTGGCTCAGTTGGTAGAGCATGGTGTTTGCAACGCCAGGGTTGTGGGTTCGATGCCCACGGGGGACCAGTACGGAGAAAAAAATGTATGATATGTATGCATTCACTACTGTAAGTCGCTCTGGATAAGAGCGTCTGCTAAATGACTAAAATTTTAAAAAATCTAGAAGCAGTCCCACTCGCAGTAATCAGAACCACATTGTTAACTCAGTGAATTCAGAAAGTATTCAGACCCCTTGACTTTTTACACATTTTGCTATGTTACAGCCTTATTCTAAAATTGATTAAATAGTTTTCCCCCCTCATCAATCCACACACAATATTCCATAATGACAAAGCAAAACAGGTTTTTAGAAATGTTAGCAAATTTATTACAAAAAACAACCAGAAAGATCACATTTACATAAGTATTCAGACCCTTTACTCAGTACTTTTCTGCGATGACAGCCTTGAGTCTTCTTGGGTATGACGCTACAAGCTTGGCACACCTGTATTTGGAGAGTTTCTCCCATTCTTCTCTGCCGATCCTCTCAAGCTCTGTCAGGTTGGATGGGGAGCGTCGCTGTACAGCTATTTTCAGGTCTCTCCAGAGATGTTAGATTGGGTTCAAGTCTGTTTTCTCTGGCTGGTCCACTCAAGGACTTTCTGAGACTTGTCCCGAAGCCACTTCTGTATTGTCTTGGCTGTGTGCTTAGGGTCGTTGTGCTGTTGGAAAGTGAACCTTCACCCCAGTCTAAGGTCCTGAGCACTCTGGAGCAGGTTTTTATCAAGGATCCCCCTGTACTTTGCTCCGTTCATCTTTCCCTCGATCCTGACTAGTCCCTTCTGCTGAAAAACATCCCCACAGCATGATGCTGCCACCACCATGTTTCCCCTTAGGGATGATGCCAGGTTTCCTCCAGACGTGACAGTTGGAATTCAGGCCAAAGAATTCAATCTGTTTCATCAGACCAGAGAATATGGTTTCTCATGGTCCGAGTCCTTTAGGTGCCTTTTGGCAAACTCCAAGCGGGCTGTCCATGTGCCGTTTACTGAAAAGTGTCTTCCACCTGGCCACTCAACCATAAAGGCCTGACTGGTGGAGGGCTGCAGAGATGGTTGTCCTACTGGAAGGTTCTCCCATCTCCACAGAGGAACTCTGGAGCTCTGTCAGCATGACCATCTGGTTCTTAGCCAGCCTGTAAGGCTGCCTGATGCGACTCTAATGATTTGAAAAAAAGTTGAATGAAAGGCATGAGCTCTGCTGTTTCTTGCGCAGGCTGCACACACTTCATCAGTCTCTCATTCACAATTTGACAAGCACTTGATAACATTCTCACCAGGGCTCGAAGTTCCTGGCGGCATCCCTGTGTGGCCCTAATGCCCTCTAAAAAAATCCATGCCTTTTGTGGTGGTTGTGCCCTTGGGCTGAATATAATAATTAGAATTCCCTTCTCTCAGCTGCCAATCGCCGTGTTCCAAAAGACCTCTCACTCACATGGCTCTATCAGATATCTACATTCTTATTAGCCAATGCCCGTTACTTGATCGGGTCCTTCTCACAGGCAACTCAGCTCCGAAGTAGGCTACAAGTGAAGACAGATACATCGGGGCGGAACTGCGTGTGTCCTCCTTATTGAATTCCAAGGGACATACTGAAGATGTTAGAAGAACTGTCCACATTTACTTTTCCAAGCCAACAAGATGAGTAACGAACAGCAAAAGCACTTGCCTAGGTCAATCTAGTATCCCTCATAGTACAAAAGTTGACTTGTCCTTCTGTGCAAGAAATAAATCATCCAAACATACTCTTGGTCAGTTTTGGATTCAATTAGATCCCAAATGAATACAACCACTTGCATCATTTTTATTTTATTTTGTTAAATGTCATTATTCAGATTTCTCAAACATACAACTATCTTACACCCTTTGAAAGATAAACATCTCCTTAATCTAACCACGTTGTCCGATTTCAAAAAGGCTTTACGGCGAAAGCATAAAGTTAGATTATGTTAGGACAGTACATTGAAAATAGCTGTGTGTAATGTTTTGTCAATGCAAAGACACGTGTCACCAAAAGCAGAAAACCAGCTAAAATTATGCACTAACCTTTGACAATCTTCATTAGATGACACTCCTAGGACATTATGTTAGACAATACATGCATTTTTTGTTCTATCAAGTTCATATTTGTATCCAAAAACAGCGTTTTACTATGGCGTTGATGTTGAGGAAATATTTTCCCTCCAATACCGCCAGTCAATCAGCACAACAAATTAAATAATTACTATTCGAAAACATTGGTAAAATATTATATTGTCATTCAAAGAATTATAGATTAACATCTCTTGAATGCAACCGCATTGCCAGATTTAAAAAGAACTTTACTGGGAAATCACACTTTGCAATAATCTGAGTACTGCGCCCAGAAAAATAGGCTTTGCGATACAGACTAAGCGCCATGTTGGAGAGATCTAAAATCAAAAATACTACGTAAATAATCCCTTACCTTTGATTATCTTCATCAGAAGGCACTTCCAGGGATCCCAGGTCCATAACAAATGTAGTTTTGTTCGAAAAAGCTCATAATTTATGTCCAAAAAGCTCCGTGTTGTTAGCGCGTCCTGTAGGCTACTCAAAAACATGAACGACGCCCGCCGGACTTGTCTTCATCAAAAAAATATTTACGTTCGTTCAAACATGTCAAACGTTGTATAGCATAAATCATTAGGGCCTTTTTCAATCAGAACTTCAATAATATTCAAGGCGGACGATTGCATTCTCTTTTAAAACGTATTGGAACGAGAGTACCCAAACAAGCACTCGCGCGCCATAGTCGTATCGGCCATCCGCTTATGACCAACGTTCCAAGTCTCTTGTTCGGTCAGTTTTCACAGTAGAAGACTCAAACCACTTTGTAAAGACTGGTGACATCTAGTGGATGGCGTAGGAAGTGCTCAATGATTAATACGTCCCTGTGTGTTTCAATGGCATAGGCTTAAAAGTAATTCAACACATCAGGTATCCACTTCCTGTCAGAATTTGTCTCAGGGTTTTGACTGCCATATGAGTTCTGTTATA
Organism: Salmo trutta; assembly: GCF_901001165.1. Classification (NCBI taxonomy): domain Eukaryota; kingdom Metazoa; phylum Chordata; class Actinopteri; order Salmoniformes; family Salmonidae; genus Salmo; species Salmo trutta. Next base: position 30,230,964 of record NC_042994.1, read on the forward strand.
CTTAGACACCATTCAAACAGTTTTAGAAAATTCAGAGTGTTTTCTATCCAAGTCTGTTAATAATATGCATATCCTAGCTTCTGAGTTGGTGTAGGAGGCAGTTAAAAATGGGCACAAATTCTCAATACTGCCCCCTATCCCTAACAGGCTGATGCGAACAGCTCATAACGTTTAGCTTAAAATGTTGATAAACTATAAGGCTATTTCTTCACATTATAAGCACAGCAATGCGCGCACAGCTGTAGGCTATAAACGCAAATGTTCCAGAATGCAAATCAATTAGCGGGAAAACACCATTCTCAAAGGTGATCGCAAATGAGTTGATGCATGTAGGCCGGGAAAACACCATTCTCAAAGGTCACCGCAAAATGAGATGATGCATGTTATGCTTTATTAAAGGTGCATTTGTATGGTGAAAATGATCTTCCCCAAACTTGAAACTCACCTGCCACCCATGTAATTGCATAGCTGTCAGTGGAATTTTCTATCCCAATGATAATAATTAACAATCAATAAGCCTTGACTAATCCCCAAGGTTTGTAAGACACTGGGTTAAGAATAATTAGACAAGGACTCAGCATTCTGCAGAAGGTCTGTACAGTTTATTCAGAGAACGTTCTGAGGTCCAAATAACAAAGACATTCATTTTATGCTAACTCTCCACTTACGCACATACCTCCACACAAACAGTAGGTGAGTTGTATCTCTCCCTGGAGTTCTCATCACTGTTAATCACTATCCAGTGCTGTTTGTTCCTTTCCCCCGAGATTAGAGAAACCTTGAGGGTCACTCCCTTTCTTCTCTAAGTTACTCAGCTGCCGGGTCAATCACAGTCTACTTGTTGTTATCTTAGGCCCACTAAAACACACACACACACACACACACACACACACACACACACATTTTGTCCCGGGCCTCTACTAGACCTTATGGGCTTGTCGATTAGTACTTTAATTATTCATTATACATGCTACATAACTACTAATTGGTTACGTGACAGGGTTGGATTCTTTATTCATTTACCTTTATTATATAATTCCCTTATCAATAGCTTATAGAAATGTTGCGCAACATGAGCTCATGGGCTCTCATGGAGTGTTTGATTAGATTTTCCTTTACACTTGCATTGATGTCAGAGTGATTAGAGGGACAATAGAGTGCTGAGTACCAGGGAGTTCGGAAGTTTGGTAGGCTACTAATGACCCTCAGCAACGTCAGAGTTTGGAAAAGCCTAGTTACCAAGACAAAATGGTCATGTGGAATTTGACGGTAATACGGTCACTAACAGTCCTAGGAAGCAGTCCCACCCCCAGCAACAATCAGAACCACCATGCTGACACTTTTCATGGTTGAAATCTCTTACAGAATCTGGTTTATTAGCCTCATGTTTAAACTGTTTAAAAAATAAACAGCCTGGTCATCAACTATACAGTATGATTCATGACCGTTCAAACTCCTACATTGATTTGGTCAAAACTGCACAGTCAGAGCAGCAGCGGTGCGGTTTATTTCTTTCATGTTCCATTTTAACACAATGTTATTTGGGTTTCTTTTAGAGTATACATAACTAAAAGATAAAGCTAATAATAAATGTTTAACAGACAGCTCATTACCTGTACAAAGATTTCATTAGACGATGTGTCAATTCTATAGTTGAATTTAGATATTTTCTTTTTTTTTCATACTTCAAACTCCTACATTGGTTGGTAAAAACGGACCGTTCAAACCACGCACTTACACACAAACACCCATATTCATCACCAAACACTTATTGACTTTAAAACATGGGCTGCGCTGCACATGGAAAATCAAGCCCTGGTTGATCATAAAGGATATAGTGACTAGGGACCCATTTGGGATGTCTTCATAGAAACTCAGTAATGATCTCCATCCAGGGTTGATAGGGTTGATAAGGAAACATCTGGTGTGGGATTTCTATCCTGTGAGTTTTCTCGTGAACATGTAAGCTGGACAAAGACTTAAACTGTTTGCCACAATCAGAGCAGTGATGAGGTTTCTTCCCAGCTGGTGCTTGTCGTTGGTGCTTTTTCCCTCGTGGTGAAGTTTCTATCCCGTGTGATGACTTCTGGTGAGCACGTAAGTTCGACCTAGAGCTAAAACGCTTCCCACAATCGACGCAGTGGTTAGGCTTCTCTCCAGTATATACGCGCTGATGAGAAACCAGGTTGCATGATGAATAGAACCTTTGGTGGCACTGTGAGCAGTGGTAAGGCTTTTCTCCGGTGTGTGTTCGCATGTGTATTTTCAGAGAGTGGTGATGAGTGAATTTCCTCCCACAGATGGAGCAGTGGCAGGGTTTCTCTCCAGTGTGTGTCAGCATGTGTCTTTTCAGAGTCTGTGGGAGCTTGAAACTCCTCCCGCACTCGGTGCAGAGGTAAGGTTTCCCTTCGGTGTGGAACCGCATATGCGCCCTAAGGTGTGATGCACTGTAATAGCTATTCCCACAGTCGCTGCAGAGGTGGGACTTCACTGCTGTGTGGGTCTTCTGGTGCACGTTCAATTTACCTAACGAGGAGAGACACTTCCCACAGTCGCTGCAGAGGTATGACACCTGTCCTCCACGCCTGTCCTCCATCACCTTCCCTTCGTCTACTCTGCTTCTGCCTCCTCACGGGGGTATCCGGCTTCTCTCCAGTGTGTGTTCGCATGTGACCCGCCAAGGTAGCTGTCTGGGCAAAGCTCTTCCCACAGACTTTACAGCTGAAAGGCTTCTCTCCAGTGTGTATACAATTGTGGCTTGCCAGGGTGCTTGAATGAGCAAAGCTCTTCCCACACACGTCGCAGCTGTAAGGTTTCTCTCCTGTGTGTGATTTCTGGTGGTATGTCAGCATGCAAGAGAACCTATAACTCTTCCCGCACAGTTCACAGTGGTAAGGCTTCTCTCCTGTGTGTTTTCGCTGGTGTATTTTCAACTTGCTCAATATAGTGAATCTCTTGTCACATTGATCACAGCTGTACGGTTTCTCTCCTGTGTGTGTTCGCTGGTGGCATTTTAAAGCCATTTATTGAGCGAAGCTCTTCCCACACTGACTACAGCTATAAGGCCTCTCTCCTGTGTGTCTTCGCCGGTGGGTTATCAGTGAGCTAATCGCAGCAAAGCTCTGTCCACAGTCAGAGCAGTGAAAAGGTTTCTCTCCAGTGTGTACTCTCTGATGGACTACGAGTTCACCTGATCTAGCGAAACTCTTCCCACATACACGACAGCTGTAAGGTTTCTCTCCTGAGTGTACTATGTGGTGTGACTTTAAACCTACTGGAGTGAGAAAACCTTTCCCACACTGATCACAGCGGTAAGGCTTCTCCAAATCCACTGATCGCTGGATCACTTTTAACCCTGGAGCCTTTCCAGATGGCAAGCCCCTCCCACTGAGCGAGCGAGCATTAGAGCTGTCCCCTGTGAAACAAAAACATGACGTTAAGGTTCTGCATGTGTTCCAAAGTATTTAATATTAAACCAGAATTAAAGACAAAGTACAAACACTAAAAGGGTCAAAAAGAAATGTTTTGAGCAAAATAGTGTTTATTTTTAGACAACTGCAAACGTCAAGGAGTTGGTCTGACCTGGACCACCTATTGAGATGTGCCTTTCGTTCAGTAAATCGGGTGTTAAATGAGGTGAAAAAGAGACTGGAGGAGGACTTTAAAGTATCTTCCCTATCCGACACAGATGAGCTGTTATACAACATTAAATAGGTTTTTTGAGTCAATTAATACATATTGATAAATCAATTAACTGTGTCAGAAACAGAGGAGACGTTTGAAAACTCCTGGTCAAATCCACACTCACCCTTGTCCTTCTGTGTTTTTCTGCAGTCGACCAGCCGCACAGACAGCCTCTTCAGACCCCAGAGTACAGAGGTACTGGGAGAGGCAGGAACCCAGCACTTCAGGGGGGAAGAGGGGGGTGGGAGAGACGTGTCCTTCAAAACCCAAAAAAGGGAGACAGTATAAATCAGGTAGGAAACACTCCTACCTGTCAAGGAATTTAGAATCCTCAAGTCTCAGCAGTATTTCTGTGATTCCTCTCATTCTCTGAACCTGCTATAAATGCATGGGAGGAGAATCCTTGAATCCTCTCATTCTCTGGACCACCTGCTATCAGGGGCGGCAGGTTAGTGGTTAGAGCGTTGGGCCAGTAACCGAAAGGTTGCTGAATCTAATTTCCGAGCTGACAAGGTAAATATCTGTCGTTCTGCCCCTGAGCAAGGCAGTTAACCTCTTCACTATAGGGGGCAGTATTTTCACGGCCGGATGAAAAACGTACCCAAATTAAAAATGGCCTACTACTCGGGCCCAGGAACTAGAATATGCATATTATTAGTAGATTTGGATAGAAAACACTCAAGTTTCTAAAACTGTTTGAATGATGTCTGTGAGTTTGACAGAACTCATATGGCAGGCAAAAACCTGAGAAAAATCTGAACAGGAAGTTTGACCTCAGATGGCTGTAGTCATTTCAAATGAAGTTCTATCTAAACTACAGTGTCTGTGATGTCATATTGCACTTCCTAAGGCTTCCACTAGATGTCAACAGTCATTAGAACCTCGTTTGAGGCTTCTAGAATACAATTCGATTGAATAATACCCGGAACAGTATGTGGTCGACCTGGGATCATTGCCTTACCTCGCGCGCACTCATGAAGGATTAGCCATTTTTCTTTTGTAATGAATCTGCTATTGTCCGGTTGGAATATTATCGCAATTCCACGATTATAACACCCTAAAGATTGATTGTGAACATGGTTTGACATGTTACTACAAACGCTGAGGGAACTTTATAACTTTTCGTCGACGGTGGAAAGATGCATTTTCGAATGGGGATCTGGACGCGCCATCAAAACGGATTTATTTCGACATAAATGATGGACTTTATCGAACAAATGAACATTTCTTGTGGAAGTGGGAGACCTTCCGAGTGCATTCAGCCGAAGATCAGCAAAGGTAAGATAATATTTTTAACATATTTCAGCGTTTTGGGGATGCCGTGGCTGGACGGCTAACTGAATAGCATGGTGCTCAGTACTCAGAATATTGAACAATGTGCTTTCTACGTAAAGTTATTTTGAAATCTGACACAGCGGGTGCATAAAAGAGTACTGTATCTATAATTCCTAAAATAATTGTTATATATTTTGTCAACGTTTATGATGAGTATTTTTGTAAATTCACCGGCAATTTTAGGGTGAATACATTTTCTGAACGTCACGCGCCAATGTAAAATGTTTTTTTTTTGGATATAAATATGAACTTCATGGAACAAAAAATGCATGTATTGTCTAACATAATGTCCTAGGAGTGTCATCTGATGAAGATCGTCAAAGGTTAGTGCATAATTTTAGCTGGTTTTGTGCTTTTGGACGGCTAACCTTGCTTTGAAAATGGCTGTCCTTGCTAAGAAAATGGCTGTGTTGTTTTTTGCTGTGGTTGTGTCCTAACATAATCTAATGTTTTGCTTTCGCTGTAAAGCCTTTTTGAAATCGGACAACGTGATTGGATTCAGGAGAGGTTTATCTTTTCAAATGGTGTAAAATAGTCGTATGTTTGAGAAAATTGAATTGTGGTATTTTAGTTGTTTTTGTATTTCGCGCCATGCGATCCCATTGGCTGTTGGCTAGGGGTTCCGCTAGCGGAACGCCTAGATGTAAGAAGTTAACCCACTTTTCCCCGGGCGCCGAAGACGTGGATGTCAATTATGGCAGCCCCCTGCACCTCTCTGAGTCATAGGGGATGGGTTAAATGCGGAAGACACATTTCAGTTGAAGGCATTCAGATGTACAACTGACTTTCCCTTTCCTGCTATAAATGCATTGGAGGAGAAAGTACAAGAGGAGGAACCTCAGATCTTCTCCAAGGAGGTTGAGGAATCAGGAATGGGAGAAATCTAGGAAGGACTGTTGAGAAACACTTTCTGACTGGAAAGTACTCAGACCACTCACTCTCTGCTCTGGTGTGTGACTGCCCTCCTCCTCCACCCATTCTTGGTCGCAGTCTGCAGCGTCATCATCATCATCTGATTGGCTGGTCCATTGCTAGTCTGTTGCTAGGTAACCAATTCCTATTGTCCACGTTGCAGTCTACTGCATCATCATCGGACTGGCGGGGCGTCATATCCTGTAAAAAAAAAAAGAACGTTGCAGTCACTTCCTGTTCAGAATGCACCCATGTACTCTAGAACCCTAGTGAGCGTTCTTAACTAGAGCCCATTTGATGTGTCCTAGATTTTGGGACCGTCTACATCAGCACTGCCCAACCCTGGGAGAATCTCAATTGGATTTGCTCGATATCTTGCGTCCTCTCCTTCCGCCTCACCTTGCGGATATCAACACTCTTCCGTGGTAGGTTACAATAGACTATCCTCTGCAGGAAGAGGTAACCGTAGAGAGGAACAAACTCCTCCAGTCACTTATTAACCAACTGTCACTCTCCTACATCTAGTGACCACTTATGGGTTTCCGGTTTACAAAGGAGAGGAAGACGCAGGAGTCGAGGAGGAGACAGACTTTTGCCTACTTGAGAAAAGGCCCTTGTTTCTGGAGAGCTACCCTCCTGTAGGCTTTCACTTCAATCCCAGTTGTAACTACCCTGATTCAGCTTATCAATCAGGTAATTATTATAATCAGCTGTGCTTGATTAAAGCAAATTCCTCCAGGAAGGTAGCTCTCCGGGAACAGGGTCGGGCAGCCCTAGTTCGCATACCGGATGTCTTACCTCTGTAGGCACTTCCATTGGCTTTTTCATGTTACGAGATCTCTGAGGTTTTCCAACTGCAGCCGATCTCTCTGGTTTTTCCCTTCTGGGTGATGTCTTGGGTCTCCCCAGTCCAGGTGATGTCTTGGGTCTCCCCAGTCCAGGTGATGTCTTGGGTCTCCCCAGTCCAGGTGATGTCTTGGCTCTCCCCAGTCCAGGTGATGTCTTGGGTCTCCCCAGTCCAGGTGATGTCTTGGGTCTCCCCAGTCCAGGTGATGTCTTGGGTCTCCCCAGTCCAGGTGATGTCTTGGGTCTCCCCAGTCCAGGTGATGTCTTGGGTCTCCCCAGTCCAGGTGATGTTTTGGGTCTCCCCAGTCCAGGTGATTTCTTGATACCCTCAATTTGAAGTGATTTCTTAGGTGTTTTTAACTTGTATTTTCCATCATGGTGGCTGGTGTCTGCGGTGGGAACACAATAAGGATAAACACAGAGTTAGTGGAGTTAAAGGCCCTACCTTTCACCAGAACAATAGGGAAAATGGCACCCTATTCCCTTTGTAGTGCACTACCTTTCACCAGAGCAATAGGGAAAATGGCACCCTATTCCCTATGTAGTGCACTATATAGGGAATAGGGTGCTATTTTCTCTATGCCTCTGTTACCTGCCATGTTTCACCCTTATCTTATCTCGTGCTACTTAGGTTCTAAGACAGGGTTCCCCAACTGGCGGCCCGCAGGCTGCATTTGGCCTGCGGGCGGTTTTATTTGGGCCCCCAAGTTTTCAGAGCAATTAAAAAAATTATAATCATTGTTGGACATAAGAGACTGTAAAAACACCAGGAAATCAGCTCCAACTGATTCAACATTTTGGAAGTCAGTTCCCAAGTCTCTCCACTCATAGAGATACACGTGATCATATACAAATGTAAGCAAGGTTTTAAATGAATATGTTTCAGTCAAACATTACATCTGTTTGGGCTTCTTCAGGTCAATTTTCAGTCTACAAATTATGTCCCTGCTGCCACGACCATCCGCTCAATAGTTTTTTCTTCCCACGGCTGAATCTAGTTGATGATCCCTGTTCTAAGATCTCTACTACTATTCTCCCGTATTGCAACACCAGGGACTTTATTCACAAAGTGTCTCAGAGAAGGAGTGCTGATCTAGGATCAGATAATGCATTAGCTTACATGGACAGGGATTATGATCTAAATGGCAAAACTGATCCTAGATCTGCACTCCTACTCTGAGCCGCTTCGTGAATACAAATACAATATGGAAAATAAAATAGCTAGCCTATACTTAAATAGCTTGCCTATTCTTAAATAGCTAGCCTGTATTTATATACTATATAATAACTATCCTATATATAGGGACCATTCTTGAATTTTTTTTATTTCACCTTTATTTAACCAGGCAAGTCAGTTAAGAACAAATTCTTATTTACAATGACGGCCTAGGAACAGTGGGTTAACTGCCTTGTTCAGGGGCAGAACAACAGATTTTTACCTTGTCAGCTCGGGGATTTGATCTAGCAACCTTTCGGTTACTGGTCCAATGCTCTAACTACTAGGCTACCTCTTACCTTTTTTCACAGCGCAGGGGGACTGCTGGTGTATCTTCATTGCTCTTTTCCGAGTGAACCTCTTCCCACATTGATCACAGCTGTAAGGCTTCTCTCCTGTGTGAGTCAGTTGGTGGGATATCAGGTTGTTCTTCTGAGTGAAACACTTCCCACACTCGGCACACTTGTGAGGCTTCACCCCAGAGTGGATCAGGAGGTGTCTTCCTAGAGTGTTCCTGGCAGAAAACTGTCGTCCACAAACTGAGCAGCTGTGGATTTTGATAGGAGGTTGGTCTGACGTTACATTCTCCTCAGTGTGCCGTTTCTTCTGGTGCACTTTCATATCACGTAGATAAGCAAAGTCCTTCCCACAGTCGGGGCAGGAGAACCGTTTCTCTCCAGTGTGCGTCCGCTGGTGAGCTATCACTTGGGATTTCGTAGCAAACTTCTTCTCACAGTCAGGGCAGGGGTACGGCTTCTCCCCTGTGTGTTTTCTCATGTGTATCTGCAGAATAGATAACGCCAGGCAAACTCTTCCACACTCCGAGCAAGAGTAAGTCTTCCTGGGTTTGCTGTTCTCCTGGAGTTGTTCCCGTTGTCCTGTTCCAGAGGGACGCTCCACTCGGATTCGCTGAAGGCAGTGTTTCTTCTTGTGCATTGACACAGTGGATTTATGAGTGAAGCGTTTGCCACAGTCAGAGCAGGAGAAGGGCTTCTCTCCACTGTGTACCTGCTGGTGTTGCATCATGCGCCATTTGGTGGAGAACCTCTTGCTACAGAAAGGGCAGCAGTAGGGGTTCTCCCCGATGTGAGTCTTCAGGTGCCGTTCTAGCTTGGGCTTAGTGCTGAATGCTAGTCTACACACGGTACACCAGGGGTCGATCACGTTCTCTGGATGATGTTTCCGTTGGTGCGATATCAGCTTCCTGTTGGTTTGGAAGTTCTTGCCACAATCTGCGCAGAGAAAAGGCTTCTCCCCAGTGTGCTTCCTCTGGTGAACTTTCAGCGTACCATTTTGAGCAAAACTCTTGCCGCAGTCAAGGCAGGAGTAAGGCTTACTGAGCAGCAGTGGAACGTTGGAGCTGCTGTGTGCCTCTCCTGGTGTTGTCCGGGTTCTCCTGATGTCAAATGTTCAGGTTGTTCTGATGTAGAATGTTCAAGTATTCCTAATTTAGAATATCCAGGATCTTCATTTTCTTCCGATGCAGAATGTCCCGGTTGTACCGACGTAGAATGTCCCGGTTGTACCGACGTAGAATGTCCCGGTTGTACCGACGTAGAATGTCCCGGTTGTACCGACGTAGAATGTCCCGGTTGTACCGATGTAGAAGGATTCCACTCACTACCAGAGTTTTTATTGGAACTCTCTCCTGTATGGATCAGAAAAGATCAACAGGTGAGTCAAGCTCAATATGTTGTTATTCATTATTATAGTCCTGGGTGTGAAGGCTTTCACTCAGCCCAGCACGAACACAACTGACTCAACTAGCCTATTCATTAAAGGAGAAACCGTGTGGTTTAGTTGGTAAATCATGGTGCTTGCAACACCAAGGTTGTGGATTCGATTCCCACGGGGGACCAGTGTGAAAATGTATGCACTCACTACGGTAAGTCTCTCTGGATAAGCGTCTACTAAATGACTAACATGTATAATTGTTTTTCCCCATTGCAACACTGGTTTGGAATGAGACCGATTATTACAGTGCCTACCTGTACAATTCCATGCCCAGTATATGCCAGCCTCTTTGCCTACAACATTAATTCCTGGTATTATTTCACCACCGTAGTAGAGGCTCAAGGCAACCATCTCCTGACAATCCTGGTCACCGTGGTTACTGTCCTCCTGGTCACCGTGGTTACTGTCCTCCTGGTCACCGTGGTTACTTTCATGACCCGGGGACACCTTGGGTTGGGGTTTAGTGGAGCAGGATGGAGACGGGCTGGACGGGTCTTCAGAGTCCTATATGATGAAGAGTTACAGCGCAGTTTACAAAAAGCTACATTATAAAATGTAGGGAGTGAGAGTGCAACAACATTAGGTAGACTCAGCAATATGACATCCTAAAAAAAACAGGTCGAATTACTGTTTAAAGAAATCAACAACTAGCTAATGTTAACTAAAGCTAAACTTGCCAACGACAACTATTACCTAGCGGGTGCCACTACCTTCATATTACATTAATATTAGCCTAGTCTAGCTAGTAACGTTAGTTAGCCAGGTTGTTTAGTTAAAAGTTAGCCAGTTAGCTAACTTTATGCATTTTCTTTCTAACTAGGATCATGTCATCATATTATCACTGTAGTTCAATATTACCACTATTTAGAAATATCCTCTAGTTATAATACAGTATATTGGGAACAACTAAAATCTCGATTTGTTGAACTGTAGCAAGCTAGCTAGCTGAAACGCGTTAACTTTAGCTAGCTCACCTGATCCATAGTAGAAAGAGACAAAGCCGGTCTTTCCGTCCAACGTTTCCAACCGAGTGTCAAATGTTAGGTAGCTTTTCCTAGTTTATCCTTCACCGTGTTCAGTCAAATTGTCCTATTGTAGCTAGTTTTGTGCTGTGTAGATTGAGGAAGATAGTTTAGCTTTTAAAGGGGCCGCAAGCAACCAGCGTCTGCTGCTGCGCCAGTGTGTGGTGAACATAGAGATTGATAGATGGCTCTAGTGGCCTAAAAGGCAATTTTAGCATGGGCAGCGGCATTGAGGGCTTCCACCATTTAAACTAGTCAAAGTAGTGAACTAGGTGGGGATTCCTATGGGTTGTGTCCTCAATGGCGCTGCCCAAGCTGTCACATACGCTATAATGGCACAGATATAAAGATTAGTCTTCTATCCATCTCTATGGTCGTGAACAACAGGTGAGCAACAATAGTGGAATCTGCGCTTCGCCTTCAAAATAAAAGTCCCCTTGAATGTGACGCAAAAGAAATTGTGAAATCGGACTAGATAATACTAAACAAGGTCGGAATGTGGTTATATCAATTCAGTAAAAGACAATCAATCAGTCTTCAGAATTGCAGTCAAAACTGTTCGCTGCTCTGGCACCCCAATGGTGGAACAAGCTCCCTCACGACGCCAGGACAGCGGAGTCAATCACCACCTTCCGGAGACACCTGAAACCCCACCTCTTTAAGGAATACCTGGGATAGGATAAAGTAATCCTTCTAACCCCCCCCCCCCCCCCCCAAAAAAAAAAAATATATATAGATGTACTATTGTAAAGTGGTTGTTCCACTGGATATCATAAGGTGAATGCATCAATTTGTAAGTCGTTCTGGATAAGAGCGTCTGCTAAATGACGTAAATGTAAATGTAAAATGCATTGGGGGTTTATTTATATTACAATGTACAGGTTTACCTATGGATCTGGGGTCCATGAAATGGTGTATAAGCCCATTTGGAGCTGCTGTGACGCCCACAAATTACAATTATGAAGAGTTTACAAAAAATATTAGCGTCGTAGATCTTATTGTGGAACTTTAACTGTGGTAAATCACCTTCCCTGTCAGTCTATTGTGTGTATTGGACATTCCAATTGACCAACCACCCAGCTTTGATGTAGTTAGGTCTATTTCCCTGCTTTTGAGAGGAGCTGGCTAATGTACCAAGAGACTTCCAGCAATTGCGCTAACATTATGGTAACTTCAATAAATCTCAAAGTATCCCTTTAATAACTCTCAAAGAAACATGTAATTAAGAATAAGAATAACAAAGCGATCACCCCGCCTCTGTTTTGGTCAAAATCTGAGGGATGGGCCAAGAGAAATGTAACCACTCTCAAATTCATAGACAGAGATATGGATGCATGCCATCAAAATAATTTTTCTAACCATGTTTTGAGGGTATGCAGTGTTATTTACATTTACAATGTTTACAAACATTGAAGTAAAACAAGCATATTTTTTGCTGTTATGATGGGTTGTGACACAAACTAAGCTCATGAGGCATTTATAAATGACATTCTTTAAGAATCAATTGGTATATATAATTAATTTATGTGACCCGTTTCAAGAAACTAGGTGTATGTCGCATGTCAGTACTTCACAGGAGTGGCATTTGAACACTAAAAAAAGTTGTTTTTTATAAAAATGCTTTATGTTGGCCTTACGGAACATGTGAACTTTCATGTGCCTTAATAACAAACTTTATTGCCTTCTGTAAATACAAATAAAATGGTTAAATTACGAGCCTAGTTGGTTTAGCCACAAAAAAAATACAAAACACCTGTCTCCGGATTATATCTTCAAACTAGGGGCATCCATGACAGAGGGAGAAGCGTTCATCCATGTTTACAGGTAAGAGTCTAGCTAAATCACAGGAGGTTGGTGGCACCTTAATTGGGGAGGACAGGCTCGTGGTAAAGACTGGAGCAGAATTAGTGGAACGGTATCAAATACATGACATACATGGTTTCCATGTGTTTGATGCCATTCCATTTGCTCCGTCCCAGACATTATTATGAGCCCTCCTCCCCTCAGCAGCCTCCACTGAGCTACATGTACAGATATTATGTTTCATATTTTGTCAGAAAGTCGTTTTCAAGTTAAAGCGCACTTTTAGCTAGCTAACGTTAGGTATATGATCTTTGTAGTTATATTATTCGTATCTCAGGAAGCCATTTGTATTCCTAGTTATAGCCTAATGTCAGCTAGCTAACTAACATCGAACCTGGTTGGTAAGCTTTAGCTACCTGCAGATTCAAGCACGGTGTATGGTATTATGAGTTGGGATTATGGTTCAGTGTTTAGCTCGCTAGCTACATGCATAAACAAAAGAATCCACTATGCAAGTAACCATTTCACTGTACCGTTTACACCTTCTGTATCCTGCGCATGTGACAAATAAACATAGATTTAATTTGATATAGTGTGTGTTTACCAGAGATGGTAATGTGAAGAACAACATCATTTGCACCAAAATCAGATTAGGATATAGGCCAAGGACTAGATAAAGGGTATTTTTACTTCTACTTTTTGCTACTACTTTGAACACTTTTAGTCTTAATCTTTGGTAGTTTAATTCACTACCATATTCACTCTGTTTAGCACATGGCCTCACATGTAAATCCTTAAAGAGAGATGGGTGGGGCTAAGCCTTAAGAGGGTGTGAACTATGCTGAATGGGTGTAGACAAAGAAGAGCTCTCAAGTAGGTGTAACAAAACATTCAAGGGCCATTTTCTCAAAAGTAGGGTTAGAAGTAAATCAACTTTCAAAGCAGAATTACTTTCCCATTGTTCCTCAACTGCAGTGTATGATATACCATTTTGAAGCTCTGAGTCTTTACTTTTATCCAATGTAAGAAAATAAATAATAATAATTCAAATTTTGCTACATAAGACCAAATCCAGGTGGTGTGGTGGGTCACTTATATGGATGTAGAAACTGCAGATGGCCCATCTCCCCTAAAGCAGTATTCACCTGTGCCACTCCCCTGTTGTGATTAACTTCTGGTTTCATGAGCAAATTTCTCATTTCTCATTTGAAAATAAAGGTCTCTATTGAATCAAATCCGCGTTAGCCGACATCTGCATACCGGTTGTTTTCACGATGGACATTGGCATTGGCTGCACGGAATCGCATTAATAGAAATCCCATGCAGCCTTATTTACAAGTTCGAACACTGAAATGTGAGATGTAATCTACACCTCGATTAGGATGATACAAATCCTAATTATTATTTTATTTTTCAATTTGAGCTTAATTTTTTTCTCATACTGGTCTCATAAATTAGATGCAACATAGTAAACTTAAAACCTAGGACACTCAAATTAGTATATCCTCTCTAGGGTATGTGGGACGAAATCGTCCCACCTACTCAACAGCCAGTGGAATCCCATGGCGCGATATTCAAATACCTTAGAAATGCTATTACTTCAATTTCTCAAACATATGACTATTTTACACCATTTTAAAGACAAGACTCTCGTTAACCTAACCACACTGTCTGATTTCAAAAAGGCTTTACAACGAAAGCTAAACATTAGATTATGTCAGCAGAGTACCCAGCCAGAAATAATCAGACACCCACTTTTCAAGCTAGCATATAATGTCACATAAACCCAAACCACCGCTAAATGCAGCACTAACCTTTGATGATCTTCATCAGATGACAATCCTAGGACATTATGTTATACAATACATACATGTTTTGTTCAATCAAGTTCATATTTATATCAAAAACCAGCTTTTTACATTAGCATGTAACATTCAGAAATAGCATACCCACCGCAAACTTACGGTGAATTTACTAAATTACTCACGATAAACGTTCACAAAAAACATAATTATTTTAAGAATTATAGATACAGAACACCTTTATGCAATCGCTATGTCCGATTTTAAAATAGCTTTTCGGCAAAAGCACATTTTGCAATATTCTGAGTAGATAGCTCGCCATCACGGGCTAGCTATTTTGACACCCACCAAGTTTGGCACTCACCAAACTCAGATTTACTATAAGAAAAATTGGATTACCTTTGCTGTTCTTCGTCAGAATGCACTCCCAGGACTTCTACTTCAATAACAAATGTTGGTTTGGTTCAAAATAATCCATAGTTATATCCAAATAGCGGCGTTTTGTTCGTGCGTTCAAGACACTATCCGAAGGGTGACGAAGGGTGATGCGCCCGGCACATATCGTGACAAAACATTTCTAAATATTCCATTACCGTACTTCGAAGCATGTCAACCGCTGTTTAAAATCAATTTTTATGCGATTTTTCTCGTAAAAAAGCGATAATATTGCGACCGGGAAACCCTGTTTTCGTTCAAAGACTAAAAATCTAAAATGGACTCTTCTCGTGCACCAGTCTCATTGTTCTCTGATCGACCACTTACCAAATGCGCTAATGTTTTTCAGCCATGGCCTGCAAAGTCATCATTCAACGTTCTGCCGCCTTCTGAGAGCCTATGGGAGCCGTAGGAAGTGTCACGTTACAGCAGAGATCCTTTGTTTTCAATAAAGAGAGTGTAGAAGGCCAAGAAATGGTCAGAGAGGGCACTTCCTGTAAGGAATCTTCTCAGGTTTTTGCCTGCCATATGAGTTCTGTTATACTCACAGACACCATTCAAACAGTTTTAGAAACTTTAGGGTGTTTTCTATCCAAATCAAACAATTATATGCATTTTCTAGTTTCTGGGCAGTAGTAATAACCAGATTAAATCGGGTACGTTTTTTATCCGGCCATGCAAATACTGCCCCCTACCCTAGAGAGGATATGTTATGTTTCGTATGGTTACATAAGACAGATGGTTACTTAAGGCAAAAACGAACGGATGCATAACGTCTAGCAATCCAAAGGTTGTGCGTTTGAATCTCATCACGTACAACTTTAGCATTGTAGCTAATTAGCAATTTTGCAACTACTTAGCATGTTAGCTAACCCTTCCTCTAACCTAACCCCCAACTCCTAGAGCTAGCTAATGTTAGCTACAACAAATTGGAATTCGTCACATATCATACATTTTGCAAATTCATAACATATTGTATGAAATGGATGCTGGGCATCCACAAATTAATCCACACCATACGTAACATATCATACTAAATGGAGTGTCTTAGATTTACGTACAGAATAATACAAAACGCTCCGAGACCATGTTGTTATTTCTATATAACCTACACTTTCTCATTCTTAACTTCTAAAGCAAGTGGGGCTGTTGTGGCATTTGTGACAACGGTCGCAAGAGTAGCTGCTCACCGATTTGAGGCTCCAACGCAGTTCCACCACCACATCCGCTATGTGGGTGTCTGCTATCACCAGTTAAGACTTGATCTGATTGAATCAAAGTAATAAATTAGAAAAGCAGATGGTGCATAACCCCGCCTAAACAGGTGTTCTATTCCCCTAGCCAGCACCTCTCCTAAACAGGTGTTCTACTCCCCTAGCCAGCACCTCTCCTAAACAGGTGTTCTACTTCCCTAGCCAGCACCTCTCCTAAACAGGTGTTCTACTCCCCTATCCAGCACCTCTCCTAAACAGGTGTTCTACTCCCCTAGCCAGCACCTCTCCTAAACAGGTGTTCTACTCCCCTAGCCAGCACCTCTCCTATACAACTGTTCTACTCCCCTAGCCAGCACCTCTCCTAAACAGGTGTGCGTTTCTTTCGCCTCCAGCTGTTATCGCCACAAGACAGTTCAATGGAAATACACCAAACTTTCTAAATATCGACCAAAATTACTGGACAAGTTAAATGAAAACCTATCTACTGTCATAAAAAAATCATATAAAAATAACCAGACATGTTTTCCCTTACATCTTACAGATAATAATGTCCTCTACCCCGATGTAGACGCTGAATAGGAATACACATTATTAATAAATACTGTTATGAACAGGTAGTGTTAATTTTTTGGGGTACTCTATTGTTGTAAACTTGCTCTTTTTCACATCCAAAGTTTTTATCTAGATGAGACCATACTATTCCTTTCAAGCCACACCGTAAGAACAATCTTCCAAGTGGGGGACCGACGATGCAGATGTCAACCATGGAGCACATGCATCACATGCAAACATAACCGGATTATCTGTAGAGGAATGACACACACACACACACACAGAGTGAGAGAAAGAGCCAAGAGTTTGAAAAGAACAATTTAATCAAAGAAAGCATACAAATGGAATCTGATGTGCTCTATACTCAAGACATGAATTCATGTCTTGAGATTTGTTTTAAAACATACCAATTATTTTTTTAGTAGGCTTTATCCAATTAGATTTCATATGGCATAACAAACAGCACACATTTTCTGTAACAAATATGAGACAATGGGAGCACTGTGTATGTGTTCTCTCATGAATTCTAAGTATGTGTGATGTACTAGATCTCTTTCCACACTGGGAGCAGTGGTAAGGCTTCTCCCCTGTTCTCTTCTCCCCTGTGTTTGTTACCTCATGGTCCTTCAGGTTCCCTAACTGGGTAAATATCTTTCCACACTGGGAGCATTGATATTGTTTCTCTCTGGTGTGGATTATTTCATGCTCTGTCAGTTGCCTTAACAAGGTAAATCTCATTCCACAGTAGGATCAGTGGAAAGGCTATTCTACAGAGTTTGTTTGCTCATGTTAATTTTATTCTACAGTGGGAGAAATAACAAAAGACTTCACGCTTGTGTGTACTTTCTCATGCTGTTTCAGTTTGCCTAATTTCTTAAAACTCTTTCCACACTGGGAGCAGTGGTAAGGCTTCTCCCCTGTGTGTGCTCGCTCATGTATTTTCAGGCTCCCTAGCTGGTTAAAACTCTTTCCACACTGGGAGCATTGATAGGGCTTCTCTCCTGAGTGTATTCTCTCATGTGTTTTCAAGTTACATGACATGGTGAAATTCTTTCCGCACTGTGAGCAATGGTAAGGCTTCTCTCCTGTGTGTGTTCTTTCATGGTATTTCAGGTATGCAGACTGGGAAAAACTATTTTGACACTGGGAGCATTGGTAGGGCTTCTCTCCAGTGTGTATTCTCTCATGTCGTTTCAGGCCGTTTAACCGGCTAAATCTTTTCCCACAGTCTGAGCAGTGGTAAGGCTTTTCTCCAGAGTGTAAACCTATATGTCTTTTCAGGGAATCTGATGAGGTAAAACTATTTCCACACTGGGAGCATTGGAATGGTTTTTCTCCTGTGTGTACACTCTTATGCAATTTAAGATGCGATGACCGGATGAATCTCTTTCCACACTGGGAGCATTGGAACGGCTTCTCTCCTGAGTGTATTCTCTCATGTGATTTCAGTGAACCTGATGAGGAAAATCTCTTTCCACACTGGGAGCATTGGAAAGGCTTCTCTCCTGAGTGTATTCTCTCATGTGATTTCAGGGAACCTGATGAGGAAAATCTCTTTTCACATTGAAAGCAGTGATAAGGCTTCTCTCCTGTGTGCATTCTCTTATGTTTTTTCAGGTGTCCTAACTGGATAAATCTCTTTCCGCACTGAGAGCAGTGATGTGGTCTTGCTGATTTGGACATCACTGGGTCTGGTTCCTCGGAGGGACACGTCCCACTTTCAGAGTAAGAGTCTGGTCTCTCTCCTGCCAAAGACAGAGTATTTTTCAGTTTAACAGAGAATTTCCAGAGTGGGCTCTCTGTTACCTTTGAAGTAATGACCATTTTACACATAGAAATTGACATTATAGGCTATTAACCTCTCTAGGGGGTGTGGGACGGTAGCGTCCCACCTGGCCAACATCCAGTGAAATTGCAGAGCGCCAAATTCAAAAACAGAAATACTCATAAAAATTCATAAAACATACAAGTGTTATACATCGGTTTAAAGATTAACTTCTTGTTAATCCAACCACGGTGTCAGATTCCAAAAAGGCTTTACAGCGAAAGCATATTATGCGATTATCTGAGAACAGCGCCCAGCAGACAAATCATAACAAACAGTAACCAGCCAAGTAGAGGAGTTACACAAGTCAGAAATAGCGATAAATTTAATCACTTACCTTTGATGATCTTCATATGGTTGCACTCACAAGACTCCCATTTACTCAATAAATGTTCGTTTTGTTCAATAAAGTCCCTCTTTAAATCCAAAAACCTCAGTTTTGTTTGCGTGTTTTGTTCAGTAATCCACAGGCTCAAAGGCAGTCACAACAAGAAGACGAAAAATCCTAAAAGTATCAGTAAAGTTTGTAGAAACATGTCAAACGATGTTTATAATCAATCCTCAGGTTGTTTTTAGTCATAATAATCAATCATATTTCAACCAGACAAAAGCTTTGTCAATATAAAAGGAAAACAAGAAAGGCGCACTCTCGGTTGTGCGCATGAAAACCTCTGGGACACTGAATGGTCCACTCATTCAGAGTGGTCTTACTCCCTCATTATTCAGAATACAAGCCTGAAACCATTTCTAAAGACTGTTGACATCTAGTGGAAGCCATAGGAAGTGCAATTTGAGTCCTAAGTCAATGGAATCTGTATAGGCAGTCTATGGAAAATTACAAATATAAAAAAATCCCACTTCCTGGATGGATTTTTCTCAGGTTTTCGTCTGCCATATCAGTTCTGTTATACTCACATACATTATTTTAACAGTTTTAGAAAGTTTAGAGTATTTTCTATCCAAATTTATATGCATATCCTAGCTTCTGGGCCTGAGTAACAGGCAGTTTACTTTGGGCACGCTTTTCATCCGGAGGTGAAAATAGTATCCCCTACCGTAATGAAGTTAACCAATCACAGCCCTCCTTTATGATTGCACATTCAGTAAACCACCAGCAGAGGGAGTTTCCTTTGAATCCATTTTCCCATTCACTGTGTTGGTGGTGCTTAATACAATTGATCATAACTTCAAAAGTAGCAGAGAGCCTACTCTGGAAATGTACATTTACATCCTTTGGCAGTCGCTCTTATCCAGAGCGACTCACAGTTCATCTTAAGATCTCTTGGTGAGACAACCACATGTCAGTGACAGTAAGTAAATGTTTTCCTCAATAAAGTCGTTCTCAGCAAACTCTACTGTTATGTACCGCACTCTACTGTTATGTACTGCACTCTACTGTTATGTACTGCACTCTACTGTTATGCACTGCACTCTACTGTTATGCACTGCACTGAACTCTACTGTTATGCACTGCACTGAACTCTACTGTTATGCACTGCACTGCACTCTACAGTTATGCACTGCACTGCACTGCACTCTACAGTTATGCACTGCACTCTACAGTTATGCACTGTTCTATACTCTACTTTTCTGTACTGAACTGTGCTGTCCTTTGATGTCCAAACTTCAGATTTGGTACGGACCAACCCAATGTGGTCTTGTTTGGGGGCAGAGCTCATTAACCTCCCTGGGCTAGGTTAGTCAACAGCCAGTGGAATCGCATGGCGCGAAATAGAAATACCTAAGAAATGCTATAACTTCAATTTCTCAAACATATGACTATTTTACACCATTTTAAAGACAAGACTCTCGTTAATCTAACCACATTGTCCGATTTCAAAAAGGCTTTACAGCGAAAGCAAAACATTAGATTATGTCAGGAGAGTACCCTGCCAAAAATAATCACACAGCCATTTTCAAAGCAAGCATATATGTCACAAAAACCAAAACCACAGCTAAATGCAGCACTAACCTTTGATGATCTTCATCATATGACACTCCTAGGACATTATGTTATACAATACATGCATGTTTTGTTCAATCAAGTTCATATTTATATCAAAAACCAGCTTTTTACATTAGCATGTGATGTTCAGAACTAGCATACCCACCGCAAACTTCTGGTGAATTTACTAAATTACTCATGATAAACGTTGACAAAATACATACCAATTATTTAAAGAATTATAGATACAGAACTCCTTTATGCAAACGCGGTGTCAGATTTTAAAATAGCTGTTCGGCGAAAGCACATTTTGCAATATTCTGAGTACATAGCTCGGCCATCACAGGCTAGCTAATTTGACACCCACCAAGTTTGGGGCTCACTAAACTCAGAATTACTATTAGAAAAATTGGATTACCTTTGCTGTTCTTCGTCAGAATGCACTCCCAGGACTTCTACTTCAACAACAAATGTTGTTTTGGTTCCAAATAATCCATAGTTATATCCAAATACCTCCGTTTTGTTTGTGCGTTCAGATCACTATCCGAAGGGTAACGCGCGAGCGCATTTCGTGACAAAAAAATGCAAAATATTCCATTACCGTACTTAGCAGCATGTCAACCACTGTTTAAAATCAATTTTTATGCTATTTTTCTCGTAAAATAGCGATAATATTCCAACCGGGCAACGTTGTATTCATTCAAAGGCTGAAAGAAAAAAATGGAGAAGTCTCGTGACCACACATCTCAGTCTCACTGTCCCCAGGCTAACCACTTACAAACTCTGCTGCTGTACTTTGCCCAGAGACAGCAGACACCCCATTCCACTTTCTTGCGATTTTAGCGAGCCAATGGAAGCCTTAGAAAGTGTCACGTTACAGCACAGATGCTGTATTTTCGATAGAGATGCAACAGAAAGACAACAAATTGTCAGACAGGGCACTTCCTGTATGGAATCTTCTCAAGTTTTGGCCTGCCATATGAGTTCTGTTATACTCACAGACACCATTCAAACAGTTTTAGAAACTTTAGTGTTTTCTATCCAAATCTACTAATTATATGCATATTCTCATTTCTGGGCAAGAGTAGTAACCAGTTTAAATCGGGTACGTTTTTTTATCCGGCCGTGAAAATACTGCCCCCTAGCCCCAACAGGTTAAAATAATAGCCAGTGTATAGAACAATACCCGAATATGCAAAGAAGGATAGTGCATATTTCTACCTTTGTGTACCTATTCAGGATACATCACCACGAAGAGAGAACCCACTTCACTTACTGTACTTCAATAACCAAAACAGTCATGTCATAGACGACACCTCATTCTTTCTGCAGACATCGTTGATTCTTAATTCAAAGTGAATATTTAACAGAGTTTTTTGGAATGTACACAAACTGAGGGAGATGGAACCAACATTCTGTAACCAAACTTTGCATCTGCACAATTCCGCCAGTAAAAGTTTTTTTTGTTTGTCAAATGTTAAAATGCTGTTCGGATGCTGGAGTGAGT
Organism: Salmo trutta; assembly: GCF_901001165.1. Lineage (NCBI taxonomy): Eukaryota > Metazoa > Chordata > Actinopteri > Salmoniformes > Salmonidae > Salmo > Salmo trutta. The sequence continues at coordinate 30,252,796 of NC_042994.1, forward strand.
AGTCGTGCTGTACTTTGCTCTGCGGGTAATATTACATTTCATTACATTGGAACGATTTGATTAGTGTAATGTTAGCTAGCTAGCTACATAGATGTCTTTGCATCAAGGATAAAGGTGTAGCTAAAGGTGTAGGTGTAGGTGTAGCTTTGAGAAACTAACAAGGTTAGCTAGCCAGCTGTATTCGTTCGTTCGCGCCGTTTTCCAAACAGCGTCAACACCACAGCCACTGCTAGCTAGCCAACTTTACCAACTAGCAGTACTGTAGAAACTAAATACATTACAACGGAACGATTTGATTAGTGTAATGTTAGCTAGCTACATAGTTGTCTATGTATCAAAGATAAAAGATAAAGGTAAACGCAGCCACTGCTAGCTAGCCAACTCTACCAGCTAGTAGTACTGTATCATTTTTAGTCAATAAGATTTTTGCAACGTAAGCTTAACGTTCTGAACTTTCGAGTTGTGTAGTCCACTTGTGTAGCTAGCAGGACTGACTTTGCGTTAGCTAGCCAACGTTTAATTACTTCTGCGTTATGAAAGGAACTAGACACGGACACGAATGATCCATTGGTAGTTTGTTGTAATCAAGTATTGGTGCTAACCGTGTGTTATTGGATGCTAGCATGCTAGTTAGCTACGGCGTCATAGGACACGGTGCACTGGGTGGGTTTCACGGAAGAATACTGTACCAAGTTATCTAGCTGAATAAACTAAGTTTGAGCCTATTCCTGGAAACATTGAACCACTGTAGTTTACATCAATTATAATTTCTAAAGTGGAAGTTGGAAAAGTTATATTTGAGTATTTCAGTGAATGGTTCGTGAGGGAGGCCCTGCTCTCTCGCTTCCCCAGTTGTTTAGTTAATTTTCATTCCAATCTCTTTTGCATTAGCGTAGCCTCTCCTGTAGCCTGTCAACTATGTGTCTGTCTATCCCTGTTCTCTCCTCTCTGCGCAGGCCACACAAACGCTTCACACCGCATGGCCGCTGCCACTCTAACCTGGTGGTCCCAGCGCGCACGACCCACGTGGAGTTCCAGGTCTCCGGCAGCCTCTGGAACTGCCGCTCTGCGGCCAACAAGGCAGAGTTCATCTCAGCCTATGCTACCCTCCAGTCCCTCGACTTCTTGGCGCTGACGGAAACATGGATTACCACAGAAAACACTGCTACTCCTACTGCTCTCTCCTCGTCTGACCACTTGTTCTCGCATACCCCGAGAGCATCTGGTCAGCGGGGTGGTAGCACTGGAATCCTCATCTCTCCCAAGTGGACATTCTCTCTTTCTCCCCTGACCCATCTGTCTATCTCCTCCTTTGAATTCCATCCTGCCACAGTCACTAGCCCATTCAAGCTTAACATCCTCATCATTTATCGCCCTCCAGGTTCCCTTGGAGAGTTCATCAATGAGCTTGACGCCTTGATAAGTTCCTTTCCTGAGGATGGCTCACCCCTCACAGTTCTGGGTGACTTTAACCTCCCTACGTCTACCTTTGACTCATTTCTCTCTGCCTCCTTTCCACTCCTCTCCTCTTTTGACCTCACCCTCTCACCGTCCCCCCCTACTCACAAGGCAGGCAATACGCTTGACCTCATCTTTACTAGATGCTGTTCTTCTACTAATCTCACTGCAACTCCCTTCCAAGTCTCCAACCACTACCTTGTATCCTTTTCCCTCTCGCTCTCCTCCAACACTACTCACTCTGCCCCTACTCAGATGGTATTGCGCCGTCGCAACCTTCGCTCTCTCTCTCCTGCGACTCTCTCCTCTTCCATCCTATCATCTCTTCCCTCTGCTCAATCCTTCTCCAACCAATCTCCTGATTCTGCTTCCTCAACCTCCTATCCTCCCTTTCTGCATCCTTTGACTCTCTATGTTCCCTATCCTCCCGTCCGGCTCAGTCCTCCCCTCCTGCTCCGTGGCTTGATGACTCATTGCGAGCTCACAGAACAGGGCTCCGGGCAGCCGAGCGGAAAACTAGCCTCCCTTCGGACCTGGCATCTTTTCACTCCCTCCTCTCTACATTTTCTTCCTCTGTTTCTGCTGCTAAAGCCACCTTCTACCACTCTAAATTCCAAGCATCTGCCTCTAACCCTAGGAAGCTCTTTGCCACCTTCTCCTCCCTCCTGAATCCTCCTCCCCCTCCCCCCTCCTCCCTCTCTGCGGATGACTTCGTCAACCATTTTGAAAAGAAGGTTGACGACATCCGATCCTCGTTTGTTAAGTCAAACGACACCGCTGGTCCTGCTCACATTGCCCTACCCTATGCTTTGACCTCTTTCTCCCCTCTCTCTCCAGATGAAATCTTGCGACTTGTGACGGCCGGCCGCCCAATAACCTGCCTGCTTGACCCTTTCCCCTCCTCTCTTCTCCAGACCATTTCCGGAGACCTTCTCCCCTACCTCACCTCGCTCATCCTTGACCGCTGGCTACGTCCCTTCCGTCTTCAAGAGAGCGAGAGTTGCACCCCTTCTCAAAAAACCTACACTCGATCCCTCCGATGTCAACAACTACAGACCAGTATCCCTTCTTTCTTTTCTCTCCAAAACTCTTGAGCGTGCCATCCTTGGCCAGCTCTCTTGCTATCTCTCTCAGAATGACCTTCTTGATCCAAATCAGTCAGGTTTCAAGACTGGTCATTCAACTGAGACTGCTCTTCTGTGTCACGGAGGCTCTCCGCACTGCTAAAGCTAACTCTCTCTCCTCTGCTCTCATCCTTCTAGACCTATCTGCTGCCTTTGATACTGTGAACCATCAGATCCTCCTCTCCACCCTCTCCGAGTTGGGCATCTCCGGCGCGGCTCACTCTTGGATTGCGTCCTACCTGACAGGTCGCTCCTACCAGGTGGCGTGGCGCGAATCCGTCTCCGCACCACGTGCTCTCACCACTGGTGTCCCACAGGGCTCAGTTCTAGGCCCTCTCCTATTCTCGCTATACACCAAGTCACTTGGCTCTGTCATATCCTCACATGGTCTCTCCTATCATTGCTATGCAGACGACACACAATTAATCTTCTCCTTTCCCACTTCTGATAACCAGGTGGTGAATCGCATCTTTGCATGTCTGGCAGACATATCAGTGTGGATGACGGATCACCACCTCAAGCTGAACCTCGGCAAGACGGAGCTGCTCTTCCTCCCGGGGAAGGACTGCCCGTTCCATGATCTCGCCATCACGGTTGACAACTCCATTGTGTCCTCCTCCCAGAGTGCTAAGAGCCTTGGCGTGACCCTGGACAACACCCTGTCGTTCTCCGCTAACATCAAGGCGGTGACCCGATCCTGTAGGTTCATGCTCTACAACATTCGCAGAGTACGACCCTGCCTTACACAGGAAGCGGCGCAGGTCCTAATCCAGGCACTTATCATCTCCCGTCTGGATTACTGCAACTCGCTGTTGGCTGGGCTCCCTGCCTGTGCCATTAAACCCTTACAACTCATCCAGAACGCCGCAGCCCGTATGGTGTTCAACCTTCCCAAGTTCTCTCACGTCACCCCGCTCCTCCGCACACTCCACTGGCTTCCAGTTGAAGCTCGCATATGCTACAAGACCATGGTGCTTGCCTACGGAGCTGTGAGGGGAACGGCAATTCCGTACCTTCAGGCTCTGATCAGTCCCTACACCCAAAGAAGTTCACTGTGTTGATCCACCTCTGGCCTGCTCGCCTCCCTACCTCTGCGGAAGCACAGTTCCCGCTCAGCCCAGTCAAAACTGTTCGCTGCTCTGGCACCCCAATGGTGGAACAAGCTCCCTCACGACGCCAGGACAGCGGAGTCAATCACCACCTTCCGGAGACACCTGAAACCCCACCTCTAAGGAATACCTGGGATAGGATAAAGTAATCCTTCTACCCCCCCCAAAAAAATATATTGATGTACTATTGTAAAGTGGTTGTTCCACTGGATATCATAAGGCGTATGCACCAATTTGTAAGTCGCTCTGGATAAGAGCGTCTGCTAAATGACATAAATGTAAATGTAAATGTAGTGATTGTGCATTGAGTGGAAAGGTTTGTTCAGCTTTGAAATCAATGTATTTTTTTTGTTTGGCATACATTTAAAGTAAGAAATATGAGTCTCGCGATTCCATACCTTTAACAATTCCTACTACAGAACAAATTATTGAAAGTGTAGAACTTCAGTCGAATGCCCATTTAAAGGGGCAATCTGCAGTTGCTACGTCCACTTTTTTGGACTTCTACATGAATTATATGTACTCATTGATTCTTGAAAATATAAGTTATTAATACCTCATGAGCTTAGTTCAACTGTCATACCCCATCAGAACCCACTATATACAATCAAAACATGGTTAAAACTATAATTCTAGATGGTCAGTCTTTGCATCCATAGTTCTGTCTATGAATTTGAGAATGGTTACATTTCATCAGCCCCATCCCTCAGATTTTTATAGAAACAAGGGGTGGGGATCCCACTTTGATATTGTTTCAACTGCAGATGTCCCCTTCAAAACCACTCATTTGGATCAACAACTGCAGCGCTTGTGCCCATGTTTTTAAGATAGTACTCACTGGTGTTAATCAGATCTCCAGTCTGCTCTTCTTCCTCCTCCAACGTGACAGTAATCTCCCCCTCCTCTTCTTTCACTGTGACAGTCATCACCTCTTCCTCCCCTTTCACTCCGAAAACGTTATCCTCTTCCTCGTCGTCTTCCTTCACAGTAACATCCTCCTCTTTCACTCTGAAAGCTTCTTCTTCTTCTTTCAATGTAACAGCTTCATCTTTTTTAACTGTGACAGCCTCCTCTCCCTCCTCCTCTTTCACGAGAGCTTCTTTCTCTGTCCAGCAGACCTGCTCTTCTTTAGCAAGGGACAAACTCATGGTCGAATATGTTAGCTAGCTAGTTAGCATTAGCGAATAGCCCAGTAGCGTTACTAGGCTAAGTTAATAAGTAATCTGACCGACAACGTAAATATGAAATTTTAGGAAGTATAGTAAATAAGCAGATAGTGTTTTTAAGTGTTTAAAACACGGCGGTTAATATACACCAAAAATTGTCAATGAGCTCCAATGTTTCGGTTTTATGTTGGCTAGCTAGCTCTGAAGATGGCTGAATCAGTAGCAGTGTTGTAGCTGTTGTTGAAGAAGCGTCCCGCACCGTCCATTAGATTATACGTCACCAGCTGAAAGACCCAATTGCCATCTGCTGACTCACGTGGGTAATGCAATTTAACAAAAAGAATATTCTTGCAATGAATTAAACACTTGGCAGGTTTTCATTTACCCAGGATAATTCGAAAAGCAATGTCCCAAAAAGAAAATCATTGCGACCTGTGTAACAGAACCGGCAGGAGAAATCTTCAAAAGATACCATTTTAGTCTCAGTTAAGCAGGGCTGGAATTGTCTTTTGTATAACTTTCTTTATTGCAACAAAAAAGTGATGGATGATGGAAAATGTGCAGTTGGGGCTGTAACACAGGGTTATAAACTGTATGTTTCATCTAGTATAACATCCAGCTCAGAGTTACACCCAGCATTCGGCTCAGAGTTACACCCAGCATTCGGCTCAGAGTTACACCCAGCCTTCGGCTCAGAGTTACACCCAGCCTTCGGCTCAGAGTTACACCCAGCCTTCGGCTCAGAGTTACAGTGCCTTCAGAAAATATTTATACCCCTTGACTTATTTTGCATTTTGTTGTGTTTAAGCCTGAATTCAACATGGATTAAATAAATACAAATTCTCATTCATCTAAACACAATACCCCATAATGACAAATTGATGTGATATGTTTGCAAATTTATTGAAAATGCAATATAGAAATATCTCATTTACATAAGTATTCACACCACTGATTCAATGCATGCCAGAATCACCCTTGGCAGTGATTACAGCTGTGAGTCTTTCTGGATACGTCTCTAAGAGCTTTGCACACCAGGATTGTGCAATATTTGCACATTATTATTCCATAAAATTCTTCAAGCTCTGTCAAGTTGCTTGTTGGCTTTGTGTTTTAGGTTATATACTTTGGGTGGTGTATCCATACACCCAGTCACTACAAAGATGCAGACGTCCTTCCTAATTCAGTTGCCAGAGAAGCAGGAAACTGCTCAGGAATTTCACCATGAAGCCAATGGTGACTTTAAGACAGTTACAGAGTTTAATGGCTGTGATAGGAGAAAAGTGAGGATGGATCAACAACATTGAAGTTACTCCACAATACTAACCTGACAGAGTGAAAAGAAGGAAGCTTGTACAGAATACAAATATTAATCAAAAAGTTTGCAAAAAGGCACTAAAGTAAAACTGCAAAAATGTGGCAAAAAAAGTACTTTATGTCCTGAATACAAAGTGTTATGTTTGGGGAAATTAACAAAACACATCCCCGAGTACCATTCTTCATATTGTCAAGCATGGTGGTGGCTGCATCATATTATGGGCATGCTTGTCATCGACAATGAATATGGAGGTTTTTTTTCAATAAAAATAAACAGAAATAAAAATGTTTCTAAAAATATGTGTTCACTTTGTCATTATGATGTGTTGTGTGTAGATGGGTGAAACAAAAATCAATTGAGTTCAGGCTGTAGCAAAACAAAACATGGAACAAGTCAAGGGGTTTGAATACTGTCTGAAGGCACTGTATAATAAGGATGCATTTGATCCAACAACGTCTTGTTGTTGGTTCCCACTCTTTGTAGCTGTAACAATACAGTACATCATACAGTATTCAAGTGTAGAACTTCAGTAGAATGCCCCTTTGACCTTTTAACCTTCTGACCCTTAAACCCTTTTCTAAACCGGCTGATAAATCATGTCTTAATAGTAGATTTACAATTTGATGTGACAAAAAATCTTAACTTGAACTTGATTGATCGACTCCCCCAGCCCTCCTGCAGCAATTTACATAATTTGTATATCCTTTATATTTTTTTTATTTGGACTTTTATTTAACTAGTCAAGTCAGTTAAGAACAAATTCTTATTTACATTGACGGCCTTCTTTTGGGTTTCTGCACATCAGTGTTGTGGCAGTAAATCAGTCACCAAAGATATGAGATGAAAGGCATCCTGTTACGTGCAGGACTATGTAAAGAAATAGTTCAAATGTAAAAAAATATCATGCTCCATGGTGTCAAATAATCACTATTGATTAAAAGTCATCTATCAAGTAAACCCTATAATTATAATAAAACACTGCACTTCATCTATTTTCTCAACCTGTAGTCTGAACATGTGGGAAACATGGTGGAAGAAGCTAGATCATTTGACATTTAAAGAGGCATTCCAAAGGATTGGAAACTACCTCGTTATTTTATAAACCACCTGTTTTGGACTCAACGTGTCAATGTATGGCTCATAGACCTACATGCATTATAACCCACCTGTAGTCCTCTCCCAGCTGGGAAAGGAACAGAATCCTTACATTTTTACCTGCCATCGTTCATGTCATTTACTGAGTGTGTGGATTGCTTGGCGACATGCGCTTACCATTAGTCAAATGAGACACTCGTGTTTGTTTGAGTCAGACGCTTAGTATTTTGAGAATTACTTTCACCAAACAACCCAGTCTCGTAACGTTGGCTGTTCATTAATGTGTAATTATTCCGTGATTAAACTAATCACGGAATAGAAATTAACTAGGAAGTCGGGGCACCACGGGAAAATTTTGTTTAAAGAGTTACAATTTCCCGAATTGAACTCTTTTCAGATATTTTCATATCTTATCGATTAGTCACTTATTTATGTATTATTACCTCAGTCATATTCAAAGTTGCGCAAACCCTTGGATATCTGCATGAACCCTAGCGTAAATTATGAATCAGCGATATTCAAATTTGCATAATTATTAATTTACTAACTAACTAAATAATCACACAGAATTACATAAACACACACAGGATAGGTTATACATTGGTTACTCACATGATACACTGAATAGTCCCTATGGGACTAAACCGATATGACGGCTTGGTAGACAAAGGAAAGGGGTGAGTACAGATAAAGAGTGGGAAAAACAAAGTGGACCCATGTACATACAGTTGATAACCACGCTCATGGAAATGCTAACCCTTTTGCACATGAACAGCCGCTCATTCGAAAATAAATTCAATTTACATATTTACGAGTGTATAGCTTTGTTGTCACTCTCTGTGATCGCCGATCCATCTGCTGGATAGTCAGTCGACAGAAAGTCTCTGGTTTGTCCAACAGAGATCAAAGTATTTTGTAGTTGTAGCTTGTTATAATGGATACGTCAGGCGTACCAATGGTTGTTCGATAGTGAAAAGTTTTCTAGAATGGATCTTTCAGAGTACGATTCGTCGTTCAATCAGTCGCGTTTACCAGACTAAAGTACTCAAACAGCTGCAGACTGAATTACTAGTGTTCAGTTTTGTAGAGATTTTCTTCTTAACCATTTGTAACGTATGGACTGCGTCCCTACGTCCTCTGGTCTGTATTTAAATTGGCAACCATGTCACTGCCGTTTCATGCTCTCTGGTCTCAATGGTTGATTACTCAGGTCACAGCTAGAACCACTTCACACACCGGCAGCAACCCGGGATGTTTTGGTCGAATGTAAATTTAGTCCGAAGTGGGTTTTATACTGGAGTAGAGAAGGGGCGTTCCATGACGCCAATGTAAATGTCTGTGCTCACGGGGGGGGGGGGGGGGGGGGCGTGGCCACTGCCTGATCATAAGTTACTATGAAAAACAATTCTCATTTAGAACACTAAAACACTAAAATACTTTCAAAAGTATTCTTATGCTTAATCATTTATTTTATACAACATTCAGATGCAAACCCCATAGTTGAGAAGTGTATACAAACAAACATACAATAATGTGGGCCTCCTGTCTTTCATGAGGTCACCAAATGAAACAAATTCGACATGGTCATTCGATTTCCCACCGACCATTCGAACTGTCCGGATTTACAGAAATATGGTTTCATCATTCAACCTTTTGATGTTAAAGTTTGGCCAAGTCTCTCTCTGTGTCCCACAGTCACATATTCCAATTCCAATTCTACAGACCCAGAAGCAGAGTATTTAAGACCGTCATAAAACTGTGGAGAGAGAGAGAGCGAGGGGGGGGGGACTATGATCCCCCCCCCCAAGGGCACGTCATGACACCATGATTTCCTTTGTTTGATCAAAATGATCCAGAAGAATAAGACCCAACGTTGCCATGATAACCCCGATAGCAGGGCATCACTGCCTGGTATGGCAACTGCTTGGCCTCCGACCACAAGGCACTACATAGAATAGTGCGTATGGCCAGTATATCACTGGGGCCAAGCTTCCTGCCACCCAGGACCTCTATACCAGGCGGTGTCAGAGGAAGGCCCAAAAATTGTCAAAGACTCCAGGCACCCTAGTCATAGACTGTTCTCTCTGCTAGCTAACTTAACTACCTAGCCAGCTTAACTAGCTAGCTTAACTACCTAGCCAGCTAGCTAGTTTAATTACCTAGCTAAACAGCCTGTGTTTATGTGAAATCTCTCTTTCCACACAGATGTAAGGCAACTCCCCAGTGTGTGGTCCATGGTCTTTCAGGTTCCCTAACTAGGTAAATATCTTTCCACACTGGGAGCAGTGGAAAAGCTTCTCTCTTTCAAGGCTTCAGCAGAGTGTGTTAGCGCATGCTTTTTCAGGTATCTTGACTGGGTGAAACTCTTTCCACACTGGGAGCAGTGGAAAAGCTATTTTCCTGTGTGTGTCATCTCATGTGTTTTCAGTCTCCTTAACCTGGTAAAACCCTTTCCACAATGAGAGCATTGGAATGGATTTTCTCCTGTGTGTATTCTTGTGTGCTCTTTCAGATGCGATGACTGAATAAATCTCTTTCCACACTGGGAACATTGGAAAGGCCTCTCTACAGTGTGTGTTCTCTCATGTTTTTTCAGGTCCCCTGGTGAGAAGAATGTATTTTCACACTGGGAGTATTGATATGGTTTCTCTTCGGTGTGCGTTCTTTCATGCACTTTTAGATACCCTGATCGTCCGAAACCTTTCCCACAATGAGAGCATTGATAAGGCTTCTCCTCCCCTGTATGTATTCTCTCATGCGTTTTCAGGCCCCTTAACGTAACAAAACCCTTTCCACACTGAGAGCAAGTGTGAGACTTTTCTTCTGTGTGTCCACTGATGTGTTTTTAAAGTCCATAACTGAGTAAAACTCTTTCCACACAGGGAGCAGTGGAAAGGCTTCTCTCCTTTGTGTATTCTCTTATGTTTGATCAGGCCCCCTAACTGAGTAAAACTCTTTCCACACAAGGAGCAGTGGAAAGGCTTCTCTCCTGTATGTGTCCTCATGAGTTTTCAGGTTCCCTATCCAGGTAAAATTCTTTCCACAATGGGAGCACTGGAAGGGCTTTTCTCCAGAGTGTATTCTTTCATGTTCTTTCTGGCTCCCTAACTGGGCAAAACTCTTCCCACAATGGGAGCAGAGGAAGGGCTTTTCTCCTGTGTGCATTCTCTTATGCATTTTCAGGTGCCATGATTGGGTAAAACTCTTTCCACAATCGGAGCAGTCGTGAGGCTTCTCTCCTGTGTCCCTTCTCTCATGCATGTTCAAGTGCCATAAACGGGTAAAACTCTTTCCACACTGGGAGCAGTGGAAAGGCTTTTCTCCTGTGTGTGTCCTTTCATGTCTTTTCGGGCTATATAACCTGGTAAAACTCTGTCCACAATGGGAGCAGTGGAAGGGCTTTTCTCCTGTGTGTGTCCTCTCATGTCTTTTCACGTGCAATAACCGGGTAAAACTCTTTCCACACTGGGAGCAGTGGTGTCGTCTTGCTGATGTCTCTGGCTCTGGTTACTCTGAGTCTGGTCTTTCTCCTGCCAAAGACAAACCCAGAGTGTTTATTTAAATAGAGACCTCAATTAAACCTCCATATGATACAACTGTCTTGCTATGAAGTTTAATCTAAATCAGATCCCTCAATAACCTGGGGCCAGTAAAAAAATATGATTTAAAAAAACAAAATGATGTAGAGTTCCAACTCGAATCTTGCCGTCATGGAATGTCATGTTTTTAGGCTGAACAGAGCTCTATAATAGACAGAGGACTACAGTATTTAAATCAATGTCATAGGCTGCATTTGATCCATTGATAATAATGTTTTGTTGGTGGCCCACTCTTTGATGGTAAACATCTTACATTGTGGCTTTAAAGGGATATTGTGAGATTCTGGCAACTAGCATTAGTGCAATGACTGAAAGTCATTTCCTGGTTAGAATTGGCTACTGAAAGTACCTCTAACTTCCTTCACATCATCCGCTGAGACATAAAAATGGTATCCACGAGTTCATCTGACTCTGGGAAAGTAGATAAAAATGCCAGAATCTCACAGTATCCCTTTAACAATTCCTATACTGGACAAAAATATAAATAGGAAAACTTGTTTTTTATGAAGCTGAACATGACAGAACGGACATTTTTGTAAAATCATATATTTTTTTTAATACAAATTATACTTCTCAAAAGGCAACAAATTGGTGGTATGGTCCAGTAAGCAATTTAACCAATCATAGCCCTCCATTTACTTGTATCATTAAACATCTTGCAAATCACCAGCAGAAAGTGAACATTTTGAATCCATTTTCACATTCATTCTGTTGGTAAAGCTGTTGGTAGCAGAGATCCCACTCTGTAACATTGATATGCTCATAGAGTATATTATGTTCAACAATATATATTTTTTAAATGTGCTAAGTGTGTTTCTATATTTCAATATTCATAAATAACACTACTGATATTCTAGTAAAGCTTCATATTACAACTTTTTTTCTTTGTATCACCTACAGATGAAACATTATGGAGTCTTAAAGGAGGCCTAGGTAAGACCAAAATGTCACAAATATTGTAACTTCAAGTAATTATTTCTCAATTATGCTTGAAGATACAAATGTCAAATTTATGTCAACAATCCTTCCTCCAAATGACCCTTCTATGAATTAAATGTGGTGAAAATTACAGAGTAAGAGACCAGGTCTAAAAAAAGCCCACAATTACAGAGTAGGAGGCTAGAAATGGAATGTCGTGTGTACTAGGTAAAGTATATTATTTAAAACAGTATGTCAAACATTTTACAAAATCAAAAAGGGTACTTCTGAGCCTACTAATATGTTGAATAAATGAATGTGAAAAATTCATTGCATTTCTGAATCTAGACATACTCCATATTTTAGGGCTCACTATAAGGAGAACAATGACACTAAGATGATGTCTGTATCATGTCTGGTTTACAGATCATAGGTCTGACAGTATAATGACTAGATGTTGTCTGTATCATGTCTGGTTTACAGATCATAGGTCTGACAGTATAATGACACTAAGATGTCTGTATCATGTCTGGTTTACAGATCATAGGTCTGACAGTATAATGACACCAATATGTTGTCTGTATCATGTCTGGTTTACAGATCATAGGTCTGACAGTATAATGACTAGATGATGTCTGTATCATGTCTGGTTTACAGATCATAGGTCTGACAGTATAATGACTAGATGATGTCTGTATCATGTCTGGTTTACAGATCATAGGTCTGACAGTATAATGACTAGATGATGTCTGTATCATGTCTGGTTTACAGATCATAGGTCTGACAGTATAATGACTAGATGTTGTCTGTATCATGTCTGGTTTACAGATCATAGGTCTGACAGTATAATGACACTAAGATGTCTGTATCATGTCTGGTTTACAGATCATAGGTCTGACAGTATAATGACACTAAGATGTCTGTATCATGTCTGGTTTACAGATCATAGGTCTGACAGTATAATGACTAGATGATGTCTGTATCATGTCTGGTTTACAGATCATAGGTCTGACAGTATAATGACACTAAGATGTCTGTATCATGTCTGGTTTACAGATCATAGGTCTGACAGTATAATGACACTAAGATGTCTGTATCGTGTCTGGTTTACAGATCATAGGTCTGACAGTATAATGACTAGATGTTGTCTGTATCATGTCTGGTTTACAGATCATAGGTCTGACAGTATAATGACACTAAGATGTCTGTATCATGTCTGGTTTACAGATCATAGGTCTGACAGTATAATGACTAGATGTTGTCTGTATCATGTCTGGTTTACAGATCATAGGTCTGACAGTATAATGACACTAAGATGTCTGTATCATGTCTGGTTTACAGATCATAGGTCTGACAGTATAATGACTAGATGTTGTCTGTATCATGTCTGGTTTACAGATCATAGGTCTGACAGTATAATGACACTAAGATGTCTGTATCATGTCTGGTTTACAGATCATAGGTCTGACAGTATAATGACACCAATATGTTGTCTGTATCATGTCTGGTTTACAGATCATAGGTCTGACAGTATAATGACTAGATGATGTCTGTATCATGTCTGGTTTACAGATCATAGGTCTGACAGTATAATGACTAGATGATGTCTGTATCATGTCTGGTTTACAGATCATAGGTCTGACAGTATAATGACTAGATGATGTCTGTATCATGTCTGGTTTACAGATCATAGGTCTGACAGTATAATGACTAGATGTTGTCTGTATCATGTCTGGTTTACAGATCATAGGTCTGACAGTATAATGACACTAAGATGTCTGTATCATGTCTGGTTTACAGATCATAGGTCTGACAGTATAATGACACTAAGATGTCTGTATCATGTCTGGTTTACAGATCATAGGTCTGACAGTATAATGACTAGATGATGTCTGTATCATGTCTGGTTTACAGATCATAGGTCTGACAGTATAATGACACTAAGATGTCTGTATCATGTCTGGTTTACAGATCATAGGTCTGACAGTATAATGACACTAAGATGATGTCTGTATCATGTCTGGTTTACAGATCATAGGTCTGACAGTATAATGACACTAAGATGTCTGTATCATGTCTGGTTTACAGATCATAGGTCTGACAGTATAATGACACTAAGATGTCTGTATCATGTCTGGTTTACAGATCATAGGTCTGACAGTATAATGACACCAAGATGTTGTCTGTATCATGTCTGGTTTACAGATCATAGGTCTGACAGTATAATGACTAGATGATGTCTGTATCATGTCTGGTTTACAGATCATAGGTCTGACAGTATAATGACACTAAGATGTCTGTATCATGTCTGGTTTACAGATCATAGGTCTGACAGTATAATGACACTAAGATGTCTGTATCATGTCTGGTTTACAGATCATAGGTCTGACAGTATAATGACACTAAGATGTCTGTATCATGTCTGGTTTACAGATCATAGGTCTGACAGTATAATGACTAGATGATGTCTGTATCATGTCTGGTTTACAGATCATAGGTCTGACAGTATAATGACTAGATGATGTCTGTATCATGTCTGGTTTACAGATCATAGGTCTGACAGTATAATGACTAGATGTTGTCTGTATCATGTCTGGTTTACAGATCATAGGTCTGACAGTATAATGACACTAAGATGTTGTCTGTATCATGTACGGTCCACAGATTTTGGCGAAATGTATAGAATTGCAAGAAAGTGTGCTTTAAAACTGCTACGTTTTCTTTGCACCCCATGACAATATGCGTAGTTTGAAACATGCAAAATTCTCTCCACCAAACAAGAGGGGTGTGAACAGTTTGTGTCAAGAACAGTGCTTGTGCTCATAGAAAAACATGGTATGTGCGCGCAGGGAGGGGGTGCGGGATGTTCCCCAATACTGGAAGGGGGGCCCCCCCCGCGTGAAAACGTTTGGGAACCCCTGGTCTAATCCACACACACCGTTGTTCTTACTTGATGACATTGAATCTGAATCTCCCTCTTCTCCTTCTCTCACAGTTCCACTCAGCCCTGGAGTTTTCCTGCAGTTCACCAGCCGCACAGACACCCTCTTCAGACCCCACATTAAGGCATTACCGGGAGAGGCATGACCTGGGGACTCGGGGAGAGGGGAGGGGTGTGGGAGCGATGGGTCCTGAAAACCACAAAATTAAAGACGATCAATTTAGGGTGGGAAAAACTCTCCTGCCTGACAAGGAATTTAAAATTCTCAAAAGTCTTTGCAGTCTTTCCCTTGAATCCTCTCATTCTCTGGACCTCCTGCTATAAAAGCATTGGAGGAGAAAGTCCAAGAGGAGGAACCTGTATTTACCAAGTACATTTACACACAGTGAGCTCCAACAGTATTGGGACAGTGACACATGCTGTTGTTGTTTTGTCTTTGTAGTCCAGCACTTCGGATTTGAAACGATACAATGACTATGAGGTTAAAGTGCAGACTGTCATGTCTAATTTGAGGGTATTTTCATCCATATTGGGTGAAACGTTTAGATATTACACCACTTTTTGTACAATCTCCCCCTGATTTTAGGGGACCAAAAGTATTGGGACAAGTTCACTTATATGTGTATTAAAGTAGTAAAAGGTGTCGTATTTTGTCCCATATTCCTAGCACACAATGATTACATCAAGCGTATGACTCAACAAACTTGTTGGATGCATTTTCTGTTTTGTTTTGGTAGTGTTCCAGATACTTTTGTGCCAAATATAAATGAATGGTAAATAATGTATTGTGTCATTTTGAAGTCACTTTTATTGTAAACAACAATAGAATATGTTTCTAAACACTTTTACATTAATGTGGATGCCACCATGATTACGGATCATCCTGAATGAATGGTGAATAATGACGAGTGAGAAAGTTACCGAGGCTAAAAAAAATATCAACCAAAAAGCACATAGTTCGTTTTCATGAATTTATACGATAAGCCTATATTCTATACTCACACCGCCCTCCCTCTGCGCTGGCTTGTGCTTCTCTGCGTCGTCACCACCACCACCAAACTGTCTGGGACTCATGGGTGCCACGCTAGACTCTTCCTGTATCTTTCTGTGGTGCTCTTTCAATGTAGAGCTCTGGGAGGGACAGAAAAGAGCATATTGCCTCGTTTTTGGCTCTGTAAAGGGAAGAGTTTGACTATCGGTGAAAACAGAGGGTGTAGCTTGCTCTCTACCGTCATATGATTTCAGACATATTCCTCATCATCCTAGGATCTTCCGTCGGAGAGCAATTGACGAGCGAACTCTGAATACAAACGACACTAAAATGGAGGTCACCAGAATGCCTATATAAAACCACACATTGGTTCAACAACTGTATAGTTTGTGCCCCTGTTTTTAAGACAGTACTCACTGGTTTTAATCGGATCTTCAGTCTCCTCCTCTTCTTTCACTGTGACAGCCTCTAACTCCTCTTCCTTTTTCACAACAAACGGTATTTTCTCTTCTTTCACTTTAACATCCTGTTCTTCTTTCAACGTGATAGCCTCCATTTTATATTGTTTCATTCTGAATGCTTCTTCCGCTCCTTTCACTGTAATATCATCGTCTTCCTCTTTTACGACAACGTTCAGCCTAAGAGCTTCTTTCTCCATCCAGCAGACCTCTTCAATAGCAGGGGGGGAATAACTTTGTGAGTTCATGGTCGGGGATGTTTGCTAGCTAGCATTATCGACTACCCTGGTGCTAGGCTCCGAAGCGAATTAAGTTTAAATCAACTAGTACATATGTTAACAGAGCTGTGTTTAAAACACTGGGATTCGTGTAGTTACACAACAACGGTATTCAGAGCTTCAATGTTTCGAATTCATGTTGGCTAGCAAGCTACCGAGGTGGTTGAATCAGTAGCCGTGTTGTTGTTCCTGAA
Organism: Salmo trutta; assembly: GCF_901001165.1. Taxonomy (NCBI): domain Eukaryota; kingdom Metazoa; phylum Chordata; class Actinopteri; order Salmoniformes; family Salmonidae; genus Salmo; species Salmo trutta. The sequence continues at coordinate 30,269,445 of NC_042994.1, forward strand.
GAAACATCCGGTGCCGTCCACAGGATTATACGTCACGCAAGAAGCGCCACCTAAAAGACTCACATTGCCATCTGTTGACTGGAGTGGGTAACACAGTTTAGAAGAAATATTCACTACCTTATTTATTCTGGCAAACAATGTCTGAATGACATAGCAAATAATTCCAAATAAGCAAATATGTTTTCTCTTTTGTTGCAGCCAATATATTCCTGGGTATGAATATGTACATACTGTATATACTGAATATATGCTGAATATATACTGAATACATCAAATCAAACTTTGTCACATGCGCCGAATACAACAAGTGTAGACATTACCATGAAATGCTTATTTACAAGCCCTTAACCAACAGTGCCGTTCAAGAAGATTTAAGAAAATCTTTACCAAATAAACTAAAGTAAAAATTATAAAAAGTAACACAATACAATAACAGTAACGAGGCTATGAACAGGGGGTCAATGTGCTGGGGTACAGGTTAGTCGAAGTAATTTGTACATGTAGGTAGGGGTGAAGTGACTATGCATAGATAATAAACAGCGAGTAGCAGCAGTGTACAAAACAAATGGAGGGGGAGGGTGTCAATGTAAATAGTCCAGTGGCCATTTGATTAATTGCTCAGCAGTCTATGGCTTGGGGGTAGAAGCTGTTAAGGAGCCTTTAGGTCCTAGACTTGGCGCTCCGGTACCACTTGCCGTATGGTGGCAGGAAGCTCTGCCCCAGTGATGTACTGGGCCATACGCACTACCCTCTGTATTTAATTTTTTATTTAACTAGGCAAGTCAGTTAAGAACAAATTCTTATTTACAATGACAGCCTACCGGGGAACAGTGGGTTAACTGCCTTGTTCAGGGGCAGAACGACCGATTTTTACCTTGTCAGCTCGGGGATTCAATCTCGCAACCTTTCGTTTACTGGCCCAACACTCTAACCACTAGGCTACCTACCGCCTTACAGTCAGATGCCGAGCAGTTGCCATACCAGGCGGTGATGCAACCAGTCAGGATGACTAAGTACACACCCCTGAGTGGCCCCAGTGCTGAGGATCAGCGTGGCAGACGTGTTGTTACCATCCCTTACCACCTGGGGGTGGCCCGTCAGGAAGTCCAGGATCCAGTTGCAGAGGGAGGTGTTTAGCCCCAGGGTCCTTTGCTTAGTGATGAGCTTTGAGGGTACTATGGTGTTGAATGGTGAGCTGTAGTCAATGAACAGCATTCTCACATAGGTGTTCCTTTTGTCCAGGTGGGAAAGGCCAGTGTGGAGTGCGATTGAGATTGCATCATCTGTGGATCTGTTGGGGCGGTATGCGAATTGGACTGGGTCTAGGGTATCCAGGAGGATTCTGTTGATGTGAGCCATGACCAGCCTTTCAAAGCACTTCATTGCTACCAACGTGAGTGCTACGGAGCGGTAATAATTTAGGCAGGTTACCTTCGCTTCCTTGGGCACAGGGACTTTGAATACATACTGTTAGAATAGGAATTGTTTTCTGTCTGTTATTTTTTCACATCTAGATGTGAACATACTGGGTCCATACTTGTGAACATTAGAAAAATGTTAATTCTCCATCTCAAAATCCGCATCAGCCAATTAAAATCCTCACACATGATGTTGCTGTTCTGAAGTTGTTCCAGAAGCTGTTTTTGGTCGTAGGAAATGATGGCGGAGACATTATGTTCAAAAAAAGTAAAGATCAGCGTAAAAAACCCACACAAAGTAGCAGAATTAGTCAGGAGACAGTAAAACGGCCTCTATCCACTGCAGCACCATCTTTTCATAAAAACCTGAAAAGATGGCTGGAAAGATTTAGAATGGGCCCTCAGATCCTCCAAAAGTTGTACAGCTGCTCCATTAAGAGCATCTTGACTGGCTGCATCATCACTTGGTATGGCAACTGCTTGGCATCCGACAGCAAGGCAATACAGAGGGTGGTGAGGACTGCCCAGTACATCATGCTCCCTGCCATCCAGGACCTCTATACCAGGTGGTGTCAGAGGAAGGCCCAGGAAATTGTCAAAGACCCCACCCACCCAAGCCATAGACTGTTCACTCTGCTACTGCACGGCAAGCGGTTCTGCTACTCTGTTTATCTATCCTGCCTAGTCAATTTTACCCCTACCTACATATACATATTACCTCAATTACCTCGTACTCCTGCACATTGGTACTGGTACTAATTGTATATAGCCTCATTACTACCTGGTACCCTTGCACATTGACTCAGCACTGGTTCTCATTGTACAGTTGAATTCGGAAGTTTACATACACTTAGGTTGGAGTCATTAAAACTCATTTTACAACCACTCCACAAATTTCTTGTTAACAAACTATAGTTTTGGCAAGTCGGTTAGGACATCTACTTTGTGCATGACACAAGTAATTTTTCCATCAATTGTTTACAGACAGATTATTTCACTTATAATTCACTGTATCACAATTCCAGTGGGTCAGAAGTTTACATACACTAAGTTGACTGTGCCTTTAAACAGCTTGGAAAATTCCAGAAAACGATGTCATGGCTTTAGAAGCTTCTGATAGGCTAATAGACATCATTTGAGTCAATTGGAGGTGTACATGTGGATGTATTTCAAGGCCTACCTTCAAACTCAGTGCCTCTTTGCTTGACATCATGGGAAAATCAAAAGAAATCAGCCAAGACCTCAGAAAAAAACCTCCACAAGTCTGGTTCATCCTTGGGAGCAATTTCCAAATGCCTGAAGGTACCACGGTCATCTGTACAAACAATAGTATGCAAGTATAAACCCCATGGGACAACGCAGTCGTAATACCGCTCAGGAAGGAGACGCGTTCTGTCTCCTAGAGATGAACGTACCTTGGTGCGAAAAGTGCAAATCAATCCCAGAACAACAGCAAAGGACCTTGTGGAGGTGCTGGAGGAAACAGGTACAAAAGTATCTATATCCACAGTAAAACGAGTCCTATATCGACATAACCTGAAAGGCCGCTCAGCAAGGAAGAAGCCACTGCTCCAAAACCGCCATAAATAAGCCAGACTACGGTTTGAAACTGCAGATGGGGACAAAGATCATACTTTTTGGAGAAATGTCCTCTGGTCTGATGAAACAAAAATAGAACTGTTTGGCCATAATGACCATCGTTATGTTTGGAGGAAAAAGGGGGAGGCTTGCAAGCCGAAGAACACCATCCCAACCGTGAAACCCGGGGTGGCAGCATCATGTTGTGGGGGTGTTTTGCTGCCGGAGGGACTGGTGCACTTCACAAAATAGATGGCATCATGAGGATAGAAAATCATGTGGATATATTGAAGCAACATCTCAAGACATCAGTCAGGAAGTTAAAGCTTGGTCGCAAATGGGTCTTCCATATGGACAATGACTGCAAGCATACTTCCAAAGTTGTGGCAATATGGCTTAAGGACAACAAAGTCAAGGTATTGGAGTGGTCATCACAAAGCCCTGACCTCAATCCTATAGAAAATTTGTGGGCAGAACTGAAAAAGCATGTGCGAGCAAGGAGGCCTACAAACCTGACTCAGTTACACCAGCTCTGTCAGGAGGAGTGGGCCAAAATTCACCCAACTTATTGTGGGAAGCTTGTGGAAGGCTACTCGAAACGTTTGACCCAAGTTAAACAATTTAAAGGCAATGCTACCAAATACTAATTGAGTGTATGTAAACTTCTGACCCACTGGGAATGTGATGAAAGAAATAAAAGCTGAAAGAAATCATTCTCTCTACTATTATCTGACATTTCACATTCTTAAAATAAAGTGGTGATCCTAACTGACCTAAGACAGGGAATTTTTACTAGGATTAAATGTCAGGAATTGTGAAAAACTGAGTTTAAATGTAATTGGCTAAGGTGTATGTAAACTTCTGACTTCAACTGTATATAGCCTCATTACCACCTGGTACCCCTGCACATTGACTCAGTACTGGTACTCCTTGTATATAGCCTCATTATTACCTATAGGCTCGCTACTGTTATTTTTTGTGTTACTATTTTCTATTTGCTAATTTTCTTACTTTTTAACTCTGCATTGTTGGGAAAGGGCTCGTCAGTAACCATTTCAAGGTAAAGGCCTGTTGTATTCGGTGCGTGTCAAGTACAATTTGATTTGATGTTTACATAGTTGGACGTGATCAAACACTTTTTCATGAAAGCATCCTAGGGCCCTTGTTAAGGTCAATGACATCATGAACTCGACCAAGTACCAGGATCATTTAGCCAGTAAGCTGAAACTTAGCCACAAGTATTCTGAACAAAAATATAAACGCATCACACAACAATTTCAAAGATCTCACTGAGTTACAGTTCATATAAGGAAATCAGTCAATTTAAATAAATAAATTAAGCCCTAGTCTATGGATTTCACATGACTGGGAAACAGATACCTTATGGGCCTCAGGACCTCGTCACGGTATCTCTGTGGGTGCAGCGATGGCCCACCCACTTGGCAGCCATGGCCACCCACTGGGGAGCCAGGCCCAGCCAATCAGAATGAGTTTTCCCCACAAAAGGGCTTTATTACAGACAGAAATAATCCTCAGCACCCCCCACTCTCAGACGATCCCACAGGTGAAGAAGCCGGATATGGAGTACCTGGGCTGGAGTGGTTACACGTGGTCTGCAGTTGTGAGGCCGGTTGGACATACCTCCGAATTCTCTAAAACGACGTTGTAGGCAGCTTATGGTAAAGAAATGAAAATTAAATTCTGGCAACAGCTCTGGTCTGCATTCCTGCAGTCAGCGTGCCATTTTCACACTACCTGTCTTGTGTGACAAAACTGCAGATTTTAAAGTGGCCTTTTGTTGTATCCAGCAGAAGGTGCGCCTGCGTAATGATCATGCTGTTTAATAATCAGCTTCTTGATATGCCACACCTGTCAGGTGGATGGATTATCTTGGCAAAGGAGAAATGCTCACTAACGGGGATATAAACAAATTTGGGCACACAATTTGAGAGATATAAGCTTTTTGTGCATATGGAACATTTCTGGGATTTTTTATTTCAGCTCATGAAACATGGGACCAACACTTTACATGTTGCATTATATTTTTGTTCAGTGTAGATCTTCCAGCAAGGCAATTACCCCAAGCACACATCAAAATCCACAAATAAATTATTAATTGTCCACAAAAATCAACATTTTTCAATGGCAATCTCAGTCTCTGGACTCGAACCCCATTGAAAACCTGCCTCGGTAAGCTCAAACTGAAGCATATCAAGGATCTGGAAAGATTCTGTATGGAAGAATGGTCTTAGAACCAATGTGAACTCCAATGTCATAAAACCTTTCAGAAAAAATGCTCTGTGCTGTTATCCTCGCAAGTGGAGGGTGCTGGATTATTGAAAACAAGGGCTACCAATAATTGCTTTATTACTTGTTAAACAACTTGTAGTGCATGTCATCAGAAGGGGCCACCATCGCAATGTAAACAATGGCCCAAATGCAAACAATGGAGCAAATAGCCTGATTATCTGTAGAGGAATGACACAGGAAGATAAACAATAACATGCACACACAAACACAAATGGCTAAAGTTTGAAACATATAATTTAATCACAGGTTGTTTATATGGAAACTGACATACTCTATATTCAAAGTGACGTGACATTTCTGTAAAAAAAATACAACAATACAAACACTGTTCAATTCGATTTCAGGTGACATGAACCAAAACACATTCCCAATCAAATACAAAGTGTATATAAAAAGTCTACACCCCCTTCTACTTTCCCCACAGTTTGTTGTCAGGGCCTCAGAGTTTCATGCATTTAAATAAGGACTCTGAGATAGGTCTCTACCAACTTTAAACGTGTAGATTTGGCAATATAGTTCATTGGGCTAGTGTTGATGGACAGCAATCTTCAAGTCATGCCACACATTGTTGATTGTATTTAGGTTGGTGCTCTGACTGGACCACTCAAGGACATTTACCTTTTTATTCCTGAGCCACTCCACTGTATCTTTGACTGTGTGCTTCGTCTAGTTGTCATGCTGAAAGGTGAACATGCCATTTTCAGCTTTCTTGCAGAGGTCAGCAGGTTTTGCTCAATTACTTTTCTGTACATTTCTGCTCCCTTCTATCCCCATAACATGATGCTGCCAACACCATGCTTCACAGTAGGGATGGTGTTCTTTCGGTGATGGGTCGTGTTGTGTTTGCGCCAAATGTAACATGTTGCAATTAGGACAAAAAGTTTAATTTGGCAACAGTTAATTTGTTTTGCCTACTTCAAAACAGGATTCAAGGTGGGCTTTCTTGAGTAATGGCTTCCTTTTTGCCACCCTACCATACATGTCAGATTTGTGGAGTGCCTTGGATATTGTTGTCACATGCACACTTTGACCAGTCTTGGCCATAGAAGCCTGTAGCTCTTTCAAAGTTGCCATTGGCATCTTGGTAGCCTCTCTGATCAGTCTCCTACTCATTGTTGAGTATTTGCTTTGCAATTCACTACCCAGCAGAGGGATCCTAGAGGAACTGCTGAATTTATCCTGAAATCATGTGAATCACGACAGTTTAACACAAGATGATCGATTACACCTGAGCTAATTTAGGATTGCTATTACAAGGTGGACACTTATCCAACCAAGCTATTTCAACTTAAATGTTTTTACTGATTTTCCAAAATATATATATATATATATATAAAATATTTTTTTCCCTTGGAAGTTGCGGGGTAGGATGTGTATATCAATGGAGAAAAAAAGTATTTGAATGCATTTTAATTCCAAATCAAAACAAACTTTATTTGTCACATGCGCCGAATACAACAGGTGTAGACCTTACAGTGAAATGCTTACTTAAGAGCCCCTAACCGACAGTGCAGTTTCAAAAAATACAGATAAGAATAATAGATAAAAGTAACAAGTAATTAAAGACTAACAAGTAATTAAAGAGAATTCCAGGCTATAAGGCAACAAAAGGTAAATCATTTGAAAGGCGTTGCAGACTCTCTATAGGTACCATACGTATAAGACAATGGACTCTGTGTTTTCTGTTGGACTCACAGGGCTACATTTATTCTATATGCTATTTTCTCCATTGTTTATATTTGTGTTGGTGGCTCACTCTGACATTTGTATCTTACAGAGTGTGACTTTAAGGGAATACTATGTTCACATCTAACAGTGTGACTTTAAGGGAATACTATGTTCACATCTAACAGAGAGTGACTTTAAGGGAATACTATGTTCACATCTAACAGTGTGACTTTAAGGGAATACTATGTTCACATCTAACAGAGAGTGACTTTAAGGGAATACTATGTTCACATCTAACAGAGAGTGACTTTAAGGGAATACTATGTTCACATCTAACAGTGTGACTTTAAGGGAATACTATGTTCACATCTAACAGTGTGACTTTAAGGGAATACTATGTTCACATCTAACAGTGTGACTTTAAGGGAATACTATGTTCACATCTAACAGAGAGTGACTTTAAGGGAGTTCTATGTTCAGAGATTATGGCTTTAAAGGGGCAATCTGCAGTTGCTACAGCCATTGTTGGACTGATACATTAATGATGTACCTATTGATTCTTGAAGAATATAACTGATTTGTAAAGCTGGCATCCTATGGACTTATACATTAATATGTCTATTGATTCTTGACAAATATAACTGAGTTGTAAAGGTGGCATACAATGACGGTGCCACGTTGAAAGTCACGGGGGGGGGGGGACGATGACGACGACGACGACTCCATATGCCCCTTTAAAGCCACACTCTATCAGATACAAATGTCATAGTGAGCCACCAAAGCAAATATCAACAATGGAGAAAATAGCATATAGCACTTGATTATGAGTAGTGCTGGAGGAATGACACACAGATATAAACACACACAGAAAGAAAACACAGCCAGAGCTTGAAAATGATAATTGAATCACAGAGCATCTACATTCAAACATACAAACTCTACTTTCAAGCTGACATACTCCATATTCAGTTCATGTGTTTAAATAAAAAATGTAAAAATGTATTTTGGAACGAGCTTTATACAATTTGATTTCATGTGGCATAAACAAAAGCACAATTTCTCAGTCAAAAATATGAGACAAGTGTGGGAGAAGTATGTGTGTACTCTCATGAACTTTAAGTCCATTTGATGTGTTATATTGCTTTCCACACTGTGAGCAGGGGTAAGGCTTCTCCCCTGTGTGTTTTACCTCATGATCTTTCAGGTGCCTTAACTGGGTAAATATCTTTCCACACTGGGAGCATTCATAACGTTTCTCTCCGCTGTGGATTCTTTCATGCTTTTTCAGTTGGTGAAACAAGGTAAATATAACTCCACAGTGGGAGCAGTGAAAAATCTTCTCCCGTGTATGTCTTTTCTCATGCTTTTTCAGGTACTGTAAATTCCCAAAACTCTTTTCACAATGTGAACAGCGGAAAATCTTTTCTACGGAATGTGTTTGCTCATGGTTTTTCAGGTACCATGATGTGGAAAAACTCTTTCCACACTGGGAGCAGGGGTAAGGCTTCTCTCCTGTGTGCATTCTTTCGTGTGATTTCAGGCTTCCTAACCTAGAAAAACTCTTTCCACACTGGGAGCAGTGGTGTCGTCTTGCTGGTTTAGACGTCTCTGGGTCTTGTTCCCCTGAAGGACTCTTCCCGCTGTCAGAATGAAAGTCTAGACTCTCTCCTGCCAAAGACAGACAGTATTTAGTAAACAGAGAGACCTGGGCCCATATTCACAAACTGTCTCATAGTAGGAATACTGATCTAGGATCTTTCCATACAATCTCATTCATTGTTATATAAAAGTGAATAGTGACGCTAGTTCAGCACGCTTTGTGGATACGAGCACTGAATGAAACCTCTACATTATCAAACTGTCTTCTCTGAGGTTTAATCCAGACTAGATCCTTCAATAACCTGAGGTCATTTAAAAATAACATTTAATCCAGAATAATCAAATGAGCAATATGATCCTGCATAGTCTTAATTCTGTCCACTGAAAAGGCAAGATTTCAACCAAATGTCATGAAATCAGATATGAGTTGGTTGTAATTAAAGGATATATGATGCGGTATCATAGAGATTTCAATCAGATCAGTCTGTCTTACCTTATAGCTAAAATATGAAGGAGCTAACAACACCATAGATATTTTAAAAACAAATGACACAGAACTTCAAACCTGTTTGTAAGACTTCTAATATGATCAAAATCAAACCTTTTGTCTTGATCAATGACCAAGATATGTCTGTCTCATGGTAGGGTGGAGTATGACTGGCAGAAAGGGTCAACTTTGATCTGATTCAAGACATATCACTCTCATCATCCTATGACCTTCATTGAAGGGGTATTGACGAGTGAACTCCAAATATCAAACCAATATCTAATGCAGGGGTCTCCAGCAGGTCTTAGCTCACCAAACAATTCCGAAAGTAAATGCAATTTTTCATGTGTTCCACCGCAAACAGTCATAAACAAATCTCACAAGTACCTACAAAGCATTACATGGGTTTGCTCCTACCTATCTTTCCGATTTGGTCCTGCCGTACATACCTACACGTACGCTACAGTCACAAGACGCAGGCCTCCTTAATGTCCCTAGAATTTCTAAGCAAACAGATGGAGGCAGGGTTTCTCCAATAGAGCTCCATTTTTATGGAATGATCTGCCAACCCATGTGAGAGACGCAGACTCTTTTAAGTCTTTATTGAAGACTCATCTCTTCAGTAGGTCCTATGATTAAGTGTAGTCTGGCCCAGGAGTGTGAAGGTGAACGGAAAGGCACTGGAGCAACGAACCGCCCTTGCTGTCTGCCTGGCCGGTTCCCCTTTCTCCACTGGGATTCTCTGCCTCTAACCCTATTACAGGGGCTGAGTCACTGGCTTACTGGTGTTCTTCCATGCCGTCCCTAGGAGGGGTGCGTCACTTGAGTGAGTTGAGTCACTGACGTGGTCTTCCTGTCTGGGTTGGTGCCCCCCTTGGGTTGTGCCATGGCGGAGATCTTTGTGGGCTATACTCGGGCTTGTTTCAGGATGGTAAGTTGGTGGTTGAAGATATCCCTCTAGTGGTGTGGGGGCTGTGCTTTGGCAAAGTGGGTGGGGTTATATCCTGCCTGTTTGGCCCTGTCCGGCGGTATCATCGGACAGGGCCACAGTGTCTCCCGACCCCTCGTCTCAGCCTCCAGTATTTATGCTGCAGTAGTTTATGTGTCGGGGGCTAGGGTCAGTCTGTTATATCTGGAGTATTTCTCCTGTCTTATCCGGTGTCCTGTGTGAATTTAAGTATGCTCTCTCTAATTCTCTCTTTCTCTCAGAGGACCTGAGCCCTAGGACCTTGCCTCAGGACTACCTGGCCTGATGACTCCTTGCTGTCCCCAGTCCACCTGGCCGTGCTGCTGCTCCAGTTTCAACTATTCTGCCTGCGGCTATGGAACCCTGACCTGTTCACCGGACGTGCTACCTGTCCCAGACCTGCTGTTTTCAACTCTCTAGAGACAGCAGGAGCGGTAGAGATCCTCTGAATGAAAAGCCAACTGAGGTGCTGACCTGTTGCACCCTCTACAACTACTGTGATTATTATTATTATTATTTGACCCTGCTGGTCATCTATGAACATTTGAACATCTTGGCCATGTTCTATTATAATCTCCACCTGGCACAGCCAGAAGAGGACTGGCCACCCCTCATAGCCTGGTCCCTCTCTAGGTTTCTTCCTAGGTTCTGGCCTTTCTAGGGAGTTTTTCCTAGCCACCGTGCTTCTACACCTGCATTGCTTGCTGTTTGGGGTTTTAGGCTGGGTGTCTGTACAGCACTTTGTGACATCAGCTGATGTAAGAAGGGCTTTATAAATACATTTGATTTGATTGATTTAAGTATCAGACACCGCAAGCTCCCAGCTACTATCTAAACAACACAACATTGACATTATCCCCACCCCTGGTTAGACACTATTGGCTTTAAAAGCCAAACCTTACACAATATCTGCCAATTAATTTACAGCAATATTGCCCCTGTCTGTCTGTGTGGTGTGCGTGTTTGTCTATCACTCTGTCTGAAGCCAGTTGATGTCATAACCGTCTTGTGGGTTGATGAAAACTTTCCCCAAAATCTTCTCAATTAAATGTTAACTGCAAAGTAGGCTTACCTGGCAGAGGTATATCACGAGGAAGTCCATCATTTGTATCCATTATTTGTTATTTGCCTAACGTTGTCATGAAATGAGCAGAAGCAGTATAGAACCATCGCTAGACCGGCTCATTAGATGGAACATTCCTCACTCGCTCGACAGGCAATTAAAGGGCCAGATGAACAATTAAAGGGGATGTCAGTTTTCTTCCAGCCCTAAAAAAAATATTCTAACGTGATTTAACCATTGACATATTCTCAGAACATCCAGTTTCGTTGTTTCTCTATAAAACAATTTAAATTTTGAATGAAAAAGCTAAATCTAAAACTAGAAAAGTAAAACAGAGAAAACATAATTTGTGAAAGTAAAAAACAAAATCACAGATTTTATAGGGCCCCCCTTAGAGTTGTTTATTAACCATTATTTTACCAGAAAACATAGTGCACTACAATCTCTTGTACACTAAGGACCTGTGTGAAGAGTTGGCAACATAGTGTTCAAGAGAAAGTAGTGTACTAAAGACACGGGTAGAGTTGCAGTTTCCCCAGTGTTTTTGACCACACACCGCTCCTGGACAGGAGAATGGAAGTTTCCCCAGTGTTTTTGACCACACACCGCTCCTGGACAGGAGAATGGAAGTTTCCCCAGTGTTTTTGACCACACAACGCTCCTGGACAGGAGAATGGAAGTTTCCCCAGTGATTTTACCCACGTGAGAAGAAGAATGTGCCTAATTGAAAGCTAGAAAAAAATTACGTATGTACTCACTGGTGTTCATCAGATCTCCAGTCTCGTCTTCCTCCTCCTCCTCCTCCAATGTGACAGTAATCTCCCCCTCTTCCTTCATTTCAAAAAGTTGCTCCTCTTCTTTCAATGTGACAGTCACCTCCTCCTCCTCTTTCACTACAAACACGGCACCCTCCTCTTTCTGTTCATCCCCCTCTTTCACCCCGAAATCTTCTTCCTCTTCTTTCACTGTAACATCCTCTTCTTTCAATGTTGAAGCGTCCTCTTCCTTCACTGTAACATCCTGTTCTTCATTTACTGTGATAGCTTCCTCCACGTCCTCTTCTTTTACAGTAAATTCTTCTTCTTTCACGTAACTGTTCAGCCCTGGAGCTTCTTTCTCCGTCGAACAGACCTCATTTTCTTTAGCAGGCGGAGAGCTTAGTGAACTCATGGTCGGGGACGTGAGCTAGCTAGCTATTTAGCATTAGCCTAGCGCTGGACTAACTTAACAAGCTAGATAGCTGACAACGTAAATATGAACTTAAATGGATTAACTAGTACATACACATATACAGTGTGTTTAAAACACTGTGATTAATATACACAAAATTAGTCCAAAGCGCTTCAATGTGTCATGTTTGCTAGCGAGTTACCGAGATGGTTGTTGAAGAAGCCTCCCGTCCCGTCCACTAGATTTTACGTCACTCGAGAAGCATCACCTGAAAGACTCACATCGCCATCTGCTGACTGGAGTTGGAAACGCAGTTTAACAAACAAAAATTATTCTCGCAAACAACGTCAAAACAAATAATTGTAAAAAAATAACCAGACGTGTTCTCTCTTAGTTCTTACAGATAATAATTTGCTCTAGGCAGACGTAGAATCTGAATCGTATGGTGGCTAGTGGAGCGCGGGTCAGCTGATTGTTCACCCGCAATTGATAATGACTCATACGCAACCGCCCGACTCCATGTGAAAAAGTGTTAAATCTGAGGCACGTACACGACTCTAACCCGCTAATATGAGGAAATACACCGTAGACTACAGTCATATATTTTTTTTTACAGGGAGTGCATGATTTTTTGTTGTTGCCTGATTGAGATGTTTCTGCTTATAATTCTCGACATTTTCGTAAGCTATTTGTTAGGCTAGTCAACTTGTCTATAATTAGATACATCAATTAAAATACAATCACATACACATATTTAGCAGATGTTATTGCGGGTGTAGCGAAATGCTTGTGTTCCTAGCTCCAACAGTATAGTTGTATCTAAAAATTCACACATCTAAAAGTAAAATAATAGAATTAAGAAATATATAAATATTAGGAAGAGCAATGTCAGAGTGGCATAGACTAAATACAGTAGAACAGAATACAGTACATACATATGAGATGAGTATTTTTGGGGGGTATTTTTTTAACCTTTATTTAACCAGGTAGGCTAGTTGAGAACAAGTTCTCATTTACAACTGCGACCTGGAGTAAAGCAGCATGTAAACATTATTAGAAGTGACTCGTGTTCCATTATTGAAGTGGCCAGTGATTAAATGTCTATGTATATAGGGAAACAGCCTCTAAGGGTTTGAGGAGCCAGGTGGTAGCTGTTTAACAGTCTGATGGCCTTGAGATAGAAGCTGTTTCAGTCTCTCGGTCCAGCTTTGATGCACTTGTACTGACCTCGCCTTCTGGATGTTAGCGGGGTGAACAGGCCGTGGCTCGGGTGATTGATGTTCTTGATGATATTTTTGTCCTTCCTGTGACATCGGGTGCTGTAGGTGTCCTGGAGGGCAGGTAGTATGACGCCCGGTGATGCGTTGGGCAGACTGTACCACCCTCTGGAGAGCCCTGCAGTTGCAGGCGGTGCCATTGCCATACCAGGTGGTGATGCAGCCCGACAGGATGCTCTCAATTGTGTCTCTGTAATAGTTTCTGAGGGTCTTAGTGCCCAAGACACATTATTTCAGCCTCCTGAGGTTGAAAAGGTGCTGTTGCGCCTTCTTCACCACACTGTCTGTCAGGGTGGACCATTTCAGATTGTCAGTGATGTGTACGCAGAGGAACTGGAAGTTTTCCACCTTCTCCACTGCTGTCCCGTCAATGTGGATAGGGGGCTGCTCCCTCTGCTGTTTCCTGAAGTCCACGATCAGCTCCTTTGTTTTGTTGACGTTGAGGTAGAGGTTATTTTCCTGACACCACACTCCGAGGGCCTCACCTCCTCCCTGTAGGGCTGTCTCATCACTGTTGGTAATCAGGCCTACTACTGTTGTGTCGCCTGCAAACTTGATGATTGAGTTGGAGGCGTGCATGGCCACACAGTCATGGGTGAACAGGGAGTACAGGAGGGGGCTGAGCACGCACCCTTGTGAGTCCCCTGTGTTGAGGGTCAGCAAAGTGGAGGTGTTGTTTCCTACCTTCACCACCTGGGGGCGGCCTGTCAGGAAGTCCAGAACCTAGTAGCACAGGGCGGGGTTCAGACCTAGGGTCTGTCAGGAAGTCCAGAACCTAGTTGCACAGGGCGGGGTTCAGACCCAGGGCCTTGAGCTTAATTATGAGCTTGGAGGGTACTATGGTGTTGAATGCTGAGCTATAGTCAATGAACAGCATTCTGATGTAGGTATTCCTCTTGTCCAGATCAGTGGTGGTTCTAGACCATTTCAACTGGGGGGGGGGGCAAGCTGGGGCCAGTTGTACTGTTAGAGGGGCCAGTTACATTAGACGTTATTGTTGTCATATCGTTTTGCATGTGGTACGATACTGTTGTGTTCCGCCTAAAGCCGTCCCTCTAGAAAATGGGTGGGTTAATTTAGTGTTCCGCGTTGCCACTGTCTAATAATGGATGTAAAAAAAGAACGATAGCAAAAATTAGTTATGTAAAAATGATTTCATACTCCACAATTAGGGGGGCCACAAGGGGGTCCAAAATTGTTGTCACAGGGGCACTCTAACTGCTCATTCGCATTCTCTCAAGATGCCGAAAGAAAGAAATCATATTTCTCCACTCCTATTCCCAAATTTTGCCTACATTTGGTGTATCATTTTACTGCACGACATGCTTAATTCTGCAGGAGGTAATATTAAGGCTGTGTGAGAGGTTATAGATCTACAGTCTACAATTTAACACATTTGAACAGAAGGCTACAGTTCCCTTGATGTGCCGTAGCTCTTTTTGAAGTCCCCATCTTGTGACCGTCGAATTTGAATATTACCTCACAATCACCACACTGCTATCATCCTCTTTTATCACTTCACCCAGCCTGGTCTCATAGATTAAACGTAACATAATAAATGTAAATCCGAGACTATCAAATTTGGTCTTATAACACGAATGTCTAGAAACCCAAAGGTTGCGAGTTCGAATATCATCATGGACCACTTTAGAATTTTTGCTAAATAGCAACTTTTCAACAACTTACTACTTTTTTTTAGCTACTTTGGAATTACTTAGCATGTTAGCTAACCCTTTCCCTCAACCTTACTCCTAAACGTATTAATACAAATGCCATATGGCTTCAGTTTATCGTAGGAGTTAATGTGCCACAAAAAATAATACAAATTAAAAATTAATTAAAAGAAATCGGACCTGGGTTCCTAGAAAGACATTTTTGAAGATGATTCCTACGTCTCTGTTGCACTAAACGTGTGACTGTATTTTGGGTCACCGTATATCTCAGTTTGATGCATTGAAGATGCATTAGATTGTATCCATTAAGCTTCACATGTTGGCCCAGTTGATCAAGAAGGAATAGCGTTATGTCCAGGAGGCCCGATAATTCTCTGCAAGGTATGTCTGAGATTCCCATAGATTGGAAAGCTGCCACAGTCATCCCCCTCTTCAAAGGGGGAGACACTCTAGACCCAAACTGCTACAGACCTATATCTATTCTACCCTGCCTTTCTAAGGTCTTTGAAAGCTAAGTTAACAAACAGATTACCGACCATTTCGAATCTCACCGTACCTTCTCCGCTATGCAATCTGGTTTCAGAGCTGGTCATGGGTGCACCTCAGCCACGCTCAAGGTCCTAAACGATATCATAACCGCCATCGATAAGAGACATTACTGTGCAGCCGTATTCATCTGGCTAAGGCTTTCGACTCTGTCAATCACAACATTCTTATTGGCAGACTCAACAGCCTTGGTTTCTCAAATGATTGCCTCGCCTGGTTCACCAATAAAACTGTCAACTAATGACAACACCATCCATATTGCTCAATGAAACTAATATCTCCCAGTGCCTCAAACCGATGAGAAAATAAAAGTTGATCAACTCAAACAAACCCAGCCATAATGTCAACCTGTGCATGAAAGGAAGCCAAGCTTGCCAAGTAGCCTATGTTAACATTTCAGCAAAATGAATGCATAGGCTATTTTTCATAATAACTTGCAACCAGATTATTTCGTAATAACGACATCTTTCTAGTTATAACATAATCTTTCTCGTATTAACAATATATATTTTTCTAATAATGTTATCATTCTCGTAATAGCGAGATAATGTATTATTTCGTTATAATGATTTACCGAATTATTTCAGAACAACGTGATCTTCTCTCATAATAATGATAAAAATTTGAGTGGCAGCAATACGCCAGTATAAAAAAAGTTTTAATTATCCATTTTAGAAAACAATCCATTTCTAAAATGTTCCGTTCAGAAGAATAAACAGTCATTAAACATTTCCAAACCGCGTTACCCAACCTAGTCAGCAGATGGCAATGTGACGCTTCTTGAGTGACGTGTAATCTAGGGGACTGGACGCTTCAACAACACGGCTACTGATTCAGCCACCTCTGTAGTTTTGGGGGAATTGTGAGGAACACGAAAGTGTG
Source organism: Salmo trutta (assembly GCF_901001165.1). Classification (NCBI taxonomy): domain Eukaryota; kingdom Metazoa; phylum Chordata; class Actinopteri; order Salmoniformes; family Salmonidae; genus Salmo; species Salmo trutta. Next base: position 30,286,083 of record NC_042994.1, read on the forward strand.
ATGACGTGAGGGCATAAGAATGTCGCTAATATCTTCGTCTCCTGTGTACACACCTTCGTCTCATGAGTACATACCTTGGTCTCCTGAATACAAACCAAGTAAACTTAAAAGTCTACATGCTCTCTTGAGAACATTAATGATCACGAAATGGAGTCAGTAGGAGTGAGATTTTTGGCCCCCCATACACTGTGTCAAGCTGGGCAAAGGACAAACTAGGAATGGTTACATCTGTGAAAGTTTCAAGAAGTGGAATTGTTTAGATTTTTCCCACTTCCTCTGCCCAGAGGAAGTGGGCGCTTCGTGTCACGCCACTTGGGTCTCAACCTGTGTTGTGCTTTGCTCTCCGGAGCAGGACGCCTCTCAAAGGGGTGATCATTGGGGTAGCGTTGAGTGTAGAGGCGGCCAGGAGTAGGAACGGTTAGTGAAATGCAGTGGGATAACATGCTAACCAAACCGGCTTTTCCCACCAGATGCGTTCAGTGCATTCCGAAAGTATTCAGAACCCTTGACCTTTTTCACATTTTGTTACGTTACAGCCTTATTCTAAAATGTATTCAATTGTATTTTCCCCTTCAATCTACACACAATACCCCATATTGACAAAGCAAAAACAGGTTTATATACATTTTTGCAAATGTATAAAGAAAACTGCCCTGAAATATCACATTTACATAAGTTTTCAGACCTTTTACTCAATACTTTGTTTGAGGCACCTTTGGGAGCAATTACAGCCTAGAGTTTTATTGGGTATGAAGCTCCAAGCTTGGTACACCTGTATTTGTGGAGTTTCTCCCATTCTTCTCTGCAAACCCTCTCAAGCTCTGTCAGGTTGGATGGGGAGCATCCCTGCACAGCTATTTTCAGGTCTCTCCAGAGATGTTCGATCGGGTTCAAGTCTGGGCTCTGGCTGGGCCACTCAAGGACATTCAGAGACTTGTCCCGAAGCCAATCCTGCATTGTCTTGGCTGTGTGCTTAGGGTCGTTGTCCTAAGCAGTCTGAGGTTTTCATCAAGAAGCTTTCTGTACTTTGCTCCGTCCATCTTTCCCTCGATCCTGACTAGTCTCCCTGTCACTGAAAAACCTCCCCACCGCATGATGCTGCCACCCATGCTTTACCGTAGGGTTGGTTCCAGGTTTCCTCCAGACGTGACGTTTGGCATTCAGGCCAAAGAGTTCAATCTTGGTTTCATCAAATCAAATGTTATTGCAAGATACACATGGTTGGCAATGTTATTACGAGTGTAGCAAAATGCTTGTGCTTCTAGTTCCGACGGTGCAGCAATATCTAACAAGTAATCTAACAATTCCACAACAACTACCCAATACACACAAATCTAAGTAAAGGGATGGAATAAGAATATATCCATATAAATATATGGATGAGCAATGACCGAGCGGCATAGGCAAGATGCAATAGATGGTATAAAATACAGTTGAAGTCAGAAGTTTACATACTTAGGTTGGAGTCATTAAAACTCGTTTTTCAACCACTCCACACATTTCTTGTTCACAAACCATAGTTTTGGCTAGTCGGTTGACATCTACTTTGTGCATGACAAGTAATTTTGCCAACAATTTTTTACAGATTTATTCACTTATAATTCACTGTATTACAATTATAGTGGGTCAGAAGTTTACATACACTAAGTTGACTGTGCCTTTAAACAGCTTGGAAAATTCCAGAAAATTATGGCTTTAGAAGCTTCTGATTGACTCAAATTATGTTAATTAGTCTATTGGAGGTGTACCTGTGGATGTATTTCAAGGCCTACCTTCAAACTCAGTACCTCTTTGCTTGACATCATGGAAAAATCTAAATAAATCAGCCAAGACCTCAGAAAAAAAATTGTAGACCTCCACAAGTCTGGTTCATCCTTGGGAGCAATTTCCAAATGCCTGAAGGTACCACGTTCATTTGCACAAACAATAGTACGCAAGTATAAACACCATGGGACCACGCAGCCGTCATATGCTCAGGAAGGAGACTCGTTCTGTCTCCTAGAGATGAACGTACTTTGGTGTGAAAAGTGCAAATCAATCACAGAACAACAGCAAAGGACCTTGTGAAGATGTCCTCTGGTCTGATGAAACAAAAATAGAACAATTTGGCCATAATGATCATCATTATACTTGGAGGAAAAAGGGGGAGGCTTGCAAGCCGAAGAACACCATCCCAACCATGAAGCACGGGGGTGGCAGCATCATGTTGTGGGGGTGCTTTGCTGCAGGAGGAACTGGTGCACTTCACAAAATAGATGGCACCATGAGGAAAGAAAATTGTGTGGATATATTGAAGCACCATCTCAAGACATCAGTCAGGAAGTTAAAGCTTGGTCGCAAATGGGTCTTCCATATGGACAATGACCCCAAGCATACTTGTGGCAAAATGGCTTAAGGACAACAAAGTCAAGGTATTGGAGTGGCCATCTCAAAGCCCTGACCCCAGTCCTATAGAAAATTTGTGGGCAGAACTGATAAAGCGTGTGTGAGCAAGGAGGCCTAAAACCTGACTCAGTTACACCAGCTCTGTCAGGAGGAATGGGCCAAAATTCACCCAACTTATTGTGGGAAGTTTGTGGAAAGCTACCCGAAACATTTGACCCAAGTTAACCAATTTAAAGGCAATGCTACCAAATACTAATTGAGTGTATGTAAACTTCTGACCCACTGGGAATGTGATGAAAGAAATAAAAGCTGAAATAAATCATTCTCTCTACTATTATTCTGACATTTCACATTCTAACAATAAAGTGGTGATCCTAACTGACCTAAGACATGGATTTTCTACGAGGATTAAATGTCAGGAATTGTGAAAAACTGAGTTTAAATGTAATTGGCTAAGGTGTATGTAAAGTTCCAACTTCAATTGTACATATGGGATGAGTAATGCAAGATATGTAAACATTAAAGTGGACAATGATTTAGTCTGTATGTAGGCTGCAGCCTCTTATTGTTTTAACTTCATTTTATTTCACCTTTATTTAACCAGGTGAGAACAAGTTCTCATTTACAACTGGGATAAAGCAAAGCAGTACGGCAAAAACAACAGAGTTATACCTGGGATAAACAAACGTACAGTCAATAACACAATAGAAAAATCTATAAACAGTGTGTGCAAATGTAGGAAGATTAGGGAGTTAAGGCAAAAAAAATAGGCCAATTCTCCCGATTGCTCAGTTTGTCCGGGCGGCCAGCTCTAGGATGTCTTGGTGGTTCCAAATTTATTCCATTTAAGAATGATGGAGGCCACTGGGTTCTTGGGGACCTTCAATGCTTTAGACATTTTTTGGTACCTTTCCCCAGATCTGTGCCTCGACACAATCCTGTCTCGGAGCTCTACGGACAATTCCTTCGACCTCACGGCTTGGTTTCTGCTCTGACATGCACTGTCAACTGTGGGACCTTATATAGACAGGTGTGTGCCTTTACAAATCATGTCCAATCAATTGAATTTGCCACAGGTGGACTCCAATCAAGTTGTAGAAACATCTCAAGGATGATCAATGGAAACAGGATGCATCTGAGCTCAATTTCGAGTCTCATGGCAAAGGGTCTGAATACTTATGTAAATAAGGTATTTCTGTTTTTTATTTCTAATACATTTGCAAACCTGTCTAATAACTTGTTTTTGCTTTGTCATTATGGGGTATTGTGATGTCATTATGGGGTATTATGTGTAGATTGATGAGGAAAACATTTATTTACTCAATTTTAGAATAAGGCTAACGTAACAAAATGTGGAAAAAGTCAAGGGGTCTGAAAACTTTCCGAACGCACAGTATAAACAAAAGTTGTATTGCATTTGGCCAGAACTGTATATCATTAATTTCAAGTTTGAAAATGGATGTAGCAATCACAGATTGCCCCTTTAAAGCCACACTCTGATGTGAACATATTAATCCCTTACTCTGTAAGATACAAATGTCAGAGTGACCCACCAACGCAAATATAAACAATAGAGAAAATACGACATAGCACACGATTATGTGTAGTGCTGGAATGACGCAGATACAAAAACACACAGAGTTTGAAAGCTATAATTTAATCAGTATCTACATTCAAACTAACATACTCCATCTTCAGTTCAGGTGTTTAAATAAAAAACAAAATGTATTTGTGCTTTATACAATTTGATTTCAAGTGCCATAAACAAAAGCACAATTTCTCAGTCAAAAATATGAGACAAGTGTGGGAGCAGTATGTGTGTTCTCTCATGAACTTTAAGTCCATGTGATGTTTTATATTCCTTTCCACACTGGGAGCAGTGAAAAGTCTTCTCTTGTGTATGTCTTTTCTCATCCCTTTTCAGGTACTCTAAATTCGTAAAACTCCTTTTGCAATGTGAACAGTGGAAAGGCTTTTCTACGGAATGTGTTTGCTCATGGTTTTCAGGGACCCTGATGTGGTTAAACTCTTTCCACACTGGGAGCAGTGTTAGGGCATCTCTCCTGTATGTTTTCATTCATAATCTTTCAGGGTCCTTGAAGTGGTAAATCTCTTTTCACATTGAGATCAATGTTAAGGCTTTTCTGCTGTGTGTATTTTCTCATGCTTTTTCCATTGCCCTGACCAGCGAAAACCCTTCCCACACTGGGAGCATTGGTAGGGCTTCTCTCCTGTGTGTATTCTCTTATGAGTTTGCAGATGCCCTAACTGAGAAAATCTCGTTCCACACAGGGAGCATTGATAGGGCTTCTCTCCTGTGTGTGTCCTCTCATGTGATTTCATATTTCTGTATGCAGAAAATCTTTTTCCACACTGGGAGCACTGGTAGGGCTTCTCTCCTGTGTGTATTCTATTATGAGTTTGCAGATGCCCTAACTGAGAAAATCTTGTTCCACACTGGGAGCATTGATAGGGCTTCTCTCCTGTGTGTGTCCTCTCATGTGATTTCATATCCCTGGATGCAGAAAATCTTTTTCCACACTGGGAGCACTGGTAGGGCTTCTCTCCTGTGTGTATTCTTTCATGTGATTTCAGGCTTCCTAACCTAGAAAAACTCTTTCCACACTGGGAGCAGTGGTGTCGTCTTGCTGGTTTGGACGTCTCTGGGTCTTGTTCCCCTGAAGGACTCTTCCCGCTGTCAGTGTGAGAGTCTAGTCTCTCTCCTGCCAAAGACAGACAGTATTTAGTAAACAGAGAGACCTGGGCCCATATTCACAAACTGTCTCATAGTAGGAATACTGATCTAGGATCTTTCCATACAATCTCATTCATTGTTATATAAAAGTGAATAGTGAAGCTAGTTCAGCAAGCTTTGTGGATACGAGCACTGAATGAAACCTCTACATTATCAAACTGTCTTCTCTGAGGTTTAATCCAGACTAGATCCTTCAATAACCTGAGGTCATTTAAAAAAAACATTTAATCCAGAATAATCAAATGAGCAATATGATCCTGCATGGTCTTAATTCTGTCCACTGAAAAGGCAAGATTTCAACCAAATGTCATGAAATCAGATATGAGTTGGTAGTAATTAAAGGATATATGATGCAGTATCAGAGATTTCAATCAGATCAGTCTGTCTTACTTCATAGTTAAAATATGAAGGACCTAATAACACCATAGAGATTTCAAGCTTCAATCCTGTTTGTAAGATATCAAATAATGAAATTAGCAGCAGCAGTACAGAAACATCACTAGACCGGCACATTCCTCACTCGCGATACAGGAAGTTAAAGAGCCAGATTCACAATTTAAGGGGAATTACACTCAAAAATAAATGTGTTCCTTTTCTTCCAACCCCCCCCCCCCCCCAAAAAGTATTCTAATGTGATTTAACTATTGACAGACTAAGAACATACAATTACGTTGTTTCTCTATTAACAATTGTAATTTAGAGATAAAAAATAATAATAATAAAATAACCAGAAAAATAAAACAGAAAACATTATTTAGGAAAATAGAAAACAAAAACCATTGTTATATAATTATTATTTTACCAGGTATATTGACAGAAAACAGTGTACAAGATAAAGTTGTGCATTAAGAACCTGGGGAAGAGTTGACAACATAGTGTACTACTTTCTCTTGTACATTAAGAACCTGGGGAAGAGTTGACAACATAATGTACTACTTTCTCTTGTACATTAAGAACCTGGGGAAGAGTTGACAACATAGTGTACTACTTTCTCTTGTACATTAAGAACCTGGGGAAGAGTTGACAACATAATGTACTACTTTCTCTTGTACATTAAGAACCTAGGGAAGAGTTGACAACATAGTGTACTACTTTCTCTTGTACATTAAGAACCTGGGGAAGAGTTGACAACATAATGTACTACTTTCTCTTGTACATTAAGAACCTGGGGAAGAGTTGACAACATAATGTACTACTTTCTCTTGTACATTAAGAACCTGGGGAAGAGTTGACAACATAATGTACTACTTTCTCTTGTACATTAAGAACCTGGGGAAGAGTTGACAACATAGTGTACTACTTTCTCTTGTACATTAAGAACCTGGGGAAGAGTTGACAACATAGTGTACTACTTTCTCTTGTACATTAAGAACCTGGGGAAGAGTTGACAACATAATGTACTACTTTCTCTTGTACATTAAGAACCTGGGGAAGAGTTGACAACATAGTGTACTACTTTCTCTTGTACATTAAGAACCTGGGGAAGAGTTGACAACATAATGTACTACTTTCTCTTGTACATTAAGAACCTGGGGAAGAGTTGACAACATAGTGTACTACTTTCTCTTGTACATTAAGAACCTGGGGAAGAGTTGACAACATAATGTACTACTTTCTCTTGTACATTAAGAACCTGGGGAAGAGTTGACAACATAATGTACTACTTTCTCTTGTACATTAAGAACCTGGGGAAGAGTTGACAACATAATGTACTACTTTCTCTTGTACATTAAGAACCTGGGGAAGAGTTGACAACATAGTGTACTACTTTCTCTTGTACATTAAGAACCTGGGGAAGACTTGACAACATAATGTACTACTTTCTCTTGTACATTAAGAACCTGGGGAAGAGTTGACAACATAGTGTACTACTTTCTCTTGTACATTAAGAACCTGGGGAAGAGTTGACAACATAATGTACTACTTTCTCTTGTACATTAAGAACCTGGGGAAGAGTTGACAACATAGTGTACTACTTTCTCTTGTACATTAAGAACCTGGGGAAGAGTTGACAACATAATGTACTACTTTCTCTTGTACATTAAGAACCTGGGGAAGAGTTGACAACATAATGTACTACTTTCTCTTGTACATTAAGAACCTGGGGAAGAGTTGACAACATAATGTACTACTTTCTCTTGTACATTAAGAACTTTTTACTTAATTCTCCGTACTGGCCAATGATTATAACGTTGATTCAGATCCAACTACTCATTCAAACATTGTGCCCCCTGGCACAATGTTTGTAGCTAGACGTAGAAGGCTAATGTTAATTACCTAACGTTGCCCATGAATGAAGTTAGGCTTGCGAGCAAACATTTTAGACAGGTAACCTAGGACAACAAAAATTCCAAATGTGTATTGTATTATAGAGTGCTAGACCATTTAGTCTACATGAAAGAGGAGGATGGCATTGGTGTTTCTCTACAAGTAGGGTGAGTCAACATGAGAGAGGAGGATGGTGTTTCTCTATAAGTAGGGTGAGTCAACATGTTTTTTCTACTTGCACGAACGCCAACCCTGACGTCCTTGCCGTGTCTGAATCCTGGCTTAGGAAGGCCACCAAAAATTGGTGAGATTTCCATCCCCAACTACAACATTGTCCGTCAAGATAGAACTGCCAAAGGGGGAGGAGTTGCAATCTACTGCAAAGATAGCCTGCAAAGTTCTGTCACACTTTCCAGGTGTATGCCCAAACAGTTCGAGCTTCTAATTAAAAGAATGTCTCTCTCCAGAAATAAGTCTCACTGTTGCCGCCTGTTATAGACCCCCCTCAGCACCCAGCTGTGCCCTGGACACCATATGTGAATTGATTGCCCCCCATCCAATAGTCCCCGCAATATGCAACTTTTCAGGGAAGTCAGGAACCAATACACAGTCAGTTAGGAAAGCAAAGGCTAGCTTTTTCAAACAGAAATTTTAATCCTGTAGCTCTAACTCCAAAAAGTTCTGGGACAGTGTAAAGTTCATGGAGAAGAAGAGCACCTCCTCCCAGCTGCCCACTGCACTGAGGCTAGGAAACACTGTCACCACCGATAAAGCCACGATAATCGAGAATTTCAATAAGTATTTCTCTACGGCTGGCCATGCTTTCCTCCTGGCTGCCCCAACCAACAGCTCCGCACCGCCCCCCACAGCGACTTGCCCAAGCCTCCCCAGCTTCTCCTTCACCCAAATCCAGATAGCAGATGTTCTGAAAGAGCTGCAAAACCTGGACCCGTACAAATCAGCTAGGCTAGACAATCTGGACCCTCTCTTTCTAAAATTATCCGCCGCCATTGTTGCAACCCCTACTACTAGTCTGTTCAACCTCTCTTTTGAATTGTCTGAGATTCTTAAAGATTGGAAAGCTGTCGCGGTCATACCCCTCTTCAAAGGGGGTAACACTCTAGACCCAAAGTGTACAGTACTTTGAGATATCAGCTGATGTAAGAAGGGTTATATAAATAAATGATTTGATTTGAAACTGTTACAGACCTATATCTATCTTAGCCTGCCTATCTAAAAAGTCTTCGAAAGCTAAGTTAACAAGCAGATCACTGACCATTTAGAATCCCACCGTACCTTCGCCGCTGTGTAATCCAGTTTCCGAGCTGGTCATGGGTGCACCTCAGCCACGCTCAAGGTATTAAACGATATCATAACTGCCATCGATAAAAGACCTTACTGTGCAGCCGTCTTCATCGACCTGGCCAAGGCTTTTGACTCTGTTAATCGCCGTATTCTTATCGGCAGACTCAACAGCCTTGGTTTCTCAAATGACTGCCTCACCTGATTCACCAACTACTTCTCAGATAGAGTTCAGTGTGTCAAATCGGAGGGCCTGTTGTCCGGACCTCTGGCAGTCTCTATGGGGGTACCACAGGGTTCAATTCTCAGGCCGACTCTTTTCTCTGTATATATCAATGATGTCGCTTTTGGTGCTGGTGAATCTCTGATCCACCTCTATGCAGACGACACCATTCTGTATACATTTGGCCCTTCTTTGGACACTGTGTTAACAAACCTCCAAACAAGCTTCAATGCCATACAACACTCCTTCCGTGGCCTCCAACTGCTCTTAAACGCTAGTAAAACTAAATGTATGCTCTTCAACCGATCGCTGCCCGCACCCGCCTGCCCGACTAGCATCACTACTCTGGACAGTTCTTAGAATATGTGGACAACTAGAAATACCTAGGTGTCTGGCAAGACTGTAAACTCTCCTTCCAAACTCTTATTAAGCATCTCCAGTCCAAAATTAAATATAGAATCAACTTCCTATTTCGGAACAAAGCCTTCTTCACTCACGCTGCCAAACATACCCTCGTAAAATTGACTATCCTACCGATCCTTGACTTCGGCGATGTCATTTACAAATTAGCCTCCAACACTCTACTCAGCAAACTGGATGCAGTCTATCACAGTGCCATCCGTTTTGTCACCAAAGCCCCATATACCACCCACCACTGCGACATGTAAGCTCTCGTCGGCTGGCCCCCGCTACATATTCGTCGCCAGACCCACTGGCTCCAGGTCATCTATAAGTCTATGCTTGGTAAAGCTCCGCCTTATCTCAGCTCACTGGTCACCATAACAACACCCACCCGTAGAACACGCTCCAGCAGGTATATCTCACTGGTCATCCCCAAAGCCAACACCTTCTTTGGCCGCCTTTCCTTCCAGTTCTCTGCTGCCAATGACTGGAACTAATTGCAAAAATCGCTGAAGTTTAAGACTTATATCTCCCTCACTAACTTTAAGCACCAGCTATCTGAGCAGCTTACCAATCGCTGAAGCTGTATACAGCCCATCTGTAAATAGCCCATCCAACTACCTCATCCCCATGTTGTTTTATTTACTTTTTTTTGCTCTTTTGCACACCAGTATTTCTACTTGCACATCATCATCTGCACATCTATCAGTCCGGTGTTAATTTGCTAAATTGTAATTACTTCGCTACTATTGGCCTATTTATTGCCTTACCTCCTTACTCCATTTGCACACACTGTATATATATATTTTCTATTGTGTTATTGACTGTACTTTTGTTTATCCCACGTGTAACTCTGTGTTGTTTTTTTAATCGCACTGCTTTGCTTTATCTTGGCCAGGTCGCAGTTGTAAATGATAACTTGTTCTCAACTGGCCTACCTGGTTAAATAAAGGTTTAAAAAAAATTATATATATATATATTTTTTTTTTAAACGCACATATAAAATCAGAAACATGGACAGCCACATATTTAGCTTACGTTGATTAGACTAAATTGTTTTTGGTATCTTTTAGTTGTCACTGTAGTAGACTAAGCATAAGTGATTTGATGATGTTAAAATGTTGAAGTTGAAATGGTGCTGGAATAGTGGAGGCAGCTCTTGTTTTCTTTGCGACTTGCATTAACTCTTTGTGGTTCTAAATCAATAGTTGTTTGACCATACTGTAGGTCATGTAACTGCTTGTTACATGCAATAAGCTTTGTGGACTTCACAGGACAGATGTTGCTCTCCGGGTTTTGTGGTGAAACAAAGGTGTGGTTGAATTTATTCTGCAACTGTGTCTTCTTATTGTCTCTGCCTTTAAGCCTATATATCACAGTCCTGAGGCATATGAACTAACAGGTTATAGAGCAAACACAATTATCACAAAATAGGTTGGTTTTTATATGATGAAGGATCTATTGACACTCTAGAAAACCTAAACATTGATGACTGCTTCTGGGCAGTCACTTCTACCAATCTATACATGGAGTCCGCTAAAGGTACCAATCTATACATGGAGTCCGCTAAAGGTACCAATCTATACATGGAGTCCGCTAAAGGTACCAATCTATACATGGAGTCCGCTAAAGGTACCAATCTATACATGGAGTCCGCTAAAGGTACCAATCTATACATGGAGTCCGCTAAAGGTACCAATCTATACATGGAGTCTGCTAAAGGTACCAATCTATACATGAAGTCTGCTAAAGGTACCAATTAGGGAAGCACGATATATTGGTAAGCATATCGGAATCGGCCGGTATTAGCTAAAAATGCCAAAATCGGCATCGGCCCGATGTCTAGTTTAACGGCGATGTGCAAAACCGATGTCTTAGCTGACGTGCCATACCTATATAACGTAGGTACATGACATAATGACAGCATGAAAAATACAGCGTTACATGTACAACACAGCATTCCTAACCTCACCTACAATGTCTGCTGTGTGGATCTATTTAAGTTTCAAAGGAAGATAACAAAAAGGCCATATGCAACGTTTGTGCTGCTATTATTTCCAGAGTGGAGTTATTTCCTGAGGGGAGTGAAATCGTTCAATACCACAAACCCAATTACTCATTTGAAAGTGCATCACCCCCAGACGTTCAGCGACTACTGAGAACAAAAGCAGAAAAAAAACAAGGGCACACTTCCAACACCTAAACAAGTTCAAATCCAGCAGTCATTCGAAAGAGTAAGAACATTTCAGTGAGACAACTCAAAGACTAAATCCATTAACGCCAAGATAAAGGAATTCATTGCCCTTGACAATCAACCGTTCTCTGTCGTGGATGATGTTGGCTTTTGCCGACTGGTCGAGCTCCGGTACACACTACCAAGTAGGCGCTATTTTTCAGATGTTGCCCTACCGGAGCTAATAGCTTCAATTAGCTTCACAACTGACATTTGGACCAACGATGTCAGCCCCATGAGCATGCTGAGTCTGACAGCACAGTGGATCGACGAGGATTTCGTACTGCATGCTCAAGAATGTGCTGGTTCTCATACCGCTGCTGCCATTTCAATGGCATTTGAGAACATGTTTGAAACGAACACACTCCTAGCGCCATTTGAACAACTGACTCGAGAAACAAGCTCATCAACTGTGTCTGCAGATACCCTCTCATGGCCTGCTCAACAAAACCCTGCGGTCTGTGTTGGCAGTTAACTTGGAAAAGTACTCTACTAGAAGCTGTGAACAAGCGAGTCGGTGGCATTCTCTCTGAGCCTCTTTACTGTGTCGCCACCATGCTCGATGCTAGGTACAAGGACTGCTACTTCAATGCAGACAAGAAACAGGGTTTACGAGAAATGTTACATACACAGCTGGAAAAGATGGAAACGGACACAGTGACAGTGCGCACCGAGGAAGAGAGGCCACGGACAGACAGAGCTGAAACTTCACTGCTTGACATGTATGATGAAATCCTGGTTGAGAATTAAACGACTTAACAACGAAACAGCACAGCAAGTCAGTGAAATAATTCGTTTTTTGATTGTTTTACTGGTAAAGGGGACATACATAAATGCCAACAAAATAACTTTTTGGTTAGTGTGTGTGTGTTTCAACTATTTAACTGTACTAGAATGCTGAAAAGGCAGAAACAATTTTAAATATCGGTTATCGGTATCAGTTTTTTTGGCAAGGAAAATATTTGATATCTGTATCGACCAAAAATGACATATCGGTGCATCCCTAGTTGTAATATGTTCACCGCTCCTAAACAGAAGGGCAGCTTCCCCAGTGGTTTTACCCACACACCGCTCCTGAACAGAAGGGCAGCTTCCCCAGTGGTTTTACCCACACACCGCTCCTGAACAGAAGGGCAGCTTCCCCAGTGGTTTTACCCACGTGAGAAGAATAATGTGCCTAATTGAAAGCTTGAAACAAAAAAATGAGTAGCTCGCGACATGTTTCATTTTTTTAAAGTAATTCTCACGCTAGAAAAGATTGGAGACCCCTGATCTAACGTGAAAACACATTTACGGTGGTAAATTATTCAAGTGTAGAACATCAGTAGAATGCCCATTTAAAACCCCACATTGGTTCAACAGCAGAGGTTGTGCCCCTGTTTTTAAGACAGTACTCACTGGTGGTAATTTGATCTACATTCTCCTCCTCCTCCAATGTGACAGTAATCTCCCCCTCTTCCTTCATTTCAAAAAGTTGCTCCTCTTCTTTCACTGTGACAGTCACCACCTCATCTTTCACTACAAACACGGCACCCTCCTCTTTCTGTTCATCCCCCTCTTTCACCCCGAAATCTTCTTCCTCTTCTTTCACTGTAACATCCTCTTCTTTCAATGTTGAAGCGTCCTCTTCCTTCACTGTAACATCCTGTTCTTCATTTACTGTGATAGCTTCCTCCACGTCCTCTTCTTTTACAGTTAATTCTTCTTCTTTCACGTAACTGTTCAGCCCTGGAGCTTCTTTCTCCGTCGAACAGACCTCATTTTCTTTAGCAGAGGAAGAGTAGCTTAGTGAGCTCATGGTCGGGGACGTGAGCTAGCTAGCTATTTAGCATTAGCTAATAGTCTAGTGCTGGGCTAACTTAACAAGCTAGATAGCTGACATGAAATTAAATTCAATGGATTAACTAGTAAATAAATATACAGTGTGTTTAAAACACGGAGCTTCATATAAAATGGTATAAAGAGCTTCAATGTTTCGGTTGTATGTTTGCTAGCAAGTTACCGAGGCTGTTGAACAAACCCTACCTGTTGTTGAAGAAGAATCCCGTCCACTAGATTATACGTCACGCAAGAAGCATTACCTTAAAGACTCACATCGCCATCTGTTGACTGAAGTGGGAAACGCAGATTGCCCAAGAAGACTAAATAAACCCTTGCTCACCAGAATAATGTCATACATCGACAATGCGTCAATCCAGTCATCAGTTTGGTCGGTTTTAAGGAAACAGAAAGCTGTGAAAACGACCCAACATGTTTCTGATAAGATTGAAGTTCTTCTAGATACATATTTTATGTGCTTGAAATACTATCAGCTTTTATGATGCAGATAAAGATAGCACCTCTACAGGTGGTATCTTACTGCTCATTCGCATTCTCTCAAGATGCTGAAATAAATAAATCATATTTCTCCACTCCTGTTCCCGAGTAAGAAATTAGCCTACATTTGGTGTATCATTTTCCTGAACAACATGCTTAATTCTGCAAGAGTTAATATTAAGGCTATGTGAGAGGTTATGGACCTACAATCAGTATCCAGATTTCAGTTTTCATTTAACACATCTGAACAGAAGGCTACAGTTCCCTTGATGTGCCGTAGCCCTATTTGAAGTCTCCATCTTGTGACTATCAAATTTGTATATTACCTCACAATCACCACACTGCTATCATCCTCTTTTATCACTTCACCCAGCCTGGTCTCATAGACTAAACGTAACATAGTCAATGTACATCCGACTCATCAAATTATTTATTTATTTAACTAGGCAAGTCAGTTAAGAACAAATTCTTATTTACAATGATGGCCTACCAAAAGGCAAAAGACAAAATGCATCCTGCGGGGAAGGGGGCTGGGATTAAAAATACAAATATAGGACAAAACACACATCACGACAAGAGAGACACCACAAACAACATAGCATGGCAGCAACACATGACAACACAGCATAGTAGCAACGCCACATGACAACAACATGGTAGCAACACAACATGGCAGCAGCACAACATGGTAGAAGCACAACATGGTAGCAGCACAAAACATGGCACAAACATTATTGGGCACAGACAACAGCACAAAGGCAAAAAGATAGAGACAACAATACATCATACGAAGCAGCACATATCACACATAGTATCTGGTACTTTAGTGTGTATGTGTGTAGCCTTCTCCTATTCAACTCATTAGCAGACATAGTATCTGATACTTTAGTGTGTATGTACTGTGTGCTGTAAATGGTGTGTGTACTGCTCACCACGTACTCCAACTGTCAGTAAGAGTGACCATAATTGAGTCTTTGAATGAAGAGATAAAACTGTCCAGCTTGAGTGTTTTTTTGCAGCTCGTTCCAGTCGCCCGCCGTAATTATTGGGACAGTGATTTTTTCTTCTTCTTTTGGCTCTATATTCCAACAGTTTCAATTTGAAATCAAACAATGACTATGAGGTCAAAGTGCATTGTCAGCTTTAATTTGAGGGTATTTTCATCTGTATCGGGTGAATTAGTCCTGTATTATCTGACCGATATATAGTACCAGTCAAAAGTTTGGACACACCTACTCATTCAAGGGTTTTTCTTATTTAAAAAACAAACAATTTTTACTACATGATTCCATGTGTTATTTCATAGTTTTGATGTCTTCACTAATATTCTACAATGTAGAAAATAGTACAAATAAAGAAAAACCCTGGAATGAGTAGGTGTGTCCAAACTTTTGACTGTTACTGTATATATTTGTTATATGTAATTTTATGGGTCTTAAAATTCAAAATCAAATAGCTAAAGGATTCATTTTATGGCGGAAGAAGCTTTCAGGGTGAAGGAGCGGAAAAATCACAGACGATACATGTGGTAGT
Source organism: Salmo trutta (assembly GCF_901001165.1). Taxonomy (NCBI): domain Eukaryota; kingdom Metazoa; phylum Chordata; class Actinopteri; order Salmoniformes; family Salmonidae; genus Salmo; species Salmo trutta. The sequence continues at coordinate 30,301,500 of NC_042994.1, forward strand.
TGTAGCAGCAGAGAAATATTTGGTGTGAGAGATTTTAGTGCTATAGGAATATTTTAGATCTATATAGGAAGTTTTTAAGAGAAAGTGTTCCACCGTCCCAGGCCAAAGTAGAGACATGGGGTGGTGGGTTTTCGGGGATAGTGTATAGGTCAGTGGAGGCTGCTGAGAGGAGGACAGCTCATAATAATAGTTGGAATGGAAGGAAGGGAATGGCATCAAACACATGGAAACCATATGTTTGATGTATTTGATACCATTCCACTGATTCTGCTCCAGCTATTACCACGAGCCTGTCCTCCCCAATTAAGGTGCCACAAGCCTCCAACAGGTGCTGGGTTAGATGGTGGTGTAATTTAAGTTGTCCCTTTTGGGGGGGGGGTGACCAAAATATGCAATCTGCACTCCGACCGGCAAAAGGCAGCAATAGACAATACAGCGTCTAGTCTGCCGGAAAGCCACACAAAAGAAGAAGACGCGACCTCAGTAGCTTGCTAGCCAACATAAGACCTAAACATTGGAGCATTTTGTGTGTATTAACATCAGTGTTTTAAACACACTGTCTGTGTCCCTAGTTACTGCAAAACTAGTTTCTCCATTTCATATTTACGTTATTAGTCAGCTAGCTAGCGGTTAAGATAGCCTAGCACTAGGCTAGTCGCTAATGCTAACTAGCTAACGTCACTGACCATGGGCTTAATAGGCGACTCCCCTTCTGCTAAAGAAGAGGGGGTCTGCTGGATGGAGAAAGAAGCTCTGGGGCTGAATATTGTCGCGAAAGAGGAATCAGAGGAGATGACTGTCACAGTGAAAGAAGAGAAGGAAACTTTTGGAATGAAGGAGAAGGAAGAGGTTATCACAAGATTGAAAGCGGAGGACGAAGAGAAAGGAGAGGATGCCAATTTTGTAGTGAAAGAAAAGGAGGAGATGACTGTCACAGTGAAAGTAGAGGAGGAACCTATCTGTGTGAAAGAGGAGGGTGTTTCAGTGAAGGAAGAAGATGTTTTTGGAGTGAAAGAGGAGGGGGAGGAAGAAACAGAAGAGATGACCGTCACAGTGAAAGAGGAGAAGAAGGATGAGGAGACTGGAGATCTGATGAACACCAGTAAGTATTGTCTTAAAAACAGGGGCACAAACTCTGCTGTTGTTGAACCAATGTGTGGTTTTAAAGGGGCATTCTACTCAAGTTATACAGATAAATAATGTTAGGTACTGTAGGAATTGTAAAAGCTACAATGACTGGGGGCAACAAACACAATGTTAACAATGGATCAAAGGCTTTTGATTGGGGCGGCAGGTAGCCTAGTGGTCAGAGCTCACTGAAACACTAGTAACCGAAAGGTTACAAGATCAAATCCCCGAGCTGACAAGGTAAAAAGCTGTCGTTCTGCCCCTGAACAAGGCAGTTAACCCACTAGGTCGTCATTGAAAATAAGAATTTGTTCTTATGACTTGCCTGGTAAAATAGGCTATATTTTTCACAACTAAACATCTCAATATCTTTCTGTTGTGCTTTGCTCAGTCTCAATACTTGACATCCCATGAGAACAGAATTATTATTTTTTAAATGAGCATGTGTCAATCTCATCCCACCGAGTGACTGCAGGGTTATCACTCCTGCCTTGTACTTGATTGATGAATTAAGGTCACTGATTAGTAAGGAACTCCCCTCACCTGGTTGTCTAGGTCACTGATTAGTAAGGAACTCCCCTCACCTGGTTGTCTAGGTCACTGATTAGTAAGGAACTCCTCTTACCTGGTTGTCTAGGTCTTAATTGAAAAGAAAAACCAAAAACCAGCAGACACTAGGCCATCCATGGATGAGTTTGACACCCCTGCCCTAGAGGCACCAATTCCTCAAATTTGAAAGTGCATTGGATATTTGTATTTTATGTTTTTATTTAGCGTTTGGACATGGCAAGTACACTAAGCCTCAATACAAAGGTTTTTTTTGTTAGGACATTACATTGACTGTTGGATTAATGGCTACTAGCAGTAGGTGTTATATTTAGAGTTAGCATCAGTGTTTTACGTTTCTGTCACGCTCTGACCTAGGAGAGCTGTTTTTTCTCTGTTTAGTTAGGTCAGGGTGTGATGGGGGTGGGCATTCTAGGTTTTTGTTTTCTATGTTTTAGCCGGGTATGGTTTCCAATAAGAGGCAGCTGTCTATCGTTGTCTCTGATTGGAAGCCATACTTAGGCAGCCTTTTTCCCTTGGTTTGTGTGGGTAGTTGTTTTCTGTTTTGTTAGATTAACCTGACAGAACTGTCGGCTGTCATTTTTGTTTATTTGTATTCAGTGTTCATTTTCATTAAAATTTACGATGTGCACTCAACACGCTGCGCCTTGGTCCCCTTCATATGACGCCCGTTACAGAACTATCCACCACGATTGGATCAAGCGGCGTTCCCGGGCAGAGATGGATACCTGGTCGACGGAGGATTGGATGGAAAGGAGAAACTGGACTTGGGGCCAGGTAATAGACAGGTATCGTAGCCTACCGGGGAAGAACGAGAGGCAGCCCCCCCAATTTTTTTGGGGGGGGCACACGGGTAGTTTGGCAGGGCCAGGGGTGAGACCTGAGCCAACTCCCCGTGCTTATTGTGGTGAGCATGTGCCTGGCTCTCGCACTCTCCCTCCAGTGCGCCTCCATAGCCCAGTACGTCCTGTGCCTGCTCCTCGCACTCTCCCTCCAGTGCGCCTCCATAGTCTAGTACGTCCTGTGCCTGCTCCTCGCACTCTTCCTCCAGTGCGCCTCCATAGCCCAGTACGTCCTGTGCCTGCACCTTGCACTCTCCCTCCAGTGCGCCTCCATAGCCCAGTACGTCCTGTGCCTGCACCTTGCACTCTCCCTCCAGTGCGCCTCCATAGCCCAGTACGTCCTGTGCCTGCACCTTGCACTCTCCCTCCAGTGCGCCTCCATAGCCCAGTACGTCCTGTGCCTGCACCTTGCACTCTCCCTCCAGTGCGCCTCCATAGCCCAGTACGTCCTGTGCCTGCACCTTGCACTCTCCCTCCAGTGCGCCTCCATAGCCCAGTACGTCCTGTGCCTGCACCTTGCACTCTCCCTCCAGTGCGCCTCCATAACCCAGTACGTCCTGTGCCTGCACCTTGCACTCTCCCTCCAGTGCGCCTCCATAGCCCAGTACGGCCGGTGCCTGCTCTGAGCACCCGGTCCTCAGTGCGTCTCTCTAGTCCGGTGAGACCTGTTCCAGAGTAAAGCCCCCAATGATAATCTACGGTCCGAAGCCTGTAGAGATGATCCATGGCACGAATTCTCTAGTGATGATCCATGGCCCGGAGCCTGTAGGGATATTCCATGGCACGAAGCCTCCAGAGGTAATCCATGGCCCGGAGCCTGTAGAGATAATCCATGGCAAGAAGCATGTAGGGATTATCCATGATCCGGAGCCTGTAGGGATAATCCATGGCAAGAAGCCTGTAGGGATAATCCATGGCCTCGAGCCTGTAGAGATGATCCATGGCACGGTACCTGTATTGATGATCCATGGCATGGAGCCTGCAGCAACGGTCCTCAGTCCGGAACCTACAATGACGCTCTCCAGTCCGGAGCCTCCGGCGACGCTTCTCAGTCCGGAGCCTCCAGCGATGCTCCTCAGTCCGGTGCCTCCAGCGACGCTCCTCAGTCCGGAGCCTCCAGGGACGCTCCTCAGTCCGGAGCCTCCAGCGACGCTCCTCAGTCCGGAGCCTCCAGGGACGCTCCTCAGTCCGGAGCCTCCAGCGACGCTCCTCAGTCCGGAGCCTCCAACGACGCTCCCCAGTCAGGAGCCTCCAGCAACGCTCCCCAGTCCAGAGCCTCCAGCGACGCTCCTCAATCCGGAGCCTCCAGCGACACACCTCAGTCCGGAGCCTCCAGCGACACACCTCAGTCCGGAGCCTCCAGCGACACGCCTCAGTCCGGAGTCTTCAACGGCGGTCCGCAGCCCGGAGTCTTCAACGGCGGTCCGCAGCCCGGAGTCTTCAACGGCGGTCCGCAGCCCGGAGTCTTCAACGGCGGTCCGCAGCCCGGAGTCTTCAACGGCGGTCCGCAGCCCGGAGTCTTCAACGGCGGTCCGCAGCCCAGAGTCTTCAGTGGCGGCCTTCAGCCCAGAGTCTTCAGCGGTGGTTGGCGTTCCAAAGCCTCCGGCGATGATCCACGGTCTGGTTCCTCCGGACACACAGAAGCAGGGGGGTCAGCGGGCGGTGTGGGTGCTTCGCCCTGAACCAGAGCCGCCGCCAATTATAGATGCCCACCTGGACCCTCCCCTATAGGTTCAGGTTTGCGGCCGGGAGTCCGCACCTTTGGGGGGGGGGGGTACTGTCACGCTCCGACCTAGGAGAGCTGTTTTTTCTCTGTTTAGTTAGGTCAGGGTGTGATAGGGGGTGGGCATTCTAGGTTTTTGTTTTCTATGTTTTGGCCGGGTATGGTTTCCAATCAGAGGCAGCTGTCTATCGTTGTCTCTGATTGGAAGCCATACTTAGGCAGCCTTTTTCCCTTGGTTTGTGTGGGTAGTTGTTTTCTGTTTTTTTAGATTAACCTGACAGAACTGTCGGCTGTCATTTTTGTTTATTTGTATTCAGTGTTCATTTTCATTAAAATTTACGATGAGCACTCAACACGCTGCGCCTTGGTCCCCTTCATATGACGCCCGTTACAGTTTCCACTTTCTAAGGTGGTGAATTAGCACCAATTTAATGAGACCTATATATTAGTGCACATAAAGATGAAGGAAAATTCCTCTCTATTAAACAAAACAATCGGAAATTTTGGAACCCTATTTTGACAGTAAAATATAACAAAAATAGCCTAATTGTCAACCCAAAATTCATGACAATCACTGAATTAGCTTGCATATCAATATATTCTGAATCACGCATTCCTGCATTGACTTGTTAGATGTAAAAACGTATTTATTAAATACCATCTCAGTACTCTATAATACCTGTTAAGCAGGGCGTCACCAGAGTTTCATCGCATTTAGGACTTCACAACATTCTGGGGGGGGGGTACCCACCTTTATAATAAAACATATCATTGTATTTGCGTGTCTGAGAAAAAAATGCCTTCTCTAAAATAATTTAATGCATTTTCTTTGTCATTTTACACGACTGGTGATATTAGAAGGATACTTTTTAATACCACACAAAATACCGAAAAGACAGGCTACTCTGAGATCATTAAAATAATTGACTCTGTCTTAAATGCAACCATTTTATTTGACAACCAATAGTATTGCCTAATGAAAAGAGTGGAGACACAGATGGTAACAACATAAGGAGAAAACTATGATCCACAAACTTTCCAGTGGCACTGACTCGTCCAAACTGTTTTCCAATTGTATTTCAAAATATTACGAAATGCCTTTTCAAGTCAATTTAAAATGTATTTGTCACATGCGCCGAATACAACAGGTGTAGACTTTACTGTTAAATGCTTCCTGACGAGCCCTTTCCCAACAGTAGTTTAAAAAGTAATACAAAAACAAGTTGTGTGTGAAAGAGTGATCACACAGTCGTCCTGAACAGCTGGTGCTCTTACGCATGGTTCAGTGTTGCTTGCCTTGAAGCAAGCATCAAAGGCATTTAGCTTGTCTGTTAGGCTCGCGTCACTGAGAAGCTCGCGGCTGAGTTTCCCTTTGTAATCGGTGATAGTTTGCAAACCCTGGCACAGCAGACAAGTGTCAGAGCCGGTGTACTAGAATTCAATCTTAGCCCTAGCCCTATATTGATGCTTTGATGGTTCTTCGGATGGCATAGCAGGATTTCTTATAATTTTGGTACATTTTGCTGCCGACTAACTGACCCTTATTAATCAATCAACAAACTGTAAAAAAAAAAATTCTAAACAGTACTGGTACTGCTGAATTTTAATGCAGCATCGCAAAGCTTGCGGCAAACTTCATCACCCTTTTGAATGAAATGGTTTCCCTCATTAAAATGCAAAACAATTTAAAACATTTTTGACATGCGTTTTTCTGGATTTTTTGTTGTTATTCTGTCTCTCACTGGTCAAATAAACCTACCATTAAAATTATAGACTGATCATTTCTTTGTCAGTGGGCAAACGTACAAAATCAGCAGGGGATCAAATACTTTTTTCCCTCACTGTACATGGTGTAACAAAAAGCAGCTGGGTCTATACTGCTCCTACATGGTGTAACAATAAGCAGCTGGGTCTATACCGCTCCTACATGGTGTAACAATAAGCAGCTGGGTCTATACTGCTCCTACATGGTGTAACAATAAGCAGCTGGGTCTATTCTACTCCTACATGGAGTTACAATAAGCAGCTGGGTCTATACTGCTCCTACATGGTGTAACAATAAGCAGCTGGGTCTATTCTACTCCTACATGGAGTTACAATAAGCAGCTGGGTCTATACTACTCCTACATGGTGTAACAATAAGCAGCTGGGTCTATTCTGCTCCTACATGGTGTAACAATAAGCAGCTGGGTCTATTCTGCTCCTACATGGTGTAACAATAAGCAGCTGGGTCTATTCTGCTCCTACATGGTGTTACAATAACCAGCTGGGTCTATTCTGCTCCTACATGGTGTAACAAAAAGCAGCTGGGTCTATACTGCTCCTACATGGTGTAACAATAAGCAGCTGGATCTATACTGCTCCTACATGGTGTAACAATAAGCAGCTGGGTCTATACTGCTCCTATATGGTGTAACAATAAGCAGCTGGGTCTATACTGCTCCTACAAAAACAAATAGATGTAGATGTATAATGAATGTTCACTAGTGACTAACACAGTTAAACAAATATTCATTTAGACTTTTATTCAGATATAAATGTTGCAAAGTCATTACATTTTCAGCTTGATGTCTGCTACACAAATTAACTCAATGAAATGCAACTAAATTCAAGAGTTTTCATGGTTAAAATCAATAAATGCACAAGGGTAGAATCAAGAAATGCATTTTATTCATCTGGAAAAGTATTTACATTTTGAAATACCAATATCCAAATCCTACAATGAACATCTAAGGGTTAATACATGAACACAATCAATCAAACCTCATAATTAAAATCATGTCTTGGGAAGAAAAAACAACAAATGTAGGCATATTTTTCAGTAAGCTTTCATACATACAAATTGAGTTAATACGTCGTAAACCAAAAACACAAATTCTTAGTAAAAAATATCAAATATACAGTTGAAGTTGGAAGTTCACATACACCTTAGCCAAATACATTTAAACTAAGTTTTTCACAATTCCTGACATTTAATCTTAGTAAAAATCCCTGTTTGCGGTCAGTTAGGATCACCACTTTATTTTAAGAATGTTAAAATGTCAGAATAATAGTAGAGAGAAGGATTTATTTCAGCTTTAATTTCTTTCATCACATTCCCAGTGGGTCAGAAGTTTACATACACTCAATTAGTATTTGGTAGCATTGCCTTTAAATTGCTTAACATGGGTCAAACGTTTCGGGTAGCCTTCCACAAGCTTCCCACAATAAGTTGGGTGAATTTTGGCCCATTCCTCCTGACAGAGCTGGTGTAACTGAGTCAGGTTTGTAGGCTTCCTTGATCGCACACGCTTTTTCAGTTCTGCCCACAATTTTCTATAGGATTGAGGGCAGGGCTTTGTGAAGGCCACTCCAATACCTTGACTTTGTTGTCCTTAAGCCATTTTGCCACAGCTTTGGAAGTATGCTTAGGGTCATTGTCCATTTGGAAAACCATTTGCAACCAAGCTTTAACTTCCTGACTGATGTCTTGAGATGTTGCTTCAATATATCCACATAATTTTCCTCCCTCATGATGCCATCTACTTTGTGAAGTGCACCAGTCCTTCCTGCAGCAAAGCACCCCCACAACATGATGCTGCCAGCCCCGTGCTTCATGGTTGGGATATTGTTCTTCGGCTTGCAAGCCTCCCCCTTTTTCCTCCAAACATAACGTTCGTCGTTAGGGCCAAACAGTTCTATTTTTGTTTCATCCGACCAGAGGACATTCTCCAAAAAGTAAGATCTTTGTCCCCATGTGCAGTTGCAAACTGTAGTCTGGCTTCTTCCTTGCTGAGCGGCCTTTCAGGTTATTTTGATATAGGACTCGTTTTCCTGTGGATATAGATACTTTTGTACCTGTTTCCTCCAGCATCTTCACAAGGTCCTTTGCTGTTGTTCTGGGATTGATTTGCATTTTTCGCAACAAAGTATGTTCATCTCTAGGAGACAGAACGTTTCTCCTTCCTGAGCGGTATGATGGCTGCATGGCCCCATGGTGTTTATACTTGCGTACTATTGTTTGTGCAGATGAACGTGGTACCTTCAGGCATTTGGAAATTGCTCCCAAGGATGAACCAGACTTGTGGAGGTCTACAATTGTTTTCTGAGGTCTTAGCTGATTTCTTTGATTTTCTCATGATGTCAAGCTTAGAGGCACTGAGTTTGAAGGTAGACCTTGAGATACATCCACAGGTACACCTCCAATTGACTCAAATGATGTCAACTAGCCTATCAGAAGCTTCTAAAGCTATGACATCATTTTCTGAAATTTTCCAAGCTGTTTAAAGGCACAGTCAACTTAGTGTATGTAAACTTCTGACTCACTGGAATTGTGATACAGTGAATTATAAGTGAAATAATCTATCTGTAAACAATTGTTGGAAAAATTACTTTTGTCATGCACAAAGTAGATGTCCTAACCGACTTGCCAAAACTATAGTTTGTTAAGAAATTTGTGGAGTGGTTGAAAAACGAGTTTTAATGACTACAACCTAAGTGTATGTAAACTTCTGACTTCAACTGTATACAGTGCCAATCAAAAGTGTGGACATACCTACTCATTCAAACCCTACTCAAGGGTTTTTCTTTATTTTTACTGTTTTCTACATTGTAGAATAATAGTGAAGACATGAAAACTATGAAATAACACATATGGAATCATGTAGTAACCAAAAAAGTGTTCAACAAATCAAAATATATTTTATATTTGAGATTCTTCAAAGTAGCCACCCTTTGCCTTGATGACAGCTTTGCACACTCTTGGCATTCTCTCAACCAGCCTTTTCCCTCATCAATCTACACACACAAAAAAATATGACATTTACATAAGTATTCAGACCCTTTACTCAGTACTTTGTTGAAGTACCTTTGGCAGCGATTACAGCCTCAAGTCTTCTTGTGTGTGACGCTACAAGTTTGGCACTCCTGTATTTGGGGAGTTTCTCCTATTCTTCACTGCAGATCCTCTCAAGCTCTGCCAGTAAAAATAAATAAAATCATTGAATGAGTAGGTGTGTCCAAACTTTTGACTGGTACTATATGTCAAAACACAGCCTCTCTATTCTCTCATGTAATTGCAGGTCCTCTGACTGGGAAAATGTCTTTCCACAATGAGAACATTGGAAAGGCTTCTATCCTGTGTGTGTTCCTTCATGCCTTTTCAGGTTCACTAACTGGGTAAAACTCTTTCCACACAGGGAGCAGTGGAAAGGCTTCTCTCCTGTGTGTATTCTCTCATGCATTTTCAAGTTCCCTAAGCAGGCAAAACGTTTTCCACACTGGGAGCATTGGAAAGGCTTATCTCCTGTGTGTGTCCGCTCATGTGATTTCAGGTCCCCTTGCTGGGTAAAGCTCTTTCCACAGTCTAAGCAGTGGTAAGGCTTCTCTCCTGTGTGTGTTCTCAAATGCCTATTCAGGTTCCCTAACCGGGTAAAACTCTTTCCACACTGAGAACATTGGAAAGCCCTTTCTGCTAAGTGTGTTTTCTCATGTGATTTCAGGTCCCGTGATGAGAAAAATGTATTTCCACACTGGGAGCATTGATATGGCTTCTCTCCAGTGTGTGTTCTTTCATGCCTTTTCAGGTTCACTAACTGGGTAAAACGCTTACCACACAAGTAGCAGTGGAAAGGCTTCTCTCCTGTGTGTGTTCCTTCATGCCTTTTCAGGTTCACTAACTGGGTAAAACTCTTTCCACATTGGGAGCATTGGAAAGGCTTCTCTCCTGTGTGTGTCAACTCATGCTTTTTCAGTGTCACTAAATAGGTAAAACTGTTCCCACACAGGGAGCAGTGGAAAGGCTTCTCTCCTGTGTGTATTCTCTCATGCATTTTCAAGTTCCCTAACCAGGTAAAACTCTTTCCACACAGGGAGCAGTGGAAAGGCTTCTCCCCTGTGTGTGTTCTCAAATGCATATTCAGATTCCCTGACCGGGTAAATCTCTTTCCACACTGAGAGCATTGGAAAGGCCTTTCTCCTAAGTGTGTTCTCTCATGTGATTTAAGGACCCCTGATGAGTAAAAGAAAAGATCGCACTGGGAGCATTGATATGGCATCTCTCCAGTGTGTGTTCTTGCATGCACTTTTAGATGGCCTGAGTGTCTAAAACCCTTTCCACACTGGGAGCAGTAGAAAGGGTTCTCTCCTGTGTGTGTTTTCTTATGTTCTTTTAGGTGCCCTAACCTGATAAATCTCTTTCCACACTGGGAGCAGTGGTGTGGTCTTACTCTTTTGGATGTCTTTGGGGCTGCTTCTTCTGAAGGACTCTTCCCACTGTGAGAGTCTGGTCTCTCTTCTGTCAAAGACAAACATAGTATTTGGTTTAAAAGAGAGCTGAATGAAACCTCCACATGATAAAATGGTCTGAGGTTTAATCTAGACAAGATCCCTCAATAAAAGAGCGTCATCACAGAGTGGCTGTAGTGCTTTCTAGGCTAATAAAAACACTACTACATTTAAGGTGGGTTTCACCAACATGGATTAACTCTTAAACTGAGTTAAATCAAGGTTTTATACGTAATCTTGTTGCACCAAACTTAAAACCTAGATTTGAATTAATCCTAGATATATGTAATCCTTCTGCTAAACTAACTTTAATTTGGACTTTAATCCAAGATCAAATGTAATCTTGATGCTCCATTGTTTAAAAAAAAGTACATGTAGTTTCATTTAAACTGCTACTGATTGAGGAAGTTTAAATTCATCAAATGTCCATGTATGTGCTTTATTTTAGGTGTGATTCACAATTTTAGCTCCTGTGGTTTATCCGTGAATGTACAATTCAACTAGCCAGCTAACTCATTAACATTTTTTTAAATCATTAGCCTGAAGTGAAAACTCACTTTGCTAACTATCTAGTAATCTAGCAATGACCCGTGCTGGTTTGTTTTCAAGGAAAAAGAATTAGAACATGTTGCTATGGTGAATCCATTGACACGTGTCACTAACCATAGTTTAGTGATTTAACCTTACATTAACTAATCCAGGTTTAAAATTAAGTGGTGCAACACATCTCTGATTAATTATATATCTAGATTTACAAACTTTAGATTAGGTTGCTCTGGATAATAGTATCTGCTAAAATGTAAAAATGTATATGAGGAAACTTTGTACAGTTGGCTAAAAATAGTGGCGAATAGACCTATGGTACTTTTTTCTCCAACACACGTAGGCCTACCTAGCGAAATTAGCTAACATTAGCCCCTTTTCAGCATTGTTTTTAAAACACTCCTGAGTCAATTTCCACAGCCCAGCGGAAAACGAATTAGCATTAAAAAAATCCCCATAAAAATCTGTTTAAACTATATACTGTATCTTAATAGTGTTTAATCGCAATGGCTGCTGACAAAACATGAAAGGCTAAATAGATTTATTGACCACGTCAAATTGGCTACCTAAGCTAATAACAGATCATGTCAATATGGATAGCTAGCTAGCTAATAACAGTTTACGTCAATATGGCTAGTTAACTAGCTAATAACAGTTTACGTCAATATGGCTAGTTAACTAGCTAATAACAGATTATGTCATTATGGCTAGTTAACAAGCTAATAACAGTTTACGTCAATATGGCTAGTTAACTAGCTAACGTTCAGGGGATAAACTAGATGGCTATATTTTCTTGCCATCTATAGTGGTGATGACAGTTGGTCCGACTGACAACTTTACCAGGAGGAGGACTTGCCGATGTCAAACTCTTTCCAAAAGCCTAATCTCTGATGAAGCAAGCTAAATGACACCTTGTTTGCTTAGCTAATGGATCTGGCTACCCTCACATATCTGAAAATACATGATCGATTGGTGTTTACTGATCATGAAAAGCATACAGTTACTGCTGTTTAACTCTGATAGAGATACATGTGGAATAATCAGAAATGTGTAGTTCTAACTAGGCGCTTAAAAGAGGTGATGATATTAAAACCAAATAGTTATAACATTTATTTACCAATCCCCTGAAAACGGCACGTAGTTGTCAAGGGTTTTAGTGGAGTTGAGGTCTCCTTACCTCTCAGCAGACAAGTTGAACACTCGGCACCATATTGTGACGTTTTATTGATAACGACCTATTAAATTACCAGAGAGGCTATTTCATAAACCCTCAAAGTTCCATATTTCTATTGACTCAGTCTGTCTTACCTTATAGGCCTAACTCAAATATTAGGGACCTAATAACACCATAGAGATTTCAATCAGATCAGTCTGTCTTACCTTATAGGCCTAACTCAATATTAAGGACCTAACAACACCATAGATGTTTTAAAAACAAATAATATAGAGCTTCAAATCATGTTTGTTTTAAAAATAATAATCATATTTTCATGGGATGTTGAGTTTTGAGACTGAACAAAGCACTACAAAAATAGATATTCAGAGATGTTTTGGCTTAAATGTGAAAAATATATCCTAAATAGGAGCATTAGATCCATTGTTAACGTTTGTGAATTGCCCCTAGCTCTGGATCATGACTCAGTTCCATTCCATTACACATAAGTGTCATTTGATCATGACTCAGTTCCATTACATTACACATAAGAATAATTTGATCATGACTCAGTTCCATTACATTACACATAAGTGTCATTTGATCATGACTCAGTTCCATTACATTACACATAAGAATAATTTGATCATGACTCAGTTCCATTACATTACACATAAGTGTCATTTGATCATGACTCAGTTCCATTACATTACACATAAGAATAATTTGATCATGACTCAGTTCCATTACATTACACATAAGTGTCATTTGATCATGACTCAGTTCCATTACATTACACATAAGTGTCATTTGATCATGACTCAGTTCCATTACATTACACATTAGAGTAATTTGATCATGACTCAGTTCCATTACATTACACATAAGAATAATTTGATCATGACTCAGTTCCATTACATTACACAATAGTAATTTGATCATGACTCAGTTCCATTACATTACACATAAGAATAATTTGATCATGACTCAGTTCCATTACATTACACATAAGTGTCATTTGATCATGACTCAGTTCCATTACATTACACATAAGTGTCATTTGATCATGACTCAGTTCCATTACATTACACATAAGTGTCATTTGATCATGACTCAGTTCCATTACATTACACATAAGAATAATTTGATCATGACTCAGTTCCATTACATTACACAATAGTAATTTGATCATGACTCAGTTCCATTACATTACACATAAGAATAATTTGATCATGACTCAGTTCCATTACATTACACATAAGTGTCATTTGATCATGACTCAGTTCCATTACATTACACATAAGAGTCATTGAGTTTTGTTAAGAGCCCTGATGCTCACACTAACACACATTGGTTTTGGTAGAAATAAGGACCATATCTTTCATATCAGCAAGAAATAATAAATTAAAAACAACTAAAAGGTTCAATAGAAACACACCTTTATAGGGTTTGTGTTCTCACACGGCCATATCTCCATGTTACAGCAGCGTGTTTACAGAAAACAGACGGAAGACAGCGTGGACTACATGCTCTAGTTAGCTATATGCATCTCCGAACACCAGTGTGTAAACGGGAAGACGGAAGCCACAAACGTAACCGGTTAAAACAGTAAGTGTGCATTTCACATTTGTGAAATTATTTTTGATGTGATGATATGAAAGTCGAGAGACTTGTGTTTCTAGAACCGTACCGCAATTGAGAATCGATTCACGTTTCGATTGAGTTTTTGGCTCTTTTTGGCTTCCAGAGCCAATTTGCCTGTAAAACAGAACATGTCCTTGGACTGTAAGGAGTAACAGACTGCTTTAGTTAATTATTGGGCTAGGTTGCCCCCAGTCTTTCTAGCTTTAACAATGCCTACAGAATAAAATTATTAAAGTGTATAACTTCAGTAGAATACCCCTCTAAAACCACACAGCTGCAGAATTTGTGCCCCTGTTTTTAAGACAATACTCACTGGTGTTCATCAGATCTCCAGTCTCCTCCTCCTCTTCCACTCTCAAAGCTTCTTCCTCCTCCTCTTTCACTAAAACATCCTCTTCCACCCTGAAAGCTTCTTCCTCCTCCTCTTTCACTAAAACATCCTCTTCCACCCTGAAAGCTTCTTCCTCTTCTTTCACTGTAACATCATCTTCTTCATTCAATGTGGTATATTTCTCTTTCAATGTGATAGCTATTTCCTCCTCTTCTTTCACTGAAACATCCGCTTCTTCCTCTTCTTTCACTGTAACATCATCTTCCTCTTTCAATGTCATAGCTTTCTCCTCCTCTTCTTCTTTCATTCCAAAAGCTTCTTTATCTTCTTCTTTGACAGTCATCTCCTCCTCCTGCTTCACTGTGATATCCTCCTCTTCCTCTTTCACGACAATGTTCAGTCCCAGAGCTTCTTTCTCGGACCAGCAGACCTCTTCTTTAGCAGGGGGGGAGTAGCTTATTGAGCTCATGGTCTGGGATGTTAGCTAGCTAATAAGCATTAGGGAAAGGGAACGGGGGATACCTAGTCAGTTGTACAACTGAATGACTTCAACTGAAATGTGTCTTCTGCGCCCGGGGAACAGTGGGTTAACTGTCTTGCTCAGGGGCAGAACTGCGATTAGCCTATAGTGCTCGGCTATCTTAACCAGAGCTGACTAACAACGTCAATATTAAATGAATCAGCTTTATACACAGACAGTGTGTTTAAAACGCTGAGGTTAATACCTATATAATGGTCCAAAGAGCTCCAATGCTTTGGTTTTATGTTTGCTGGTAAGCTACGGAGGTGGTTGAATCAGTAGCCATGTTGTTGTTTTTTGAAAAGTAAGCGCCCGGTCCACTAGATTATACGTCACGCAAGAAGCATCACTTGAAATACACCCATCGCCCACTGCTGACTGGAGTGAGTAACGCAGTTTAGGAAAATATTCACTACATTGTTTATTCTGGCAAATAATGTCATAAGAAGTCATTTCAAAACAACCAGATGACATGTGTTCTCTTACTTCTTACAGATATGCTTTCCACTAGACATATTTACACCTGAGGGGTACAACAAAGCAGAATCAATGAGTTAGCCAGCAGTAATTGTAAATAAGAATTTGTTCTGAATTGGTAATACTTTCCTCTATGCAGATTTAGACCTAAAGTGGATTCAACAAACAAGATCAATGAGATAATTAGCTAACTTGCCTAATTATTATGGGGATATGTTTTAATATATTTTTCAAAATAAACTTGAAATTTTCATGGTCTCTAATTGAATAACCAAAACAACCAAAAACGCATATCTAAGTTTAGTATTGGTTTTTTTTTATAAATCAGAAATTCAATAGTAACTTCTGGTTCTTTATTAAAGTCCGCTGGATAACTTATTGATCCTGCTTAGTAGCATACTCATTTGAATATGGAATTGGACAATATTGATCTGTCTTTTTTTCACCTCTACATGAAACCATGTGTGTATTAGGTAGTTGTTGTGGAATTGTTAGATTACTTGTTTGATATTGCTGCCACTGTCGGAACTAGAAGCACAAGCATTTCCTCTACACTCACATTAACATCTGCTTAACATGTGTATGTGACCAATAACATTTAATTTGATGTTGTCCCTTTAAAGCCACCCTCTTCCAACGCCAGGACAGTGGGTCCCATTCCCAATATGTCAAATGTATTCACACATGACCGGAAGTCACTTTAGATAAAAGAGTCTTTACTATATTATTATATTATGAGATCCAAATGGAAACAATAGAGGAAGAGGCATCAGATGCAGAACGCTCTTGATTATCTGTAGTGCTGGAGGAACAAACATATTAACACACGCTCTTGATAATATGTTTGTTCCTCCAGCACTACAGATAAACACACGCTCTTGATTATCTGTAGTGCTGGAGGAACAAACATATTAACACACGCTCTTGATTATCTGTAGTGCTGGAGGAACAAACATATTAACACACGCTCTTGATTATCTGTAGTGCTGGAGGAACAAACATATTAACACACGCTCTTGATTATCTGTAGTGCTGGAGGAACAAACATATTAACACACGCTCTTGATTATCTGTAGTGCTGGAGGAACAAACATATTAACACACGCTCTTGATTATCTGTAGTGCTGGAGGAACAAACATATTAACACACACTCTTGATTATCTGTAGTGCTGGAGGAACAAACATATTAACACACGCTCTTGATTATCTGTAGTGCTGGAGGAACAAACATATTAACACACGCTCTTGATTATCTGTAGTGCTGGAGGAACAAACCATTAACACACACTCTTGATTATCTGTAGTGCTGGAGGAACAAACCATTAACACACGCTCTTGATTATCTGTAGTGCTGGAGGAACAAACCATTAACACACACTCTTGATTATCTGTAGTGCTGGAGGAACAAACATATTAACACACGCTCTTGATTATCTGTAGTGCTGGAGGAACAAACCATTAACACACGCTCTTGATTATCTGTAGTGCTGGAGGAACAAACCATTAATACACGCACACACACGCACACACAGAAAATTTACAAAGCCAGAGTTTGAAAATGATCATTTAATCACAGAGCGTATATATTGAAAGTGACATACTCCATATTCAAACTGACGTCCTCCATATTCAAACTGACGTCCTCCATATTCAAACTGACGTCCTCCATATTCAAACTGACTCACTCCATATTCAAACTGACGTCCTCCATATTCAAACTGACGTCCTCCATATTCAAACTGACGTCCTCCATATTCAAACTGACTCACTCCATATTCAAACTGACGTCCTCCATATTCAAACTGACGTCCTCCATATTCAAACTCACTCACTCCATATTCAAACTGACGTCCTCCATATTCAAACTGACGTCCTCCATATTCAAACTGACTCACTCCATATTCAAACTGACTCACTCCATATTCAAACTGACGTCCTCCATATTCAAACTGACGTACTCCATATTCAAACTGACGTACTCCATATTCAAACTGAGGTCCTCCATATTCAAACTGACGTCCTCCATATTCAAACTGACGTCCTCCATATTCAAACTGACGTCCTCCATATTCAAACTGACTCACTCCATATTCAAACTGACTCACTCCATATTCAAACTGACGTACTCCATATTCAAACTGAGGTCCTCCATATTGAAACTGACGTCCTCCATATTCAAACTGACTCACTCCATATTCAAACTGACGTCCTCCATATTCAAACTGACGTACTCCATATTCAAACTGAGGTCCTCCATATTGAAACTGACGTCCTCCATATTCAAACTGACATCCATATTAAATTCATGTTTTAAGTTACAAATGTATCTTTGAGTACACCTTGTACAATTTCATTTAAAACAAAAACACATTCTCAGTCAAAAAGTGTTGGAGCACTGTGTGTGTGTTAATTCAAGTTTACAGTGCATTCAAAAAGTATTCACACCCATTGACTTTTTCCACGTTTTGTTGTGTTACAGCCTGAATTGAAAATGGATTAAATGTAGATTTTGTGTCATTGAACTACACACAATAACCCAGAATGTCAAAGTGGAATTATGTTTTTTGAAATGTTTACTAATTAATAAAAAATGAGAAGCTGAAATGTCTTGAGTCCATAAGTATTCAACCCCTTTGTTATGGCAAGACTAAATAAGTTCAGGAGTAACTAGTTAGATAATAAGTTGCATGGACTCATTCCGTGTACAATAATAGTGTTTAACATGATTTTTGAATGTCTACCTCATATCTGTACCCCACACATACAATTATCTGTAAGGTCCCTGAGTCGAGCATCGAATTTCAAACACAGATTCAACCACAAAGACCAGGGAGGTTTTCCATTGCCTTGCATAGAAGGGCACCAACTGGTAGTTGGGTAAATATTAAAAAGCAGACATTGAATATACCTTTGAGCCTTGTGAAGTTGTTAATTATACTTTGTAGAGTGTATTAATACACCCAGTCATCACAAAGATACAGACGTCCTTCCTAACTCAACTGCCAGAGAGAAAGGAAACCACTCAGGGATTTCACCATGAGGCCAATGATGACTTTAAAACAGTTAGAGTTTAACGGCTGTGATAGGAGAAAACAGAGGATGGATCAACAACAATGTAGTTTCTCCACAATACTAACCTAAATGACAGAGTGAAAAGAAGGAAGCTTGTACAGAATACAAATATTCCAAAACATGCATCCTGTTTGTAATAAGGCCAAAAAATTGGAAAATAAATTAACATTTTGTCCTGAATAAGAAGCATTATGTTTGTGGCAAATCCAATACAACACATCACTGAGTACCACTCTCCATATTTTCAAGTATTGTGGTGGCTGTATCATGTTATGGGTATGCTTGTTATTGGCAAGGACTAGGGAGTTTTTTAGGATACAAAAGAAAAGAAATAGAGCTAAGCACAGGCAAAATCCCAGAGGAAAACCTGGTTCAGTCTGCTTTCCAGCAGACACTGGGAGCCAAATCCACCTTTCAGCAGGATAATAACAGCCACATATACACTGGAGTTACTTACCAAGACAACATTGAATGTTCCTGAGAGGCCTAGTTACAGTTTAAACTTAACACGGCCTGAAAATCTATGGCAAGACTTGACAGAGCTTGAATAATAAATACAAAAATAATGGGCAAATAATGTACAATCCAGGTTTGCAAAGCTCTTAGATACTTACCCATAAAAACTCAAAGCTGTAATCACTGCCAAAGGTGATTCTAACATTTATTGATTAAGGGGGTTGAATACTTATCTAATCAAGAAATGTATTTTATTTTCCATTAATAACAAAAAAAATCTCTTCCACTTTGACATTACAGAGTATTTTGTTGAAAAAACAACAATTAAACAATTAAATCAATTTTTATCCCACTTTGTAACACAAAAAAATGTGGAAAAAGTCAAGGGGTGTGAATACTTTGAGGACATTGTATGTGATATGCAAAATCTCTTTCCACACTCTTCCCTAGTGATATTTCAGGTTCCCTGACTGGGTAAATATATTTTGGGAGAAAGATATTTTTCTCTGCTGTGTGGATTCTTTCAATGCATCTCTCCTGTGTGTGTCATCTCATGTGTTTTCAGGCTCCATAACTCCATAATTATTTCCTGGGAACATTGGAAAGTCTTCTCTCCTGTGTTTATTCTCTTCTGTGATTTCAGGCCCCCCTTAATGGTTAAACTCTTTTCACACTGGGAGTAGTGGTTTCGTCTAGCTGGTTTGGATGTCTCTGGCTGGGGTTTCACTGAGTCTGATCTTTCTCCTGCCAAAGACAAACAGTGTTTGTTTAGACAGAAAGACCTGAATGAAAACTCTACATGATCCCTCCCGTAAACATTTGCATTTGATGTGTTTTCTGAGTGAGGGGAATGCTGTAAATCAAGAGGCATGCTGTAAAGCAAAGCCCTAACACTGTAAGACCATATTTTATATATTAGCTGGTCATGTTGGCAATAGAATAAGTTGTCAATAGTGGCCTACCTGATTACGATTTCATAATGGAATTTTTGTTGGGATTGCGTAAACAACAGATAGTGTGTGTTTGTGGGGACGTAGGGCTGTGTTCCAAACAGAAAACTACAAGTGTACTCCCTTCAGTTCCTCAACAGCACAACTAGGAGAGCTCCAAAAAGCACTTCATAGCTGAAGGCTCTTTCCTTGAGTCATAAAAGTGCAATGGAATGACTTAGGAACTGTGCACAGAGAGGTGTGTGGCCACTTGGAGGCACCAGGTAGACCTCTCACTCAAACCCTTGCAGTCTATTTTTTTTAACGTTGCACCTACCCCAAAATGTTCATGAATATTCTTATGTTACTGACGGGTATCCACAGTATTTTCAGATGTTGTTATTGACAAATACTGCAAAAACTACAGTAAATGTAAAAGGCACACGAAATCACCAGTGTTGAGTCCTCACCACTGTAATGTTTGGATTCAGTCTTATGTCAGGTGAAGCGTTGAGTCCTCACCACTGTAATGTTTGGATTCAGTCTTATGTCAGGTGAAGCGTTGAGTCCTCACCAATGTAATGTTTGGATTCAGTCTTGTGTCAGGTGAAGTGTTGAGTCCTCACCACTGTAATGTTTGGATTCAGTCTTGTGTCAGGTGAAGGGTTGAGTCCTCACCACTGTAATGTTTGGATTCAGTCTTGTGTCAGGTGAAGTGTTGAGTCCTCACCACTGTAATGTTTGGATTCAGTCTTGTGTCAGGTGAAGGGTTGAGTCCTCACCACTGTAATGTTTGGATTCAGTCTTGTGTCAGGTGAAGGGTTGAGTCCTCACCACTGTAATGTTTGGATTCAGTCTTGTGTCAGGTGAAGCGTTGAGTCCTCACCACTGTAATGTTTGGATTCAGTCTTGTGTCAGGTGAAGCGTTGAGTCCTCACCACTGTAATGTTTGGATTCAGTCTTGTGTCAGGTGAAGCGTTGAGTCCTCACCACTGTAATGTTTGGATTCAGTCTTGTGTCAGGTGAAGCGTTGAGTCCTCACCACTGTAATGTTTGGATTCAGTCTTGTGTCAGGTGAAGCGTTGAGTCCTCACCACTGTAATGTTTGGATTCAGTCTTGTGTCAGGTGAAGCGTTGAGTCCTCACCACTGTATTGTTTGGATTCAGTCTTGTGTCAGGTGAAGTGTTGAGTCCTCACCACTGTAATGTTTGGATTCAGTCTTGTGTCAGGTGAAGTGTTGAGTCCTCACCACTGTAATGTTTGGATTCAGTCTTGTGTCAGGTGAAGCGTTGAGTCCTCACCACTGTAATGTTTGGATTCAGTCTTGTGTCAGGTGAAGCGTTGAGTCCTCACCACTGTAATGTTTGGATTCAGTCTTGTGTCAGGTGAAGCGTTGAGTCCTCACCACTGTAATGTTTGGATTCAGTCTTGTGTCAGGTGAAGGGTTGAGTCCTCACCACTGTAATGTTTGGATTCAGTCTTGTGTCAGGTGAAGTGTTGAGTCCTCACCACTGTAATGTTTGGATTCAGTCTTGTGTCAGGTGAAGGGTTGAGTCCTCACCACTGTAATGTTTGGATTCAGTCTTGTGTCAGGTGAAGCGTTGAGTCCTCACCACTGTAATGTTTGGATTCAGTCTTGTGTCAGGTGAAGCGTTGAGTCCTCCCCACTGTAATGTTTGGATTCAGTCTTGTGTCAGGTGAAGCGTTGAGTCCTCACCACTGTAATGTTTGGATTCAGTCTTGTGTCAGGTGAAGCGTTGAGTCCTCACCACTGTAATGTTTGGATTCAGTCTTGTGTCAGGTGAAGCGTTGAGTCCTCACCACTGTAATGTTTGGATTCAGTCTTGTGTCAGGTGAAGCGTTGAGTCCTCACCACTGTAATGTTTGGATTCAGTCTTGTGTCAGGTGAAGCGTTGAGTCCTCACCACTGTAATGTTTGGATTCAGTCTTGTGTCAGGTGAAGCGTTGAGTCCTCACCACTGTAATGTTTGGATTCAGTCTTGTGTCAGGTGAAGTGTTGAGTCCTCACCACTGTAATGTTTGGATTCAGTCTTGTGTCAGGTGAAGTGTTGAGTCCTCACCACTGTAATGTTTGGATTCAGTCTTGTGTCAGGTGAAGTGTTGAGTCCTCACCACTGTAATGTTTGGATTCAGTCTTGTGTCAGGTGAAGCGTTGAGTCCTCACCACTGTAATGTTTGGATTCAGTCTTGTGTCAGGTGAAGCGTTGAGTCCTCACCACTGTAATGTTTGGATTTAGTCTTGTGTCAGGTGAAGCGTTGAGTCCTCACCACTGTAATGTTTGGATTCAGTCTTGTGTCAGGTGAAGTGTTGAGTCCTCACCTTTGGTCTGATAATTTCTCCATGTTCTCCAAATTGTTGTCTTTTAATTGCTACCATGGGCATATGCTTATTATATTTCTTCTGTTAGAAACATTTCCATCTGGCTCAATCCACACAGGACAATTTCCACCAGTCTAAAGGGTTGAACCAACTTTGTATTTTTCCCCAGAACAATCACATGATGTCATTTCATCTTGTTTATAAAAAAAAAAAATCAATTTCATGTAAAAGTACAATGTCAAAAATGCCTATCTTCTCCCTTGGATTGAACTGTAGCCTAGTTGCATAACGTAGAGTACTAACCTGTGGTCCACGGTGGTACTGCAGGTGATCAGCTAATGTTATTTTATTTGGATTTTTTTACCAGTTGGGAGTGTACAAAACATTAAGGACCCCCCCCCCCCCCCCCCCTTCAGCCCTCAGAACAGACTCAATTCGTTGGGGCATGAACTTTACAAGGTGTCGAAAGCATTCCACAGGGGTGCTGGCACATGTTGACTCCAATGCTTCCCACAGTTGTGTCAAGTTGGCTGGATGTCCTTTGGTTGGTGGACCATTCTTGATACACATGAGAAACTGTTGAACGTGGAAAAACCAAGCAGCGTTGCAGTTCTTGACACAAACCGGTGCGTTTGGCACCTACTACCATACCCTGTTCATAGGCCCTTAAATCTTTTGCCTTGCCCATTAACTCTTTCAATGGCACACATTCACAATCTATGTCTCAATTGTCTCAAGGCTTAAAAATCCTTCTTTAACCTGTCTCCTCCCCTTCATCTACCCCGATTTAAGTGGATTTAACAAGTGACATCAATAAGGGATCATAGCTTTCACCTGGATTCACCTGGTCAGTCTATGTCATGGAAAGAGCAGGTGTCCTTAATGTTTTGTCCACTCAGTGTACGTCTGCCCAAAGTGTGATACATCAGGCAGATGTAGTATTGAGGGCGTTTGCACATAGGCAAGATGGCTTACATATGTATTTAGAATGCCTACATTCTACATTCTACAGTTCTACATAATTTACAAGTTGGCCAGGCATCAACATTTATTTTCTATTTGTAACTTTTACCCCTTTGGTCGCAAATGTTGTGATATCCAGTTGGTAGTTACAGTCTTGTCTCATCGCTGCAACTCCCGTACGGACGGGAGAGAGGCGAAGGTCGAGAGCCATGCGTCCTCCGAAACACGACCCTGCCAAACCACACTGCTTCTTGACACACTGCTCGCTTTAACCCGGAAGCCAGCCGCACCAACGTGTCGGAGGAAACACTATCCCGCTGCCGACCGAAGTCAGCGTGCACTGCGCCCGGCCCGCCACAAGGAGTCGCTAGAGCACGATGGGACAAGGAAATCCCAGCCGGCCAAACCCTCCCCTAACCCGGACAACGCTGGGCCAATTGTGCGCCGCCTCATGGTTCTCCCAGTCACAGCCGGCTGTGACAGCCTGGGATCGAACCCGGGGCTGTTGTGACGCTTCAAGCACTGCGATGCAGTGCCTTAAACTGCTGCGCCACTCGGGAGGCCCAGGCATCAACTTTCTATTCTGAATCCTCAGCAACGTCTTGCAATGTGCAAACGCTCTCCAAACTACATATTCTCTATCTCTTATATATCCTCTACCCCTCCATCTCCTCTTCCCCCTCCATCTATCTCCATCTCCTATATCCCCTCTACCCCTCCATCTATCTCCATCACCTCTACCCCTCCATCTATATCCTCTATCTCGTGTTGTAGTATACCCCTCTGTAGGGCTCCAGGAATGACACACAAAGAGAGTGAGTTTAAAATGGGCAATTTAATCACAGAGCATCTACATTCTTTCTGACATACTCCATATTCAGGTCATGTGTTGAAATAAAAACACACATTTATTTTTGAGTCTGCTTTTTATAATTTGATTTCATATCTCTTTCCACACTGAGAGCATTGATAACGTTTCTCTCAAGTGTGGACTTACATGTTGCTTTAACCAGGTAAGTTTAAATCCACAGCGAGAGCAGTGGTAAAGCTTCTCTCCAGAGTGTATTTTTCAGGCTCCCTAACCAGATAAAACTCTTGCAACACTGGGAGCGGTAATGAAGCTCATTCTGTGTGTTTCCTCTCATGTCTTTTCAGGTCCCCTAACCGGGTATAACTCTTTACACACTGAGAGCATTGGAAATGCTTCTCTCCTGAGTGTGTCCTCTTGTGTGATTTTAGGCACCATGATGAGGAAAATCTCATTTCACATTGGGAGCAGTGGTAAGGCTTCTCCCCTGTATGTATTCTCTCATGCCTTTTCATGCTCCCAAATTCTGTAAAACTCTTTTCACACTGGGAACATTGGAAAGGTTTTTCACTTTTGTGTGTCCTCTCATGCCTTTTTAAGTTCGCTAGCTGGGTAAATATCTTTTCACAGTATGAGCAGTGGTAGGGCTTCTCCCCTGTGTGTGTTCTCAAATGCCTTTTCAGGTTCCCTAACTGGATAAAACTCTTTCCACACTGGGAACATTGGTAGGGCCTTTCGGCAGAGTGTGTTCTTTTATGCTTTAGCAAGTCCCCTGATGAGAAAAAAGTATTTTCACAGTGGGAACAGTGGTAAGGTTTCTCTCTTGTGTGTGATCTCTCATGTATTTTCAGGCTCCCTAATTGGGTAAAACTCTTTCCACACTGGGAACATTGGAAAGGCTTTTCTCCTGTGTGTATTCGTTCATGTTCTTTTAGGTAACATAACCACTTAAAACTCTTTACACAGTAGGAACACTGGTGTGGTCTCACTGGTTTGGGCGTCTCTAGGTCTTGTTCCCCTGAAGGACTCTTCCTGCTGTCAGAGTGACAATGTGGTCTCTCTCCTGCCAAGGACAAACAGTGTATTTAGGTAAATACTAAACAGGGACCTGAATAAAACCTGCACATGATAAAACTGTCTTCCTCTGAGGTTTAATCCAGACTAGATCCCTCAATAACCCGAGGTCAGTATTTTAGGTTGTTTATTCCAAATCCAAATGATAATTTGTTGTTTTGATTCTGTCCTCTTCATCATTTGAAAAGAAACAAAGTCAAGATCTCAACCAAATGTCACAAAATCAGACATTAGTTGTAATAATAAAAGACATAAAATGTGGAGAGATTTCAAATCAGAACAGTCTAACATTTTAGTAATTTAGCTCTTATCCAGAGAGACTCACAGGAGCCATTAGGGTGACTTGTCTCCCTATACCTTATAGCTGAAATATTAAGGACCTAATAAAGGACTACGTGTCTCCCTTATAGCTGAAATATTAAGGACCTAATAAAGGACTACGTGTCTCCCTATACCTTATAGCTGAAATATTAAGGACCTAATAAAGGACTACGTGTCTCCCTATACCTTATAGCTGAAATATTAAGGACCTAATAAAGGACTACGTGTCTCCCTATACCTTATAGCTGAAATATTAAGGACCTAATAAAGGACTGTGTCTCCCTATACCTTATAGCTGAAATATTAAGGACCTAATAAAGGACTACGTGTCTCCCTATACCTTATAGCTGTAATATTAAGGACCTAATAAAGGACTACGTGTCTCCCTATACCTTATAGCTGAAATATTAAGGACCTAATAAAGGACTGTGTCTCCCTATACCTTATAGCTGAAATATTAAGGACCTAATAAAGGACTACGTGTCTCCCTATACCTTATAGCTGAAATATTAAGGACCTAATAAAGGACTACGTGTCTCCCTTATAGCTGAAATATTAAGGACCTAATAAAGGACTATGTGTCTCCCTATACCTTATAGCTGAAATATTAAGGACCTAATAAAGGACTGTGTCTCCCTATACCTTATAGCTGAAATATTAAGGACCTAATAAAGGACTACGTGTCTCCCTTATAGCTGAAATATTAAGGACCTAATAAAGGACTACGTGTCTCCCTATACCTTATAGCTGAAATATTAAGGACCTAATAAAGGACTACGTGTCTCCCTATACCTTATAGCTGTAATATTAAGGACCTAATAAAGGACTATGTGTCTCCCTATACCTTATAGCTGAAATATTAAGGACCTAATAAAGGACTGTGTCTCCCTATACCTTATAGCTGTAATATTAAGGACCTAATAAAGGACTACGTGTCTCCCTATACCTTATAGCTGAAATATTAAGGACCTAATAAAGGACTACGTGTCTCCCTATACCTTATAGCTGAAATATTAAGGACCTAATAAAGGACTGTGTCTCCCTATACCTTATAGCTGTAATATTAAGGACCTAATAAAGGACTGTGTCTCCCTATACCTTATAGCTGTAATATTAAGGACCTAATAAAGGACTGTGTCTCCCTATACCTTATAGCTGTAATGTTAAGGACCTAATAAAGGACTACGTGTCTCCCTATACCTTATAGCTGTAATATTAAGGACCTAATAAAGGACTGTGTCTCCCTATACCTTATAGCTGAAATATTAAGGACCTAATAAAGGACTGTCTCCCTATACCTTATAGCTGAAATATTAAGGACCTAATAAAGGACTATGTGTCTCCCTATACCTTATAGCTGAAATATTAAGGACCTAATAAAGGACTGTGTCTCCCTATACCTTATAGCTGTAATATTAAGGACCTAATAAAGGACTACGTGTCTCCCTATACCTTATAGCTGAAATATGAATGACCTAATAAAGGACTACGTGTCTCCCTATACTTTATAGTATAACTAAATGGGGATCCCTAATAACCCCCAGGAAGAGTAACTGCTGCCTTGGAAGGAACTAATGGGGATCCATAATAAACCCCAGGAAGAGTAGCTGCTGCCTTGGCAGGAACTAATGGGGATCCATAATAAACCCCAGGAAGAGTAGCCGCTGCCTTGGCAGGAACTAATGGGGATCCATAATAAACCCCAGGAAGAGTAGCTGCTGCCTTGGCAGGAACTAATGGGGATCCATAATAAACCCCAGGAAGAGTAGCTGCTGCCTTGGCAGGAACTAATGGGTATCCATAATAAACCCCAGGAAGAGTAGCCGCTGCCTTTGCAGGAACTAATGGGGATCCATAATAAACCCCAGGAAGAGTAGCCGCTGCCTTTGCAGGAACTAATGGGGATCCATAATAAACCCCAGGAAGAGTAGCCGCTGCCTTGGCAGGAACTAATGGGGATCCATAATAAACCCCAGGAAGAGTAGCCGCTGCCTGGGCAGCAGTTAATGGGGATCCCCAATTAAATACAAATACATAACAGCACTTACAGTAGACGGGGTCAGCTCTAGCAGGGCAGACATTTTTCGAACTGACTTGTTGGAAAGGTACCATCCTACGACGGTGCCATGTTGAAAGTCACTGAGCTCTTCAATAAGGCCATTCTACTCCCAATGTTTGTCTATGAAGATTGCATGGCTGTGTGCTCGATTTTATTCACCTGTCAGCAACAGGTGTGGCTGAAATAGCCGAATCCACTAATTTGAAGGGGTGTCCACATACTTTTGTATATATAGTATATTGTTAAACATACTTTAGAAACATGGGTATTTTGTAGACACACTTCCTCTCTGCTTACCTCATGTCAAAATAAAAGTCCCCCACAAGTTATTCCTTTTTTGTGCACACCTGCAGGACAAAATAAGCTCTACTTACTGGTGTTAATCAGATCTTGATCCGTCTCCTCCTCCTCTTTCACCCCCAAAACGTCTTCCTCCTCCAGTTTTATTGAGATCGCCTCCTCTTCCTCTTTTACTCTAGAAGGTTCTTCCTCTTCTTTCACTATAACATCCTCCTCCTCTTTTATTCTGAAATCTTCTACCTCCCCCTCTTCCACTGTGACAGCCTCTCTCTCTTCTTCCACTCCAAATGTTTTTTTATTTTCTTTCACTGTAACATGATCTTCCTCCTTTATCGTTCTGAAAGCTTCTTCCTCTCCTTTTACTGTAATATCCTCCTCTTCCTCTTTCACGACAATGTTCAGCCCCAGAGCTTCTTTCTCCGCCCAGCATACATTATCTTCTTTAGCAGGGGAGGAGTAGTTTAGTGAGCTCATGGTTGGGGTTGTCAGCTAGCTAGCTAGTTTGCATTAGCGACTAGCTTAGTGCTAGGCTGAGTAACAATTTCAACAAGCAAATTACTTTTAAGTTAACTAGTATATACGTTAACAGGATTGTGTTTAAAAAGAACTTCAATGTTTCGGTTTTACGTTGGCTAGCAAGCTGCCGAAGGGGTTGAATCGGTAGCTTTGTTGTTGTTGTTGTTGAAGATGTGTCCCGTCCACTAGATTATACGTCACCCAAGAAGCGCCACCTGAAAGACTCACATCGCCTGCTGCTGACTGTAGTGGGTAACGAAGTTTAGAAACAAACGCAAACAATTTCATAAAAATGTACAGACAATATTTTCCTATACACAGACTTAGACCTGAATATGAATATGTACATTATGAAGTAGAATAGTAATTGTTACAAAAAAAACGTAGCTAAGCCAATGTTGACAATATAATGTCAATTGGTTTCCATGAGAGTGCAGCACTAATTACATAGGTCCATTAGCTTAAACACTTACTGTTGTGAAGGGTTATGGCACCCCTACATACATGACTCTAATTGCCTCCAATTACCAAAGGCCACACTCCTTCCCTCCACACCTGTTCCCACTCCCTTAATCACCTCTCCTCTACATTTTTCACTCCTGTTTCCCCATATAAGCGTTCTGGTTCTTCCTGAGCACTAGTAATCCGTCATGCTTAGTGTTGCCATAGTAATCCGTCATGCTTGGTGGTTGCCATAGTAATCCGTCATGCTTGGTGTTGCCATAGTAATGGTTAATGCTTGGTGTTGCCATAGTATTGGGTCATGCTTGATTATGCCATAGTAATGTGTCATACCCCATAATGATGAAGGAAAAACAGGTTTTTAGACATATTTTAAAACAACATAAATACCTTATTTACATAAGTATTCAGACCCTTTGCTATGAGACTCACAATTGAGCTCAGGTGCATCCTGTTTCCATTGATCATCCTGTGGAAAATTGAATTGATTGGACATGATTTGGAAAGACACCCCCCTGTCTATATACGGTCCCAAGTTGACAGTTCAGCAAAAACCAAGCCATGAGGTCGAGGGGATTGTCCGTAGGATTGTGTCGAAGCACAGATGTGGGGAAGGGTACCAAAAAATGTGTGCAGCATTGAAGGTCCTTAAGAACACAGTGGCCTCCATCACTCTTAAATGGAAGAAGTTTGGAACCACCAAGACTCGTGACTCGTATGTGTATATTATATATATACACTGCTCAAAAAAATAAAGGGAACACTTAAACAACACAATGTAACTCCAAGTCAATCACACTTCTGTAAAATCAAACTGTCCACTTAGGAAGCAACACTGATTGACAATAAATTTCACATGCTGTTGTGCAAATGGAATAGACAACAGGTGGAAATTATAGGCAATTAGCAAGACACCCCCAATAAAGGAGTGGTTCTGCAGGTGGGGACCACAGACCACTTCTCAGTTCCTATGCTTCCTGGCTGATGTTTTGGTCACTTTTGAATGCTGGCGGTGCTATCAGTCTAGTGGTAGCATGAGACGGAGTCTACAACCCACACAAGTGGCTCAGGTAGTGCAGCTCATCCAGGATGGCACATCAATGCGAGCTGTGGCAAGAAGGTTTGCTGTGTCTGTCAGCGTAGTGTCCAGAGCATGGAGGCGCTACCAGGAGACAGGCCAGTACATCAGGAGACGTGGAGGAGGCCGTAGGAGGGCAACAACCCAGCAGCTGGACCGCTACCTCCGGCGTTTGTGCAAGGAAGAGCAGGAGGAGCACTGCCAGAGCCCTGCAAAATGACCTCCAGCAGGCCACAAATGTGCATGTGTCTGCTCAAACGGTCAGAAACAGACTCCATGAGGGTGGTATGAGGGCCCGACGTCCACAGGTGGGGGTTGTGCTTACAGCCCAACACCGTGCAGGACGTTTGGCATTTGCCAGAGAACACCAAGATTGAAACAAAACTACATAAAACTACATAAAGAGAGACCTAAGAACAACATAGCAAGGCAGCAGCACATGACAAGACAGCATGGTAGCAGCACAAAACATGGTACAAACATTATTGGGCACAGACAACAGCACAAAGGCAAGAAGGTAGAGACAACAATACATCACACGAAGCAGCCACAACTGTCAGTAAGAGTGTCCATGATTGAGTCCTTGAATGAAGAGATGGAGATAAAACTGTCCAGTTTGAGTTTTTGTTGCAGCTTGTTCCAGTCGCTAGCTGCATCGAACTGAAAAGAGGTCAACACAGAGATGTGTGTGCTTTGGGGACCTTCAACAGAATGTGACTGGCAGAACGGGTGTTGTATGTGGAGGATGCGGGCTGCAGTAGGTTTGTCAGATAGGGGGGAGTGAGGCCTAAGAGGGTTTTTATAAATAAGCATCAACCAGTGGGTCTTGCGCAAGGTATACAGAGATGACCAGTTTACAGAGGAGTATAGAGTGCAGTGATGTGTCCTATAAGGAGCATGGTGGCAAATCTGATGGCCGAATGGTAAAAAACATCTAGCAGCTTGAGAGCGCCCTTACCTGCCAATCTATAAATTATGTCTCTGTAATCTAGCATGGGTAGGATGGTCATCTGAATCAGGCTTAGTTTGGCAGCTGGGGTGAAAGAGGAGCGATTACAATAGAGGAAACCAAGTCTAGATTTAACCTTAGCCTGCAGCTTTGATATGTGCTGAGAGGAGGACAGTGTACTGTCTAGCCATACTCCCAAGTACTTGTATGAGGTGACTACCTCAAGCTCTAAACCCTCAGAGGTAGTAATCACACCGGAGGGGAGAGGGGCATTATTCTTACCAAACCACATTACCTTTGTTTTGGAGGTGTTCAGAACAAGGTTAAGGGCAGAGAAAGCTTGTTGGACACTAAGATAGCTTTGTTGTAGAGTGTTTAACACAAAATCCAGGGAGGGTCCAGCTGAGTATAAGACTGTATCATCTGCATATAAATGGATGAGAGAGCTTCCTACTGCCTGAGCTTTGTTGTTGATGTAAATTGAGAAGAGTGTGGGGCCTAGGATCAAGCTTTGGGGTAATCCCTTGGTGACAGGCAATGGCTGAGACAGCAGATGTTCTGACTTTATACACTGCACTCTTTGAGAGAGGTAGTTAGCAAACCAGGCCAAAGAGCCCTCAGAGACACCAATACTCCTTACCTGGCCCACAAGAATGGAATGGTCTACTGTATCAAAAGCTTTGGCCAAGTCAACAGAAATAGCAGCACAACATTGCTTAGAATCAAGGGCAATGGTGACATCATTTAGAACCTTTAAAGTTGCAGTAACACATCCATAACCTGAGCGGAAAACAGATTGCATGTAGATGTATGTAATGAACAGACTAGGTCTATACTGCTCCTACATGGTGTAACAATACATCATGGAGCTATATATAATGAACAGACTAGGTCTATACCGCTCCTACATGGTGTAACAATACATCATGTATATAATGAACAGACTAGGTCTATACCGCTCCAACATGGTATAACAATACATCATGTAGATGTATATAATTATCTATTGGTGTTCCACATTTTATTTTTTTCAAACACAATATTTTGCATTAATCAAATCCTGCCTGTTTGGCCCTGTCCGGGGGTATCATTGGATGGGGCCACAGTGTCTTCTGATCCCTCCTGTCTCAGCCTCCAGTATTTATGCTGCAGTAGTTTGTGTGTCGGGGGGCTAGGGTCAGTCTGTTACATCTGGAGTATTCTCTTGTCTTATCCGGTGTCCTGTGTGAATTTAAATATGCTCTCTCTAATTTTCTCTTTTTCTTTCTTTCTCTCGGAGGACCTGAGCCCTAGGACCATGCCTCGGGACTACCTGGCATAATGACTCCTTGCTGTCCCCAGTCCACCTGGCCATGCTGCTGCTCCAGTTTCAACTGTTCTGCGTGCGGCTACGGAACCCTGACCTGTTCACCAGACGTGCTTGTTGCACCCTCGACAACTACTATGATTATTATTATTTGACCATGCTGGTCATTTATGAACATTTTAACATCTTGACCATGTTCTGTTATAATATCCACCCGGCACAGCCAGAAGAGGACTGGCCACCCCTCATAGCCTGGTTCCTCTCTAGGTTTCTTCCAAGGTTTTTGGCCTTTCTAGGGAGTTTTTCCTAGCCACTGTGCTTCTTTCACATGCATTGCTTGCTGTTTGGGGTTTTAGGCTGGGTTTCTGTACAGCACTTTGAGATTTCAGCTGATATATGAAGGGCTATATAAATACATTTGATTTGATTTGATTTTTACAATCAGCACCTGAGTTTTCTCTGACATGGTGGAATAATACTAATGGGAATATTTATGAGGTAGTGAATGTTTTACATGTCAACAACTTAATGTTATCAGAACAACGTCATCACATTTTCATACACCTTTAGCTTGATGAATGGTACCAGAATGTATGCAATGAAACAACTAAATTCAAGAGATTAAAGTTAAAACAAAGAAATGCAACTTCCAATAATCTACATTTTGAAATATCCAAATCATAAAATGAACATCTAAGGATTGATACTATCCAATCAATCAAAGCTCCTAATCAAAACAAAATGTTAAAATCAGATTTTATACATGATCATGGTCTCAATAAAAAATAAAAAGTAGACCTATTCTTTTTTTGAAAGCTTTCATTCATACAATTTGGTTTTGTGTGGCATAAACAAAAACACATTCTCAATCAAAAACATAAGTCAGAACACAGCCTCTCTATTCTCTCATGTGATTGCAGGTCTTCTGACTGGGAAAATGTCTTTCCACATTGAGAGCAGTGGTATGTCTTCTCCTCCTGTGTATGTATTATTTCGTGCTTATTCAGATGCCTTAACCGGGTAAAACTCTTTTCACACTGGGAGCAGTGATAGGACTTATCCTCTCCTGTGTGTGTCCTCTCATGATGGTTCAAGTTTCCTAACTGGGTAAAACTCTTTCCACACAAGGAGCACTGGTAGGGCTTTTCACGCGTGTGTATCCACTCATGCTTTTTCAGGCTCTCCCACCGGGTAAAACTCTTTTCACAATGGGAACAGTGGTAAGGCTTCTCTCCTGTGTGTGCCCTCTCATGCGTTCTTAGGTGCCCTAACTGGGTAAAACTCTTTCCACAGTGGGAACAGTGATAAAGCTTCTCTCCTGTGTGTGCCTTCTCATGTGTTCTCAGGTTCCCTAACCGGGTAAAACTCTTTCCACAGTGGGAACAGTGATAAGGCTTCTCTCCTGTGTGTGCCCTCTCATGTGTCCTCAGGTTCCCTAACCGAGTAAAACTCTTTCCACAGTCGGAACAGTGATAAAGCTTCTTTCCTATGTGTGCCCTCTCATGCGTTCTCAGGTGCCATAAACTGATAAATATTTTTCTACACTGGGAGCAGTGGTAGGGCTTCTCTCCTGAGTGTGTTTTGCAGTGTTTTTTCAGGCTCCCTGAATGGGTAAAACTCTTTCTACATTGGGAACAGTGATGAGGCTTCACTCCAGAGTGTATTCTCTCATGTATTTTTAGGTAACATAAATGGGTAAAACTCTTGCCACACTGGAAGCAGTGGTGAGGATTCTCTCCTGTGTGTATTCTCTCATGTCGTTTCAGGCTGTCTATCTGGCAAAACCTCTTCCCAAAGTCTGAGCAGTGGTAAGGCTTTTCTCCTGTGTGTGTTCTCCCATGCTCTTTTAGTGTCCATAACCGCTTAAAACTCTTTCCACAATGGGAGGTGTGGTGTCGTCCCGCTGGTTTGGGCATCTCTGAGTCTGGTTCCCCTGAAGGACTCTTCCCGCTGTCAGAGTGAGAGTCTGGCCTCTCTCCTGCCAAATACAAACAGAGTATTTGGTTAAACAGCCCTAACTGAAATCACCACATGATTAAACTGAGGTTTAATCCAGACTAGATCCCTCATAAAAATGGTACATTTGGATCTTGAATGCTGAATGGTTGATAGCTGTTAATCACGATGATCCACAGGTAATGCCTGTTGACAGTTCCATTCTACACATCCACTGTCCCATCAGCCCAGCCAGGCAATTCATAAACTAATTTTATTACCCCTTAGATTCCAGTAGTCTAACATTTGGTTTGTATAAACTAGGGATGTGACAAATGTTTTTAGCTGATAGGACTGGAATCCGGTGAGGTCATCTGATGCAACAGCCAAGAGCGTGCAAAGCTGTCATCAAGGCAAAGCGTGTCTACTTTGAAGAACCTAAAATATAAAATATATTTTGATTTGTTTAACACTTTTTTGGTTACAATATTATTCTATAATAATAACCCCTCCTGTACTACCTGTTCACCCATGACTGCGCGGCCACGCACGTCTACAACTCAAATCATCATGTTTACTGACGACACAACAGTGTGATTACCTGATTACCTGATTACCAGCAACAATGAGACAGCCTAAAGGGCCTACAGGTAGGAGGTGAGGGCCTACAGGGAGGAGGTGAGGGCCTACAGGGAGGAGGTGAGGGCCTACAGGGAGGAGGTGAGGGCCTAAAGGGAGGAGGTGAGGGCCTACAGGGAGGAGGTGAGGGCCTACAGGGAGGAGGTGAGGGCCTAAAGGGAGGAGGTGAGGGCCTAAAGGGAGGAGGTGAGGGCCTACAGGGAGGAGGTGAGGGCCTACTGGGAGGAGGTGAGGGCCTACAGGGAGGAGGTGAGGGCCTACAGGGAGGAGGTGAGGGCCTACAGGGAGGAGGTGAGGGCCTACAGGGAGGAGGTGAGGGCCCTGGCGGAGTGGTGCCAGGAATATAACCTCTACCTCAACGTCAACAAAACTAAGGAGCTGATCGTGGACTTCAGGAGACAGCAGAGAGAACATGCCCCCATCCATATTGACGGGCCATAGTCGAGGGGGAAAAGTTAAGTTCCTTTGCTTGCACATCACCGACAACCTAAAATGGTTAATTCACAAAGACAGTGTGGTGAAGAAGGCGAAAAAGCACCTCTTCAACCTCAGGAGGCTAAAGACCCTAAAACCCTGACAAACTTCTACAGATGCACCATCGAGAGCATCCTGTTGGGCTGTATCACCGCCTGGTACGGCAATTGCACCGTTTGCAACCGCAGTGCTCTCCAGAGGGTGGTGCGGGCATTTTTGGACACCGATCATGGCCGATTACATTGCACTCCACGAGGAGACTGCGTGTCAGGCTGACTACCTGTTATGCGAGTGCAGCAAGGAGCCAAGGTAAGGTGCTAGCTAGTATTAAACTTATTTTATAAAAAACAATCAATCTTAACATAATCACTAGTTAACTACACATGGTTGATGATATTACTAGTTTATCTAGCTTGTCCTGCGTTGCATATAATCGATGCGGTGCCTGTTAATTTATCATTGAATCATAGCCTACTTTGCCAAATGGGTGATTTAACAAGCGCATTCGCGAAAAAAGCACTGTCGTTGCACCACTGTGTACCTAACCATAAACATCAACGCCTTTCTTAAAATCAATACACAAGTATATATTTTTAAACCTGCATATTTAGTTAATATTGCCTGCTAACATGAATTTCTTTTAACTAGGGAAATTGTGTCACTTCTCTTGCGTTCTGTGCAACAGAGTCAGGGTATATGCAGCAGTTTGGGCCGCCTGGCTTGTTGCGAACTGTGAAGACTATTTCTTCCTAACAAAGACAGCCGACTTCGCCAAACGGGGGATGATTTAACAAAAGCGCATTTGCGAAAAAAGCACAATCGTTGCACGAATGTACCTAACCATAAACATCAATGCCTTTCTTAAAATCAATACACAGAAGAATATATTTTTAAACCTGCATATTTAGTTAAAAGAAATTCATGTTAGCAGGCAATATTAAACTAGGGAAATTGTGTCACTTCTCTTGCGTTCATTGCACACAGAGTCGGGTATATGCAACAGTTTGGGCCGCCTGGCTCGTTGCGAACTAATTTGCCAGAATTTGACGTAATTATGACATAACATTGAAGGTTGTGCAATGTAACAGCAATATTTAGACTTAGGGATGCCACCCGTTAGATAAAATACGGAACGGTTCCGTATTTCACTGAAAGAATAAATGTTTTATTTTCGAAATGATCATTTCCGGATTTGACCATATTAATGAGCTAAGGCTCGTATTTCTGTGTGTTATTATGTTATAATTAAGTCTATGATTTGATATTTGATAGAGCAGTCTGACTGAGCGGTGGTAGGCAGCAGCAGGCTCGTAAACATTCATTCAAACAGCCCTTTTGTGCGTTTGCCAGCAGCTCTTCGCAATGCTTCAAGCATTGCACTGTTTATGACTTCAAGCTAGTTAGCGGGGTGCGCGCTAATAGCGTTTCAAACGTCACTTGCTCTGAGACTTGGAGTAGTTGTTCCCCTTGCTCTGCAGGGGCCGCGGCTTTTGTGGAGCGATGGGTAATGATGCTTCGAGGGTGGCTGTTGTCGATGTGTTCCTGGTTCGAGCCCAGGTAGGGGCGAGGAGAGGGACGGAAGCTATACTGTTACACTGGCAATACTAAAGTGCCTATAAGAACATCCAATAGTCAAAGGTATATGAAATACAAATGGTATAGAGAGAAATAGTCCTATAATTCCTACAATAACCTCAACCTAAAACTTCTTACCTGGGAATATTGAAGACTCATGTTAAAAGGAACCACCAGCTTTCATAAGTTCTCATGTTCTGAGCAAGGAACTTAAACGTTAGCTTTTTTACTTGGCACATATTGCACTTTTACTTTCTTCTCCAACACTTTGTTTTTGCATTATTTAAACCAAATTGAACATGTTTCATTATTTATTTGAGGCTAAATTGATTTTATTGATGTATTATATTAAGTTAAAATAAGTGTTCATTCAGTATTGTTGTAATTGTCATTATTACAAAAAAATGAATAAAATAAATTGTTCAATTTAAAAGAAAGAAAAATAAAAAATAATAATAAAAAATATTTTTTTTTAAAAATCGGCCGATTAATCGATATCGGCTTTTTTGGGTCCTCCAATAATCGGCATCGGCTTTGAAAAATCATAATCGGTCGACCTCTATTCTCTATAAGCATGCTGAAAGTTAATTTGTTTACAGAGAAATAGCATTGTATTTGGTCAAACACAATTTTTCCAACAGTTACCTAAGAGCTGGCAGCATGCTGATAGGTCTGCTGTTAGAACCAGTAAAGGCCGCTTTACCACTCCTGGGTAGCGGAATTACTTTGGCTTCCCTCCAGGCATGAGGACAAAGACTTTCCTCTTGGCTCAGATTAAAAATATGACAGATAGGAGTGGCTATAGAGTCAGCTACTGTCCTCAGTAGCATTACATCTAAGTTGTCAATGCCAGGAGGTTTGTCATTATTGATCGATAACAATTTTCCCACCTCTCCCACACTAACTTTACAAAATTCAATACTTGCACTGCTTTTCTTTCATTATTTGTTTTTTTATGCATGAATATAATTGCTCACTGTTTGTCGTGGGAATTTCCTGCCTAAGTTTGCCCACTTTGTCAATGAAATAATCATTAAAATAATTGGCAACATCAAATGGTTTTGTGATGAATAAGCCATCTGATTCGATAAAAGACAGAGTTGAATTTGTCTTTCTGCCCATAATTTCATTCAAAGTAATCAAAAGTTTTTTTCCATAATTCTTTATATCATTGATCTTGGATTCATAACGTTTATTATGTTTGTTGAGTTTAGTCATAATTTCTCAATTTGCAGTAAGTAAACTAGTCAGATGTACAGACTTATTAGCCACTCCTTTTTCCCTATCTCTTTCAACCATACAGTTTTTCAATTCCTCATCAATCCATATACATCTACATGATGTATTGTTACACCATGTAGGAGCAATATAGACCTAGTCTGTTCAAAATATATATCTACATGATGTATTGTTACACCACGTACGAGCACTTTAGACCTAGCTGCTCATTTTGGTATCTGTTTGACTGTTGACATTTCCATTCTATGCATCCACTGCCCCACAGCCCAGGCAGGCAATTCATAAACTAATCTCCACTGGAAAAAAGTATCTAGACATTTTTACCCCATGCTTTTAGTCCAACATTTGGTTTGCAACATTTGTATAAACTATCTGCCTCTCCAACAATGTTGCAATCTAGAAATGCGATCTACACCCTGCCTTAGAGAATAAAAATCACCGGATGAGAGCAACCTTTTCTGAGCCACTCGAAATCAATCATCATCAGCACTATTATGGATACATTTAAAGAAATTTCAATAGAAAAAAAGTTCTACGAAATTGCATCTGGTTTGCTGTCATTCCAGCTTCAGAGTTTGATGTGATTGTGTTAACTAGCTAGCAATGGAGATGCACGTTAGCCAGCCTGCATAGCAACCATTTCTGTTTAGAACAAACAACCAGTGTGCTTGGCTAGAAACTATGCCAATAGAAGGGACAACCAGTGCTTTTGTCTCTAAACCTCAGAAAATATAACTAAATACTGGCTTATTTCCGGACTACAGTGCATTCGGGAAAGTATTCAGACCCCTTCCCTTTTTCCACATTTTGTTACATTACAGCCTTATTCTAAAATTGATTACATTATTTATTTTCCTCATCAATCTACACACAATACCCCATAATGACAAAGTGAAAAAAGGTTTAAGGCTGTAACATAATAAAATGTGGCAAAAGTCAAAGGGTCTGATTCAACATTAGTCGACATTGACAGGAGCGCTCCAAACAAGACAATTAATAAATTGACCAAACTCGTAAATAGAATGAAATAATCCAAAACTTGCAAACAACGTGTCCACACCGACAATGACAACGGTACACGACTGTAAATAATATTTTAAATGCATTAAACAGAAATTACCATAAACAAACATTGTAGATGAGAAATTATGGGTAATTGTAGGCTACTACTGGTGATTTGTGTAATGGGGAATTGATAGACACTAACAATCAAAGGGCAAAACAATTCAAATTAGTTAAATTCAGAATTGACCAAAGTTAGCTCGCTAACTATCTCGCTACGTAGATTCCCATCAAATAGGGTACGACAGTTGAAATGTATTGGGCTTTAATACATTATAGTCTCCAAGAATCAATGGATATGCCTTTATTAGCCCAAACGTAGACCCCTTTTTATTAATTATTAGCCCAAACGTATACCACGGGAGGTGGTAGCATCTAACAATTTGATTTAATTATTTCCTGGGCACTGCTCGTTGATGTAAGGGACGACCTTTTAAAGAAACACTGCCTACTGACTATGAATATTAATTCTGACATGGAACAGGTGCTGCTACACGGATACAGATTTGGTCACTATGGAATCCAACGCATTTGCTATGGAACGCCAGAGACCCAATCTTATTAACTTCTCTAGGGTAGGGGGCAGTATTTTGACATCCGGATGAAAGGCGTGCCCAAATTAAACTGCCTGCTACTCAGGCTCAGAAGGTAGGATATGCATATTATTAGTAGATTTGGATAGAAAACACTCAGAAGTTTCTAAAACTGTTTGAATGATGTCTGTGAGTATAACAGAACTCATATGGCAGGCAAAAACCATGATGAAAAATTCAACCAGGAAGTGGGAAATCTGAGGGTTGTAGTTTTTTTTATTGATTGCCTATTGCCTATACAGTGGCTTAGGGTTCATTTTGCACTTCCTAAGGCTTCCACTAGATGTCAACAGTCTTTAGAACATTGTTTCAGGCTTCTACAGTGAACAGAGAGTGAACAAGAGTCAGATGACTGAGAGAATGACATGAGTTCAGTGGCGCGCATTCACGTGAGAGGTAGCTGTCTTCCATTAGATTTTTGAAGACATTGGAATTGTCCGGTTGGAATATTATTAAAGAGTTATGTTAAAAAGGCCCTAAAGATTGATGCTATACATCGTTTGACATGTTTCTATGAACGTAAACAGAACTTTTTTTGACTTTTCGTCGTGAAATTTTAGGCGCGCTTCCTATATTTGGAGTAGCTTACTGAACGCGCTAACAAAAAGAAGTTATTTGGACATAAATGGACTTTATCGAACAAAACAACATTTATTGTGGACCTGGGATTCCTGGGAGTGCATTCTGATGAAGATCAAAGGTAAGTGAATATTTATAATGCTATTTATGATTTTAGATGACTCCAAAATGGCGGGTATCTGTATTGCCTGATGTTGTTTTCTGAGCGCTGTACTCAGATTATTGCAAAGTGTGCTTTCCCCGTGAAGCTTTTTTTAAATCTGTCACAGCGGTTGCATTAAGGAGATGTTTATCTATAATTCTTTGAATAACAGTTTAATATTTTATCAACGTTTATGATGAGTATTTCTATAAATTGATGTGCTCATTCACCGGAAGTTTTTCGAGGAAAAACATTTCTGAACATTACGGGCCAATGTAAAATGTTTTTTTTTTATATAAATATGAACTTTATAAGTTATATCATATCTTATAATATATTTATATCATAAGGTGAATGCACCAATTTGTAAGTCGCTCTGGATAAGAGCGTCTGCTAAATGACTTAAATGTAAATGTAAACTTTATCGAGCAAAACATACATGTATTGTGTAACATGAAGTCCTATGAGTGCCATCTGATGACGATCAAAGGTTAGTGCTTAATTTTAGCTGTATTTCTGGTTTTTGTGACGCCTCCCCTTGCTTGGAAAATGGCTGTGTGGTTTTTCTTGTCAAGGTGATGTGCTAACATAATCTAATGCTATGCTTTCGCCGTAAAGCCTTTTTGAAATCGGACAATGTGGTTGGATTAAGGAGAAGTGTATCTTTAAAATGGGATATAATAGTTGTATGTTTGAGAAATTTGAATTATGAGATTTTTGTTGTTTTGAATTTGGCGCCCTGCTATTTCACTGGCTGTTGAATAGTGTGTCCCGCAGGTGGGCCGGTCACGTCCCACATACCCCAGAGAGGTTAATACATGAACTAATGAATAAAGGGGTCTAAGTTCGAGCAAGGCATATATATCATTACTTTAAAAATCCCCAAATGTATGGAACAATCACAGATTGCTCCTTTAACCTCTACGGGCCACGGGGGCAGTATTGAGAATTTTGAAAAAAATATGTGCCCATTTTTAACTGCCTCCTACACCAACTCAGAAGCTAGGATATGCATATTATTAACACATTCGGATAGAAAACACTCTGAATTTTCTAAAACAGTTTGAATGGTGTCTGTAAGTATAACAAAACTCATATTGCAGGCAGAAACCTGAGAAAAATAGATAAAAAAAAAAGAGAATTTTGTGGCTGTACTATTTAGTGTCATTGTTTTAAAGATACCACAGTGAGAAAGGATTCAGTTCGCAACTCCTACTGCTTCCACTAGATGTCAACGATCTTTAGAAAGTTGTTTGAAGCATCTGTGATAAATACACACCGAATTAGAAAGCTTACAAGTTGACACGTCATCACTTCATTTTTTGCGCCTGCGCATGAATCTGAGAAGAGTGCCTTTGTCATTATCGTTTATTCTAGACACTTGATAGGTTGTGTGAAAATATTACTGATGTTTACTGATGTTTCACGTTAAAAATGGAACAAAAGATTAGTGCTAAACAACGTTTGACATGTTTAAACAAACGTAAATAGATTATTTACTAGGTTTTCTTTAGTTTTTCGACGTGACTTTACACTGCCCACCTCATTTTGTGGGAGCCTACTGAACGCTAACTATTTGGACATAAATTATGAACTTTGTCAAAAGAAACCACATTTGT
The DNA here is from genome assembly GCF_901001165.1 of Salmo trutta. Classification (NCBI taxonomy): domain Eukaryota; kingdom Metazoa; phylum Chordata; class Actinopteri; order Salmoniformes; family Salmonidae; genus Salmo; species Salmo trutta. The sequence goes on from NC_042994.1 coordinate 30,343,185, forward strand.
TCTGGACCTGGGATCTCTGGCAGCGCCTTCTGATGGAGATAATCAAAGGTAAGGGGATATTTAGAATGTTATTATCGATATTAGATGATGCTAATGCTAACGGTATAGCTTAGCTTAGCTTAGCATATAGCTTATTGTTGTTAGCATAGTACCCAGTTTATACAAAATGTGATTTCCCAGTAAAGTTATTTTGAGATCTGGCCCTTCGGTAGCAATTACGAGATGATAATATATTATTCTTTGAATGACAATATTATAATTTACCAATGTTTTCGAATAGTAATTCCGTGATTTGTAATGCTGGATTCACTGGGTGCATTCGAGCCGAAAAAAATTCTGAATTTCACCGCGACTGTAAATGCTGTTTTTGGATATAAATATGAACTTGATGGAACTAAAAATGCATGTATTGTATAACATAATGTCCTATGAGTGTCATCTGATGCAGATTGTCAAAGGTAAGTGCATAATTCTAGCTAGTTTTCTGTCTGTTGATGCCCTTCTTTGAATTGGCTAAACATTACACGCAGCTATTGTCAATGTACTCTCCTCACATAACCTAACTTTATGCATTCTCCGTAATGCCTCTGAAAATCGGACAGCGTGGTTAGATTTAGGAGATATATCTTTCAAATGGAGGAAAATAGTTGATTATTTGATTTTTTGAAATGATTACTCTTGCAGTTTTGAATTCCCCGCCATGGTCACATGACAATGAATCCCAATACCGGGATAAGATCGGGATAAGATCCTCAACAGGTTTAACAATTCCTACAGTACTGAACAACATATTCATGTGTAGAACTTCAGTAGAATTCCCCTTTAAAACCACACATTAGTTCAAGAACTGCATAGTTTGTGCCCCTGTTTAAGACGGTATTCACTGGTGTTAATCGGATCTTCAGGCTCCTCATCATCTCCGTCTTCTTTTACTCCCAAAACGTCTTTCTCTTTTGAGATATCCTCCTCTTCCACTCCAAAAGGTTCTTCCATTATAACATCCTCTTTTATTGAGATAGCCTCCTCTTCCTCTTTTACTCCAAAAAGTTCTTTCTCTTCTTTCACTGTAAAATCCTCTTCTTTTTTCAATGTGATAGCCTCCTCTTCCTCCTTTTTAATTCTGAAAGCGTCTACCACCTCCTCTTCCATTATGACAGCCTCTACCCCCGCTTCCTTTCTCATCCCAAAAGGCTCGTTCACTTCTTGGACTGTAACATCCTCTTCCTCCTTTTTCATTCTGAAAGCTTCTACCTCCTCTTCCACTGTGACAGCCTCTATCCCCTCTTCCACTCCAAAAGGTTCTTTCTCTTCTTTCACTGTAACATAATTTTCTTCTTTCAATGTGATAGCCTCCTCTTCTTCCGTTTTCACTCTGAAAGCTTCTTCCTCTTCTTTCACTGTAATATCCTCCTCTTCTTTTACGACAATGTTAAGACCCAGAGCTTCTTTCTCCATCCAGCAGAGCTTCTGTTCTGTAGCAGGGGGGGAATAACTTAGTGAACTCATGGTCGGGGATGCTAGCTAGCTAGCTAGTTAGCATTTGCGACTAGCCTGGTGCTGGTATACCTTTTTTGACAAATTGGTAAATTTTTACAAGCAAATGACTTTTACGTTAATACGTACACATAATTGTCTTTAAAACACGGATTAATATACACAAGAATGGTCTAAAGAGCTTCAATGTTTCGCTTTTATGTTGACTAGCAAGCTACCGAAATGGTTGAATAAGTGGCCTTGTTGGTCGTTGAAGAAGCGTCCAGTCCCGTCCACTAGATTATACGTCACGCAAGAAGTACCACATGAAAGACTCACATCGCCATCTGTTGACTGGAGTGCGTAACGCAGTTTCGACAAATAATCATGACATTGTTTATTCTAGCAAACTATTTCAAAATAAGTAATTTAAAAACAACCAGTTTGAAAAAGGATCTTGTCAAACATTTTTAAAAAAACAGTTTGTGTAGAGGGGGGTCATCTTAAAAGTAGAGAGCCTGTACCAATCCCAAAATCATCCCCTAAAACCTATGCCCTTGTGGACATCTGAGGGGGATTTGATTCGTATAAGATTGACCCACTTTATGACAACAGTTTTTTTTTAATGGACCCTTGAAGCTGACCCTTTGTTTTAATCTGAGATTAATTGCTGCTCTGGAATGTCTCCTGTTGTCATATTTCAAGAACACAGTAAAAAATGTGCGGTTGAAAGTCTGACTGTCTCTATTATCATTCAGTAGGCCCCATAGAATTATATGGTCACTCCCAGTAAGGTCAACTTTGAGTGATTGATATCCCAGGCTTATATGCGCTGTGCTCAGGAGCCTGGGGACAAGGTGTCTGTGTATTGACCATGTTGAGTGGTTAATGTGTGGTCTATCTATGGTCAGAGGGAGCTGGGGTGCAGACGGTGAGAGGAGGTGGAGAGGACGGTCGGAGTGGAGAGAGTGAGGACGGTGGGAGTGGAGGTGGTGGTGTTGTTTGGGGTGGAGAGGACTGTGGGAGTGGAGAGAGTGAGGACAGTGGGAGTGGAGGTGGTGGAGAGGACTGTGGGCGTGTTTGGAGTGGAAAGGACAGTGGTGGAGGTGTTTGTGGTGGAGAGGACTGTGGACTCAGCGGAGGACATCCCAGCCACTTGGCAGTGTGGCACTGCTACTTCCTACCTGACGGGTAAGATGACATCACTGCTAATTATACAATCAATCAATCAATCAAACTTAAATGTAAATTACATGGTTATTATATATGGCCCTTTTTTATTTTATTTGTATTTTTTTTACATCAGTCGTTGTCACAAAGTGCTTTTACAGTAACCCGGCCAACACCAGAGAATCCCAGGACATACAGGGCACCACTGCTGCTGCCATCTCGTTTTCCCTGTGTGATGTCATATCCTGTTCCTGTTTAGGCACCTAGCCTGCCGAGTGCCGATGGGCTCTTCCGTCAACATGAGGCTCCTGCTGCTCCCGCCCCTAATACACCCACACACAATTAGGAATGCTCCCCTATTTCCATGTTTGTGTGTATGAGTGTTGTGTGCCAGAGAAGAGGAGTCTGGTATGGGGGGGGAGGACATATTAGTGTTTCCCTACACCCTACCATTACCCCCTACTGTCACCTTAACCCCCTTACTGTTAAACCACAAAAGCGACATTGCTTTTGTTGAATAAACCTGGGTCAATGTGGCTAAGTTTTACCAGGTATACTAATAGAAAACAAAATATCTTATACACTAAGGACCCGGGGAAGAGTTGCAGGGTAGAGGAGGACAGAAGAATGTGCCTATTTGAAGGATAGATTAAAAAAAAAATGTAACTCATGACGTAATGCTAGAAAAGGTTGAAGACCCCTGCTCCAGGGCAGAAAGGTTGGAGACCCCTGCTCCAGGGCAGAAAGGTTGGAGACCCCTGCTCCAGGGCAGAAAGGTTGGAGACCCCTGCTCCAGGGCAGAAAGGTTGGAGACCCCTGCTCCAGGGCAGAAAGGTTGGAGACCCCTGCTCCAGGGCAGAAAGGTTGGAGACCCCTGCTCCAGGGCAGAAAGGTTGAAGACCCCTGCTCCAGGGCAGAAAGGTTGGAGACCCCTGCTCCAGGGCAGAAAGGTTGGAGACCCCTGCTCCAGGGCAGAAAGGTTGAAGACCCCTGCTCCAGGGCAGAAAGGTTGGAGACCCCTGCTCCAGGGCAGAAAGGTTGGAGACCCCTGCTCTAGGGCAGAAAGGTTGGAGACCCCTGCTCTAGGGCAGAAAGGTTGGAGACCCCTGCTCCAGGGCAGAAAGGTTGGAGACCCCTGCTCCAGGGCAGAAAGGTTGGAGACCCCTGCTCCAGGGCAGAAAGGTTGGAAACCCCTGAAGAATGGGTCTCGGGTCTCTGGTTGGCTTTTAGTGTATTGATGTGTATAGTTGTTGTAACCACAGGGCTGATCTATAAAAAGAGATCTTGGGTCTGTAAATGCTAAAGAAATAAAAATGTGTATAGTTGTTGTATCCACAGGGCTAATCTATTAAAGAGACCTTGGTCTGTAAATGCTAAAGAAATAAAAAAGTATTGATGTGTATAGTTTTTGTAACTACAGGGCCATCTATAAAATATACCTTGGTCTCAGCATGACTAAAGGTTAAATAAAAATAAAAAATACAACAACAAATCGGTGTCCTCAGTCCTGGTACCTTCAGTCTGGCGTCAGACCAGATATAAGACTGATATAAGAACATTCCAGAACATTCAGTATCAACTCAAGTGACCATTAGCCCATACACAATTAAAGTGTCACACTTAAGATCTGTGGAAATAATGTATATTACAGACAGGGAAAACATAGAAATAAGCTAAGCCTTGTGTTAATTACTCTTAACTGAATATAAACTGCATTCATCTTAAATGTCCCCAATACAGCTTGATTTTGTTTTCTGTTGCAAAACATTTCACTATGGTGTGCACTAATGAATATGACCCTGAATTAAATCTCCCCATGATAAAATTGTCTTCCTGTGAGGTTGAATCCAAATCAGATCCCTCGACCTGAGGTCAAGTTTATTACTATGACAAAGACAAACTGTGCGACTGTCACGCCCTGATCCGTTTCACCAGTCTTTGTGATTGTCTCCACCCCCCTCCAGGTGTTGCCCATCTTCCCCATTATCCCCTGTGTATTTATACCTGTGTTCTCTGTTTGTCTGTTACCAGTTCTTTTTGTTTCATCAAGCCTACCAGCGGTTTTCCCTCTGCTCCTGTCACTATTGTTCCTGTTTTCACCTTTCTGCCCGCCCTGCCGGCACCTTTGCCCCACTACTCTGGATTAACGACCCCTGCCTGCCTTGACCTGTCATTTGCCTGCCCTTGTTGCTGAAATAAACATTGTTACTTCGACAGTCTGCATTTGGGTCTTACCTTAAACGTGATAGCGACAGCTAAAAGGGGTAGCTTAGTGAGCTCATGATGGAGTGTGAGCTAGCTAGCATTTGCGTCTGCTCATTTATACAGCCAGCTAGCTAACAAACGTAAATGTGAAATTAAATGGGGTAACTAGTATATACGATGGAAGTGTGTTAAACACAGTGGCTAATATATACGGAAAGCGTTCTAAAGAGGTACAATGTTTTGGTCATGTTGACTAGCTGTTCTTGTTGAAGTATTGAAATTCACACAAAATAATGTTAACGTTCTCGGAACTATTTGAGAACATTCCCAATGTCAAACCATTCAGAGAACGTGACCAAACATTTAATTAAATATAATCATGTTTGAACTTTTAGGAAACGTTCTGTTACAGTAATGAAATACCAAGAAAATTATTTCGTCAAGTTCCTTAAATACGCGGAGAATATTCCAAAGCCAATCAACTATACTGCACCATTCCCAGAACGTTGTGGAAAGTTTGAATGCAAAATAACCTTAAGATGGCCACGCTCTTAGAAACATATTGTTCTCAGAACTTTGTTTTATCTTGGAAATGTCCATTGTTATCCACACAGATTCCAGGATGGTAAGAGGTAACAGAAAGCATTGTAATCCAGGTGAGGTGTAACAGCTTCCAATCAATCAAATGTATTTATAAGCCCTTTTTACATCAGCCGATATTACAAAGTGCTGTACAGAAACCCAGCCTAAAACCCCAAACAGCAAGCAATGCAGATGTAGATGTAGAAGCACGGTATCCAAGTGATAAAGTTGGCAAAAAGGGCAAATCCCAAAGTAAAAAAAAAGCATAAAAATAGCAGTTTGTCAAAGTAAAATCTGTCTGACTCTAGCTAATGTTACCTGACCATCGCTCCAGCTAGCTAACCTTCACCAGGCTAGTTAAGGGCCACGGGCCACCAACAAGTGACGTTAGTTAGACAGGGATCTTATATTAAAAGACACCAAGCATTGAGCTAAAGCTAGCAAGAAAAAAGAAAAATAACTTCTGTCAGTTGAAAGATAATGCTGGGCTTACCGGTGATGTTGTACAAAACGATTTAAGTCAATAATTCATTTTGTGGAAATCCATGTCAATGGTCTTTCATAGATAAACTGACTTGCAAAGTCATTTGACTAAGTTTCTGATAAGGGCTGGGTTTAGTTCATTTGTAACCATCTACAAACATACTCCACGTGTGAGCTTATTACTTCCTGTTCATGACCTGTTGCTACAGTGGTTTACTTCTGTCTGCAATGCTGGATGGGCTGATGGTGAAACGGGGAGAAAGAAAAAATATATATATATTTGATCTGAGTTCGGTAGCGATTAGCAAAGCCACTCTGACTGCCACCCAAGTGCTGCGAACTTGCTTTCATGTCGGGGGTTGTTGTTGGACGGCCCAGAGCCTGTGGGCTGTGCCAGAGACTGGGGGGAACGTGAGGTGTGCTCACTCAATTCATTCATATTTTTTAAAAGGAGCTAAACATCTCAATTCATCCATATTTATAAAAGGAGACATGTTGCTGTTCAGAAGTTGGAACTAGAGGTACATTTCCACTGTAGAACCGCAATGACAAACATTTTGTGACAATTGCCTTCGTTTGTGGCACTAATTGTTTTCTTGGTCTGTTATCTTTACAGGACCATACTATTCCCTTAAAGCCTGTACATATTGAATGCAAATGTTAACAATAGAGCAACCGCGTCACTGGTAAATGGCACTTGAGAGTGCTCGAGTAATGGCACACACAGATGAACACAACACACACAGCCGGAGTTGAAAAATTACCATGTAATCGCACAGAGCATACACATTCAAACTGACATATTGGTAGTCTACAATCAAACCAATGTATTTCATATTCAATGTCTTGAGATTTAAAAATACAAACTACACTTTCGTCAAATGGGATAAAAAGTATATAAAACGGTTCATTCTGAACATCAGTGAACTACATCACTAGACACAGGTTTCTTCATTATTCATTTAAAAAAAAAACATTTACCAGGCAAGTTAATTAAGAAAAAAATCTTATTTACAATGACTTCTCTCCTGTGTGTAAATGCATCTCTACTGTGTGTAAAGGCTTCTCTACTGTGTGTGTTCTTTTATGTGATTTCAGGTAATCTAACCGGGTAAAACTCTTTCCGCACAGGGAGCAGTGGTAAGGCTTCTCTCCAGTGTGTATTCTCTTATGTTTTTTCAGACAACTTGATTGAGAAAAACTCTTTCCACAAACAGAGCATTGATAAGGCTTCTCCCCTGTGTGTGTTCTTGTATGGGATTTCAGGTGGGTTGACTGGGTAAAACTCTTTCCGCACAGGGAGCAGAGGAAAAGCTTCTCTCCAGGTTTTTCTCCTGTATGTATTTTTTCATGCTCTTTCAGGTACTTTGCTAAGGAAAATCTCTTTCCACACTGGGAGCAATGGTAGGGCTTTTCTTCTGTGTGCGTCCTCTCATGCTGTTTTAGGATCCCTAACTTGGTAAACCGCTTTTCACACTGAGAGCAGTGGAAAGGTTTTTCTCCCGTGTGTACTATTTTATGTTCTTTCAGGTGTGCTAACCGGGTAAAAGCCTTTTCACACTGAGAGCATTGGTAAGGCTTCTCGCCTGTGTGTATTATTTGATGTTGTTTTAGATTCTGTAACCAGGTAAAACACTGTCCACACTGGGAGCATTTGTGAGGCTTCTCTCCTGTATGTATCCTCTCATGTTTCTTTAGGTCCCCTAACTGGTTAAAGCTCTTTCCACAGTAGGAACAGTGATTTCGTCTTGCTGGTTCGGACGTCTCTGGCTGTGGTTCCTCTGAGTCTGGTCTCTCTCCTGCCAAAGACAGAGTGTTTATTTAAAGTGGAACTGACAGCATTTTAACTAATTTGCAGATATGAAACAAACAGACAATCATAAATCAGTCAAAATTATAAAATTCCCAGTTTATGCTACAAAACCAACTTTAAGAGGTTTTTAAAAATAGATTATATATGACTCAACATTCTGTGACATACACTAAGGCATTGTTGGCAGAACAGATGGATACAGTTCAATGCATGAATAATATAATTCACCAATATATTTCTTAGTAGTCCAAAAAATATTGCTCTCAGGTTGTAAATCACAGCTGGCCTGGTACATTGTTTGCTGCCTCCATTCGGGATGCACTGTTTCAGTTTCAATGACTCAATATTTTGGACAAAAACAGACACATGTAACTAAGGCTGGGAATGTCAATACAATCAGACTAGCAAGGGCAATGATCACAAGTCAGTCATGTGGCTAATGGGCTAGCGTTTCTATTTAGGTAGCAAGCTAAAAACATGGAGCTAGCTAATAGGAGGATGTCATGTGATGTCATTGGAGGAGTAGGTGAGTGACTGACTTTTCCCCCTCATTTAGTTTTTGTGGCTACACAGCTAGAGATGCAGGAGTCATTTGGTTAGCTAGCAAGAACTCTCGTCTGAGTGTACCAGAGCGCAGAATAACTGATGAATTTATAAACGCGAAACACCTGTTGAATGAAATATATATATATGAACCTTTATTTAACTAGGCAAGTCAGTTAAGAACAAATTCTTATTTACAATGATGTCCTACATCGGCCAAACCCGGACGACGCTGGGCCAATTGTGCACCGCCCTATGAGACTCCCAATCTTGCCGATGTCAGTAAACATTGTTAAAAGTTACACTGGGGTTGATATCCTTGCCCTGTTTTTTTACTGCAGTTATTCGCCCCCTTGATTGCTGAATCATTAACCTGACGATGATATCTGGTACTATCCCCAAGGTTTGGAAGGTGGCCCATGTACTCCCCTTAACCTGACGAAGATATCTGGTACTATCCCCAAGGTTTGGAAGGTGGCCCATGTACTCCCCTTAACCTGACGAAGATATCTGGTACTATCCCCAAGGTTTGGAAGGCGGCCCATGTACTCCCCTTAACCTGACGAAGATATCTGATACTATCCCCAAGATTCTTTGCACATGACAAAAGCCTATGGAATTTTTTTTTGCTTCTAAATTCTGTTTGTGTGCCAAAAGTGAAGAGCAAATGTTTCTTAGTGAAGAAGAAAAACCCATTGAGAACCACATCTATTATTTATACTACATTATATTAAAGTTAAAATGACAGAGGTTTGTTTCTTGTGTTCTATCAATTATTATCTGGAATAGCCTGCCATAGAACCTGAGGGGAGATGAAACTTCTAAAACTTTAAAAAAGACCTTCAAAACATTTTTAGATTTGCTTTTCCTCAAGGTGCTTTTCAGTTGATGTGATTCTTAGTTTTTTTTATGTTTATCTTGTGTAGTAAATTTTTCAGCTTTTATCATTCATACTTTTTTTCATCCTGTAAAGCACATTGCGTTGCATTCCATGTCTGAAACGTGCTGTACAAATAAAGCTTGATTTGATCAAAACCCTTTCCATGTTTTACCCACAGAAATAGAATGAATAGAACAGACATGACCATTCAAGTCAGTGATGTCATAATGAGTAAACTGGCAGCCATTGCAAGTGTATCATTGCAGGTAGTAAAAGCAGGAAGTTTTCCCTTCAATCTGTGCTGTGATTTGTTGAGTTAAATTGTGTGATTTGTTGAGCCTTCCACTCTCCCCACGTAAAGCCAGGGCAGGCCTGCTCCCCTCCCCCGGCTAAAGCGTCACAATACCACGCAGCTGTTGTTAGTGTACCCATGAGTTGACCAGTGAAATTGCCAGGTTTGGAGGTTCCGAGTCCCTTCTACTCATTCTCGTTTGATGGTTTGACCTGTGTCTCTGACTGCCTGGCTGTGACTGAGATTACCGTAGTCATTATTACCCCCTTTTTTTGTGATTACGATCTTGTCTCATTGCTGCAACTCCCAAACAGTCTCGTCCCCCCAAAACATGAGGGACTGTGGGACTGGAATAGAACCCCATGCTGTAGTGACACCGCAACACCGCGATGCAGTGCCTTAGACCGCTGCGCCACTCGGGAGGCCCCCAATACTGTCATTTTTAACACAGCAGTCACCCTATTTCCTGTAGTCTCAAAATGACAAAAACATTTTCTTCATGTAATAAAGTTATTTTTATAATTCAAATGGAACACACTTTGTTAACAACATATTGTCATTTAAATAAGTTTACTAGGTATACCTGGATGCACACATAGGGCTGTTGCGGTGACCAAATTACTGCCACACCGGTGTACAGCAATGCCGTCTGGGGAACGCGCACCCCCAGGGGTACAGCAATGCCGTCTGGGGTACGCGCACCCCCAGGGGTACAGCAATGCCGTCTGGGGTACGCGCATCCCCAGGGGTACAGCAATGCTGTCTGGGGTACGCGCACCCCCAGGGGTACAGCAATGCCGTCTGAGGTACGGCAAATAAAATGTGATTCACGTTTTTATTTTTTATTTAAAAAAAAAATACAAAAATGGAAAATGTTCTTCACATTTTCAAACAGTCCATTTAGTAAGGCGTCCATAGACACACATATCAGCTCTACTGGTAGTACTGCTACTACCAGCAGTACTACACCTGCTACTACCAGCAGTACTACACCTGCTACTACCAGCAGTACTACACCTGCTACTACCAGCAGTACTACACCTGCTACTACCAGCAGTACTACACCTGCACCTGTCGACAACACAAGTTGTTCTGCTTCCACGAGCACATCCAATGCTAGCATCAGTAATTCTACATGTGTTGTTAGCCCAGCTAGCATGGACACTGACAGTTGTGAATCTGATGCAGCCGAAGAGCTACTGCCCCCTTACCCGGGAAAGCACGGAACAACAGACAGGGATGTTGGACCATCGAAGAGGCGCAAATATAATAACTACATTGATTTGGAATTTCACTTATATTGGGAGTAGTGCATTTTCCTGGGTACTATCTCACAACTAAATGAAATCTTCACTCTTGCACAGACTTTTAGAAACAAAACAAGACAATTTGAAAAATAAGCCACAGGAGTTTTCTGAGCGAGAATTAAGACGACTTTCGAGTAGTAAGACATTGGATGGATGAGTCAACAGACGTGGCGGGCCTGGCACAGCTACTGATATATGTCCGTTAGGTTTATGGGGGGGTCAATTAAGGAAGATATGCTCTTCTGAAAACCACTGGACACCAGGACAACAGGAGAGGATATTTTTAAAGTAATGGACTTCGGTGGTCAAGATGTGTTGGTATCTGTACTGATTGCGCAAAAGCCATGACTGGGAGACATAGTGGAGTGGTAATGCGCGCGCAAGCAGTTGCTGCCGACGCCACTTGGGTACACTGCAGCATCCAACAAGAGGCTCTTGCTGACAAAGGAATGCCTGACAGCTTGAAAGACGTTTTGGACACCAGAGTGAAAATGGTTAACTTTGATAATAAGGATCCGCCCCTTATTTTCAATTTTCGCCTAAAATGACATACCCAAATCTAACAGCCTGTAGCGCAGGCATTGAAGCAAGGATATATATTTTCTTGATACCATTTGAAAGGAAACACTTAAGTGTGTGGAAATGTGAAATGAATGTAAGAGAATATAACACATTAGATTTTGTAAAAGAAAATACAAAGAAAATAACAACCGTTTTTTGTACCATCATCTTTGAAATGCAAGAGAAAGGCCATAATGTATTATTCTAGCCCAGGCCACAAGATAGCAACAGTGTATGTGCAAAGTTTTAGACTGATCCAATGAACCATTGCATTTCTGTAAAAAATAAATGTATCAAGAAAGCCCAAATGTGCCTAATTGGTTTATTAATAACTTTAAGTTCATAACAGTGCACTCTCCTCAAACAATAGCATGGTATTACTTCACAATTGGACAGATCAGTTAGCTTACATTTTTGTTAATCTTTCTGCCAATATCAGATGTGTGTGTGTCCTGGGAAATGTTCTTGTTACTTACAACCTCATGCTAATCGCATTAGCCTACGTTAGCTCAAACGTCTCGTGGGGGACACACCAATCCTGAAGAAGTTAAAGCAAGGCCCCTGAACTCTTGTGCATTTTCTGCGCTATGCAATGATATGGCAGCGACCATGTAACGCTTTTACAACATACAGAAAGAAGTACGCTGTTATCAAGGGGCAAAGTATCGACACGTTTGAGGGATGAGCTTAAAGTTCTTTAATGATCATAATTTTCCCTTGTCTGACCGCTTGCATGTTGACGAGTTTCTCACACGACTGGTGTATCTGGGTGATGTTCTGAATAATCTGAATCTAGGATTACAGAGACTCTCCGCAACTATATTCAATGTGCTGGACAAAATTTTAGGCTATAATTCAGAAGTTGGAGCTCTTCTCTGTCTGCATTAACAAGGACAACACACAGGTCTTTCCATCATTGTATGATTTTTGTGTGTGCAAATGAACTCAAGCTTACGGACAATGTCAAATGTGATATAGCGAAGCACCTGAGTGAGTTGGGTGCACAATTACGCAGGTACTTTCCCGAAACGAATGACACAAGCAACAGGATTTGTTATCCCTTTCAAGCCCTACCTCCAGTCCACTTACCGATATCTGAACAAGACAGCCTCATCGAAATTGCAACAAGCGGTTCTTGAAAATGTTATTTAAAATCAGAAGCCACTGCCAGATTTTTGGATTGGGCTGCGCTCAGAGTATCCTGCCTTGGAAATCGAGCTGTTAAGACACTGATGCCCTTTGCAACCACGTACCTATGTGAGAGTGGATTCTCAGCCCTCACTAGCATGAAAACTAAATACAGGCACAAACTGTGCGTGGAAAATTCTTGGACCTGTAACCAAAAGGTTGCAAGATCGAATCCCCGAACTGACAAGGTAAAAATCTGTCGTTCTGCCCCTGCCCCCTCATGTAGCCTAGCTGATAGGCCTATATCTTTTAATAAGGTTTGTATCACAACTAAAGTGGACAAATAACACATTAATCCGCTTTACAAAGGGTGTAGAGCGTAACCGGCATTAATAAGCAGCGCCATTATTAAAAATAGTTTTTATAATAAAAGCATTACATGCATGCATTTGCGGTCACTTTTGATAATGGTGTTTTCCGCAAACGGAACATGTGTGCTTATAGCCTACTACCATGTGCGCATTGCTGCGCTTATAATGTGAAGAAATAGCCTAATAGTTCATCAACATATTAAGCTAAAAGTTCTGATCTGTTTTGCGTCACCCACGTTGCATAAAAAACTTTTTTTGATGCTAGTGCTTGTATTAATTTTGGATCTATCGCATCCCTGTCCCAGGCTGCAGAGAATAGGTCAACTTTTATACTATGGGGGATAGTAGATAAATACATCCCTCACTGAGGGGGCGTGTGGTTGGGCATGTTTTGCACTGGGTGAAAATTGACTGCAATCGTTTTGGAACCCCAAAGCGAGGTCGGCTCAAAACAAAGTGACATAGAGCATGTGGAGCAATGAGTAGGATTTGTTTTTTTCTCTCCACATGCCTTCCCAAAGAAAACTAGTTAGAAAAGAAGTTGTATGTTTTTGGATGATGTACCATGCTGCCTTGTTGACAGATTACTGTTCTATTTGAGGTCGTTCCTCCCTCCCTGCTTTCGACCTGATGACATGACTGGCCTTTACAGCACTTTGTGACATCAGCTGATTGATTGATGACATGACTGGCCTTTGATTATGCTGAGCCACGGTGCACCAGACAAACACGCTCCATTGCTTTAAGCCACACCCGCACCCTGGCACACCCACCAAACAGAGCAAACATACCTCAAAGTCTGTTCAAGAACGTTTTGGTAAACTTGTCGTTCAGCACAAACCGTTCCCCAACGTAACAAACGTTAAAGCGAACTGAACGCACCCCTTCTCTATTCAATGTGGGAGGTGTAACTATTTTGGAGCTGACAAATCCAAAAGTAGCTCCCAGTGTTATAGAGTAGTACAGTATAATACCCATAAAACCTAGCGGTCAAACAAGGAAATGGTTCCATCATTCATTTTTCCCATAAGGGATTTTAGTAACACTAAGGCTTACTCTGGAGTGATGTTTTGACAAGATGGCTTTTATCAATATATTCGCCTGTATTTACCCCCTAAAAATGTTATGCTAATTAGCTGCTAATGTGGCTATCACAAATAACTACAAATTAGGGATGCACGATATATCGGTGAACATATCGGAATCAGACGATATAATCTAAAAATGCCAACATCAGCCCCGATGTCTAGTTTAACGCCGATGTGCAAAACCGATGCCAAAGCTGACGTCCATACCGATATAACGTAGGTACATGATGTAATGACGACACATAAAATGTCGCGCTACACAGCATTCCTAAACTAGCCCACAATGTCTGCTGTGTGGATCGAGCAGTCATCAAGTCGAGCAGTCATTTGAAAGAGTAACAAAATTCCAGCGAGACAACTCAAAGGCAAAATCCATTAAAGCCAAGATAATGGAATTCATTGCCCTCGACAAGCAACCGTTCTCTGTCGTGGGTGATGTTGGCTTTCACCGACTGGTCGAGCACTGGTACACACTACCAAGTGCGCTATTTTTCAGATGTTGCCCTACCGGAGTTACACAGTAATAGCATCACTGCTATTAGCTTCATGACATACATACCATGGAACGCCGTTTGGGTCTTTGCGTGTCAAAAAAGATACAGTAGCACTGTCAAAGCTGTACATAAAAATCTGCATACAAGCAAACACCGGCCACAAACGATGTGTTTACAATACCGAGTTGGTAATAAAGCATCATTGTTCGACCGCAACTACTGGGGTAGCCAGCTTTAGCTTTGTACCTAGCTTGCACCAATACAACCAGCCTGAAAACAATGACCAGTAGAATCTGCAGTCATTTTCATTATTCTTAGCAATGATTTAGGAATCCTTGTGAGTAAGTATTAGCTAGATAGCCACTTGTTGTTCTACTATTGAAACTGAACTTCAGTTCATGAAAATAAATAGCTAGCCAGCTACTTAAAACCTCTTACTGACCCCTTCAGGATAGGGGGCAGTATTTTCATATTCGGATGAAATACGTGCCCATATTAAACTGTCTCCTACTCAAACTCAGAAGCTAGGATATGCATATTATTATTAGATTTGGATAGAAAACACTCTGAAGTTTCTAAAACTGTTTGAATGATGTCTGTGAGTAAAACAGAACTCACATGGCAGGCAAACACCTGACAAAATACTACCAGGAAGTGGAAATCTGATGCGTGGACTCTTTGCAAGTCATTGCCTATCGAACACACAGTGACGTGGTAATCATTGTGCCCTTCCTAAGGCTTCCACTAGATGTCAACAGTCTTTAGAAAGTTGTTTGAGGCATCTACGATGAACAGAGACCAAATGAGAAGGCTGGGAAGTTGTAGACCCAGGGAAGGACATCAGTTCATTGGCGCGCGTTCACGTGAGGAGGTAGCTCTGTTCCAAAACGTTTTTCAAGACACTGGGACCGTCCGGTTGGAATATTACTGAATTTTTCACGTTCTAAAGGCCCTAAAGATTGATGCTTTACAACGTTTGACATGTTTCAACGAACGTAAATAGATTTTTTTTTTTTAACTTTTCGTTCCGCTTCCTACATTTGGAGTAGCTGAACTGAACGCGCGAACAACAAGGAGCTATTTGGACATAAATTATGGAGTTTATCTAACAGAACAACATTTATTGTCGACCTGGGATTCCTGGAAGTGCCTTCTGATGAAGATCAAAGGTAAGTGAATATTTCTAATGTAATGTATGATTTTAGATGACTCCAAGATGGCGGGTATCTGTATAGCCTAGTGTATTTTTCTGAGCGCAGTACTCAGATTATTGCAAAGTATGCTTTCCCAGTAAAGTTATTTTTAAATCTGTCACAGCGGTTGCATAAAGGAGATGTTCATCTATAATTCTTTGAATGACAGTTTAATATTTTATCAACGTTTATGACGAGTATTTTTGTAAATTGTAGTGCTGATTCACCGACAGTATTGGAGGCAAAATATTTTCTGAACGTCACGCGCCAATGTAAAATTCTGTTTTTATATATAAATATGAACTTTATCGAACAAAAAATGCATGTATTGTGTAACATGATGTCCTAGGAGTGTCATCTGATGAAGATCGTCAAAGGTTAGTGCTTCATTTAGCTGTGTTTTGGGTTTTTGTGATGCATGTAGTTGCTTTGAAAATGGCTGTGTGGTTATTTGTGTCGATGTACTCTCCTAACATAATGTAATGTTTTACTTTCGCTGTAAAGCCTTTTTGAAATCGGACAATGTGGTTCGATTCAGGAGAAGTGTATCTATAAAATGGTGTAACATAGTCCTATGTTTGAGAAATTGAAATTATTAGATTTGTGGTTTTGAATGTGGCGCTCTGATTTTTCACAAACTCGGTGTCAGTAAGAAGTTTTAACCCTGTTGCCCAAAGCTAAAGTTATAAGCAGACAGCTAGCTTCATCTGGCTAGTGAGGCTCGACCAGACTGGGTTATGTGTTGTGAAGCTGGCCACAATAAGGATTAGGCAGAAGAGTGGAATTTTCGGTTAGCCTTCAAAATAAAAGTATGTCATTGACAGTGATGCAAATGACTATAAAATATTTGAATTAGGCCAAACTTGTATTTTGAAGGCTAACAGCATAGTCCACTATTGTGTCTAATCCTTATTGTGGCTAGCTTCACATAGATGGGTGCGACCACCATTAATCAAATAAGAACTGTCTTATAGATTAGGGTTATTTTAGATGACACCTTGCTATGTAGTTAGCTAGCTAACTATAGCTACTGAAACAGATTGTCGTTTTGCTATGTTTTTGGGGAAGAACATTGTTTGCATCCATGAGCTAGTTAGCTTTTTTTAATGACCAGCACTGTAGGTGCGCGAGACACCTTCACCAGCATCATAGCATCGATGAATCGTTGTGACATATGAAATTCGAGCGATCATGTAATCAATGTGTAATAACTACGTAAAAAAATGAATGAAAGCGTTAAATTATTATGTGACGTGCCGTCATATTCAGGTCATGATTGGTCAACAAGCTTAATTGACACGTCAAATCGTGTTAAATAGTATATTTTTTGACACTGAAGACCCAAATGGATGGTCAGTCCTTGTATTCATAGCTATTTTATGGAATTTGACAGTTGTTACATATCGGTGTCTCCAGCACCCAACCTTTAGCTGTTCACCATAACGAGTGTCATGGCGGCCATTTTGTTGTTGTTTGAATCACGGATTTCCACTTCGAAAATCCACATCAGTTCAACAAATTGGCAGAGTTTGTGCTCCTGTTTTTAAGATAGTAACATTACTCACGGCTGTTAATCAGATCTCCAGTCTCATACTCTTCTTCCTCGTCCTCCTCTTTCATTGTGACAGTAATCTCTTCCTCATCTTTCACTCTGGAAGTTTCTTCATCGCCTTTCACTGTGACATCCTCCTCTTCCTCTTCTTCTTTCACGACAATATTAAGCCACATACCCTGTTTCTCAGTCCAGCAGACATCCTCTTCTTTAACAGGCGGGGAGTAGTTTAGTGAGCTCATGGTCCGGAATGTTATTAAGATAGCCAACTTAGATAGTTAGCATAAGCGACTAGCCTAATGCTAATTTAACCAGTTACCTACAATATGAAGCGGGGGATAACTAGTAGACACGACAGACGTGTGCTTAAAACACAGTGATTAATATACACCGAAAACGTCTAAATAGCTCAAATGTTTCAGCTATATTGGTTAGCAAGCTATCTAAGCGACTGATTAGCTGTCGTTGTAGAAGCGGTGTCCCGTCCACTAGATTATACGTCACACTTTGCAGCTTCGCCTGTAAAACTCATATCGCCATCTGCTGACTGGAGTAGATAATGCAGTTAACGGAAATATTTATTTTATTTTCAGAAAATACGTTTATTTTTCATTTATTTCATTTGCGTTTACACAGGCAACCCAATTCTGCATTTTTCCCCCCCACTAATTGGTCTTTTGATCTTTTCAAATCAGATACTTTTCAGATCAAAATACCAATGAGTGAAAAAAAGTCTGAACCAGCCAATTTCTCCTTCATGGTGTAACAATACATTATGTAGATGTATAGTACAGGTCAAAAGTTTGGACATACCTACTCATTCAAGGGTCTTTCTTTACTTTTTGTTTTCTACATTTTAGAATAATAGTGAAGACATCAAAACTATGAAATAACACATATGGAATCATGTAGTAAGCAAAAAAGCGTATATCAAAATATATTTGAGATTCTTCAAAGTAGCCACCCTTTGCCTTAATGACAGTTTTGCACACTCTTGGCATTCTCTCAACCAGCTTCATGGGGAATGCTTTTCCAAGAGTCTTGAAGGATTTCCCACATATGCTGAGCACTTGTTGGCTGCTTTTCCTTCACTCTGCGGTCCAACTCATCCCAAACCATCTCAATTGGGTTGAGGTTGGGTAATTGTGGAGGCCAGGTCATCTGATGCAGCACTCCAACACTCTCCTTCTTGGTCAAATAGCCCTTACACAGCATGGAGGTGTGTTTTGGGTCATTGTCCTGTTGAAAAACAAATGATAGTCCCACTAAGCTCAAACCAGATGGGATGGCATATCGCTGCAGAATGCTGAGGTAGCAATGCTGGTTAACTGTGCCTCAAATTCGAAATAAATCACTGACAATGTCACCTGCAAAGCACGCCCATACCATCACACCTCCTCCATGCTTCACAGTGGGAACCACACATGCGGAGATCATCCGTTCACCTACTATGCGTCTCACAAAGACACGGCTGTTGGAACCAAAAATCTCAAATTTGGACTCATCAGACCAAAGGACAGATTTCCACTGGTCTAATGTCAATTGCTCGTGTTTCTTCGCCCAAGCAAGTCTCTTCATCTTATTGGTGTCCTTTAGTCGTGTTTTTTTGCAGCAATTCGACCATGAAGGCCTGATTCACACAGTCTCCTCTGAACAGTTGATGTTAAGATGTGTCTGTTCCTTGAACACTGTGAAGCATTTATTTGGGCTACAAATGCTGAGGCTGGTAACTCTTATGAACTTATACTCTGCAACAGAGGTAACTCTGGGTCCTTTCCTGTGGCGGTCCTCATGAAAGCCAGTTTCATTATAGAGCTTGACGGTTTTTGCGACTGCACTTGAAAAAAAGTTGCCTGACCTTCATGTCTTAAAGTAATGATGGACTGTCGTTTCTCTTTGCTAATTTGAGCTGTTCTTGCCATTATATTATGGACTTGGTCTTTTACCAAATAGGGCTATCTTCTGTGTACCACCCCTACCTTGTCACAACACAACTGATTGTCTCAAATGCATTAAGAAGGAAAGAAATTCCACAAATTAACTTTTAACAAGGCACACCTGTTAATAATTGAAAGGCATTCCAGGAGACTACGTCATGAAGCTGGTTGAGAGAATGCCAAGAGTGTGCAAAGCTGTAATCAAGGCAAAGGTGGCTACTAAGAATCTCAAATCTAAAATATATTTTGATTTGTTTAACACTTTTTTGGTTACTACATGTTTTGTATGTGTTATTTCATAGTTTTGATATCTTCACTATTATTCTACAATGTAGACCATCTACAATGACTGGTACTGTATATAATGAACAGACTAGGTCTTTACTGCTCCTAGATGGTGTAACAATACATCATGTAGATGTATATAATGAACAGACTAGGTCTATACTGCTCCTACATGGTGTAACAATACATCATGTAGATGTATATATAAAGTAACGTCCACTAGTGGCATTCCACATACTATTCAGACAAAAATGTATTGGATTAATCCAATCTTTTTCACAAATCCGCACAGGTTTTCTCTGACATGGTGAAATGATACTGATGGAAACATTCATGAGGTAGTAAATGTTTTTAATAATACTGATAGGAATATTCACGAGGTAGTAAATGTTTTTAATGTCAACAACGTATCAATGTTATCCTCAGAACAACACCATCACATTTTCATACACGTCTAGCTTGATGACTAGTACACAAATTAACTCAATTAAACAACTACATTCAAGAGGTTTTCAAGGTTAAAATTAACATTTTTAAATATCTTGTATTCAATCAATCAAATCCATAATCAAAATAAATTACACAATTTAAAAGAGGGCTGAACATACTGATTTTGAGACTAACCTGGATAAATAACACTAGGAAAGGTTTATCATTGAGACTAACTAAGGTATTAGAAATTCATCAAAACACAATCATGTTGAAGTAAAGATCCAACAGGGTCTAAAATGTACTTTTTGGGGTCCACCAGCGACTGTGGCAGGTAGATAAAAAAAAAAGATATACAAACCACTCAGATTTTTTACCAGGCCAAAAATGGCTTAAACTACACCAACAAAACACAGAAAAACGGATGAACATGCTTTGTAATGTTTCTAAAAGAATAAATGTATTATTAGTAAGAAGTAATGTGGTATATTGTTAAATAAAATAAAAAGTGACCTGAGTCCATTTAGTCATCGTGTTATTGCTTATATACAATATAAGCATTCAGAATGTATTCAGACCCTTTCACTTTTTCCACATTTTGTTTACGTCACAGCCTTGTTATAAATTCGATAAAACGATCTGTTTAATGAAATGAGAAAACAGATACCACAAGCAGCCAGGTCTGTAACAATGCTCCCTAAAAGCACGACTTCCATACGGAATTGACTTTTTCGTAAGAGAGCATTTTCGCTATCCCTAACCCTTTTCCTAACCTTAAACTAATTATCTTAACCTGCAACATGAATTATCATAACCTCCTGCATAAGTTCTCCAAACCTGGGGCTTCATTTATAAAACGGACTTACGATCAATTTTGATCTTAAGTATGACTAACGCAGAAAACCACGTATAAGTAGTTATTTATAAAAGTAGTTATTTATAAAACTTTACTTTGACGTGGAAATGATCTTATCTCTACGCAAAGTCTAGACTTGACGTAAATGATTTTCCTGCTGGTTATGTAGTGGTATTGGAGTTTGGGACGCAAATGCATCCAAGCCTGTGGTGAACTTTGCATTAGCTTTATGAACAATTTGTGAGGAATTATCAATTAAATGTGTGAGGAATTAATTGCCAGACGCAAGGTGTTTTGAATTAAAAACAGAATGCGATGTTCTATAAATAGTGTGTCAAATTAGAAAAAGTAACCATGGCTGTTCTTGCGTTATTGGAAGACATTGAAAACCGAGCTTTTAGAAGGGAGAGAGTTTTCAGAGACCGGAATGACTTTTTTTGCGCATGACGATCCATGGTTTATAAATCGCTATCGTCTCCCAATAAATGTTCTGTTAGATTTGTGCGCGGATTTAGCACTTAATCTGGAAAGGAAGACACGCTGTAATCATGCCATACCCTTATCTGTCAAAGTACTGTCCACTCTGGGATTCCTCACTGCTGGGACATTCTAGAGCGAAATGAGTGACAGGTCGCAGGTCGGGGTATATCACAGCCATCATTCAGCCGCATTCTGCCACAAGTGATCGAGGCGATTCTACACGTATTGTCCACGAGATACATTAGTTTCCCATACAGTCGACTAACAGGCAAAGCCGAGTTTGTCCGCTCATTTAATTTCTCAGGGGTCATATGTGCAGTTGACTGCAAGCATATTGCATTACGCGCACCGTCTGTCGATGAACATGCATATGTTAACAGGAACAATTTCCATTCATTGAATGTTCAGATCATCTGCGATGCCCGTATGCAACTACACAATCTATGCTCCAAGTGGCCAGGGTCAACGCACGACTCATTCATTACACGTCACAGAGTATGCCTGCGTCTAGAAGCTGGTGAGAGTGGAGTCGGGTGGCTTCTCTTGAGTTCTCCCCCCCAGTCTATAATAGCCTATTAACCGTGCAAAAATAATGTGACAACTGTTTTACCCTATTAGGTGACCGGGGCTATCCACTGAAAACGTGGCTTCTCACTCCATTTGCCGATCCCCGAACAGCAGAGGAAATACGCTACAATTTGGCGCAAGGCAGAACAAGGTCGGTTGTGGAGCACACCCATGGGACTGCTGAAGAGCAGGTGGCGTTGCCTTTATGCATCAGGCGGAAAACTCCTCTACAAGCCAGAGAAGCTAATTTAACAAAAATACAAAACTTAAATGAAGTTTAAAATTGGTCAACATATAGCAACATTTTATTGAAATTGCACACACAAAAGGTTCTGGCCAAATAGCTGAAAACAGTTTTTAATTTGGCCCTAAAGTTACTGAGATGACCCCTTGAAGCATGTTCGTTTTGTAGCAATGCTGGTGTAAATGAATGGAATCAGCTGGTGTAAATGAATGGAATCAGCTGGTGTAAATGAATGGAATCAGCTGGTGTAAATGAATGGAATCAGCTGGTGTAAATGAATGGAATCAGCTGATTCCATTCGTTTACACCATCATTGCTACGAAATGTTAACAGATTTCAAGGGGACATCTCAATAACTGTAGTGCTCATTAGTAGTGCAAGTTTGTTTGACAAAAACATTGGGGTGTGAAATTTCAAACCTAAATATAAGATGTTGGCCTGTTTTAAGAATGAATGGTTTCCCTCCCCAATCAAAGGTGACACGCATATTACTGGCATGTGGTGTGCTCCACAACATAGCCCTGAGGCATGGTATTGAAATGGATGCAGAGATTAGAATGGACCCCCAACAGCCTCCTAACCCACCACCCAATGGAGCACCTGCCCCGGCTGATGCATTGAGGAGGCGGCAGCTCATACAGAGATCGGGGGTAAGAAACAGAATACCAGATAATATATAAAGCAAAGGTTTTTTATTCATGTTGTGGAAAACGTTCAACAACTGCATTATGTAAATGAATCAAAACCCTGCATATTCTTCCGAGTTCAGTCACAATCTGCCCAACCAATGTGTTCAACTCGTTCTGGGTTTGCAGGACTAAGGCGGTCAACATGCGAACTGTAGACGTGGAAACAGACGTAGATGGACCCTCTACACCTGTGGCCAAACATTCCCCCTCACTCCTGGCACCTGTGGGTCTGCAACGCTTGGGAAACGGGCCTCAAGGACTTCATCCCGGCGCACGGATGCAGACGTGGAAGGACCCTCGACAACTGTGGGCAAACCTTCCCCCTCACTCCTGGCACCTGTGGGTCTGCAACGCTTGGGAAACGGGGCCTCAAGGACTTCATCCCGGCGCACGGATGCAGACGTGGAAGGACCCTCGACAACTGTGGGCAAACCTTCCCCTCACTCCTGGCACCTGTGGGTCTGCAACGCTTGGGAAACGGGGCCTCAAGGACTTCATCCCGGCGCACGGATGCAGACGTGGACAGACCCTCGACAACTGTGGGCAAACCTTCCCCCTCACTCCTGGCACCTGTGGGTCTGCAACGCTTGGGAAACGGGGCCTCAAGGACTTCATCCCGGCGCACGGATGCAGACGTGGAAGGACCCTCGACAACTGTGGGCAAACCTTCCCCTCACTCCTGGCACCTGTGGGTCTGCAACGCTTGGGAAACGGGGCCTCAAGGACTTCATCCCGGCGCACGGATGCAGACGTGGAAGGACCCTCGACAACTGTGGGCAAACCTTCCCCCTCACTCCTGGCACCTGCTGCTTTGGGAGCCTCTCGTACTTTATCCCTGGGTGGAGGGCGCAAGGGCTGCAACGCAGCTTCCCCCGTTTCTATGTAAATAAAATAATAAAATAAATCAGTGCATGTCTTTGTATATTAAGTTACCGACAACCAAGTTTCACATTCTTTTAATTACTTACTGTGATCCAGTGATGCAGTCATGGGGGTTTCGTGCGCCGACTTCACCGTTTCCGTGCACAATCAAGTCCCCAAGTAGAAGAAACCTATTGATTTTGTGACCACTTGACCTTTCCTCTAGCGCCACCATCAGGTACAGTTATTTAAAGCTTTGAATGGGTTGATTGGGTTCTGGAGGTGTGTGGTTACAGAAATTGTGCAGGGTTGGTGTGGCCTGTGACGGTGGGGCCCAATGTGATATCTTTTCACGGGGCCCAAAATCCCTGGCGGTGCCCCTGAGTCCACCTAATAATACGTGTTGCCTGTCTTCAATCTACTCTACCATCACCGTGATCTCGTCTTCCAAAAAGTTTGCTTCTCTCTTTTGGTCCTTTTTGGGCTCTTCCTGACTAAACCGTCATTTGTACTAGCATTCTATACGGGGAAATCGCTGAAATAGCCTTCCCTGTGGCTCAGTTGGTAGAGCATGGTGTTTGCAACGCCAGCACGGTGTGTGCAACGCCAGGGTTGTGGGTTCGATTCCCACAGGGGGCCAGTACAACAAAAAAAAAATGCATGAAATTAAATGTATGAAATGTATGCATTCACTATTGTAAGTTGCTCTGGATAAGAGCGTCTGCTAAATGACTAAAATGTCAAATGTAAGGAATGTTCAGGTGCCATCAATATTAAGTTAATTTGAGATTTATAGATCACAGGTACGTTAAGTTACAAATGGGCTTCTTAGAACCTGCGTAAGCAAGGTTTTCTTATGCTCGGTATCTTTTATGAATTGAACGTAAGCACACCGTCGGGAAATGATCTTACGACTAAGTTCAAGTATAAATCTAAGATTTTTTTATTTATAAATGAGGCCTAAATGCTACGAAAAAGTGACTTCCAGTCGTAGCTATATGGTATTTTTATGGAGTCTAGTAACAGTGCATAGATGTATGTAATTAACATCCACTAACACAGTTAAAAATAATGGCTAACACTGTCACAAAAATTCATTTTATTTTTCAGATTGTCGTGTCTTTGGCATCATTAAAACTGAAGACTTATTTATTAAATAACTCTGTAATTATTACGTGATCAAACCGATTAATCATGTAACTGTAATTAACTAGGAAGTCGGGGCACCAAGGAAAATATTCAGGTTACAAAGTTATAATTTTCCTAATATAACTTTCAGATATTTTAATATCTGATCAATTAGTCTTCAATTTAATGAATTATTCTTTACCTCACGTTAGTCTCATTCCAAACGTCGTAAATTGTTGGTTATCTACACGAACCCAGTCTTCACTATGAGTCATCCATACATCAATTGTCTTAAAATCATTTATTTACTAACTAGGTAATTCACAGAAATGCTTAACAAACAGTAGGTATGGTTACAAGGAAATGATAGGAGAATGTGCCCTAGTGGGCTAAACCGGCATGGCGGCTTGTAAGACAAAAGGGGAGTGTGGGGTCAGCTGAGGAGGCACGACAGAGTTGATAATTCTAACAATTGAAATGCTAATCCTTTGCACCAGAACGCTCACTAATTCGGGAATAATTGCAATCAATATATATATTTACGCTCAGTGTGTCGTCGGGATCTCTGTTGAAAAGTTAGTTTCTGTTGGAGAGTTTGTCCGCTCTCTCTCTGTCGTGGTTAGAATGGATAGTTCTGAGTGACATTCATTCATGTCGTTATAGAATAGATGTTTCGGCGGTTGTCGGTCTTCACGTTCAATGATACCAAATTCCTAGCTGCAGACTAGTAATTAATATCAAAGACTTGTTCTTATTCTGTCGGTATCGATAGTCTAAGAGTTTAACCACGTGGTATGGTTAAAAGTTCAGCAAGAGAAATGCATGGAGAGAAATCCAACCTTTAGCCATCTCGTAATTGAGGTAAGCTTGGTCTCCTCTCAAACCTTGGCCCTCTCGTTATCGAGGTAAGCTGGTCTGAAATGGGAAAACCCAGGTGGGGGTTTTATTCGGAAGAGCAGAAAAGGGCCTGTCCCATGACGCCAGACCATAACTGTGCTCATGGGCTGTCCTCTGATTTAGTTAAACTCCAAAGAAAATTGGAGTTTCCTTCATTAAACAGTCCAAAATCACATTACACAATTTCACAAACAGTTCCATCCCCACTCATTCATTTTATACAACAATTAGATGTAAGCCTCATAGCTGAGGCTATTGTATAAACAGCGTTATGGTAATGTGGCCGTATTGTCTCTCATGAGTTTCACAAAATTGTACCAAACGGACCAGTTCGTGGCTGGATTCTTCACCGATCTTTTATACCTTCTCCAGAACATAAATGTTGTTCGGTTCTCCAGTTCTGTGAGGTGGAAGAAATTCCTTTGTTTTCTCTATGAAACTTACTCTCTCTCTATACTGTGGCCATGAGGAGAGGATCTCCTCCAGGAATTTACGACCTCTCTTACAGAGCCTGGTGTCAGGATTATAGAGAGGGAGAGGGTGATGGTGCTCGCTGTACGCAAAGAGTGCAACGTCATGACAAGATAATATGTTGCATTAATCAAATTCTTTTAGTTATCTGACATGGTGGAATAATGCTTATGTGAACATTCATGTGGTGGTGAATGTTTTAAATGTCAACATCTTATCAATATCATCAGAACAACATCATTACATTTTTATACTCCTTTAACTTGAAGACTAGTACAGGAATTAACTCAATGACACAATTCAAGAGGTTTCAAAGTTAGAATCAAAAAATGCACATTCTACTGATATACAGTGCCTTCGGAGAGTATTCAGACCCCTTGACCTTTCCACATTTTGTTACATTACAGCCTTATTCTAAAATTGATAGAAATAGTTTTTCCCCCTCATCAATCTACACACAATATCCCATAATGACAAAGCAAAAATGCTTTTAGGTTTTTTTGTTGTTGCTAATTTATATATATAAAAACTGAAATATCACATTGACATAAGTATTCAGACCCTTTACTCAGTACTTTGTTGAAGCACTTTTGGCAGCAATTACAGCCTCAAGTCTTCTTGGGTGTGATGCTACAAGCTTGTCACATCTGTATTTGGGGAGTTTTTCCCATTCTTCTCTGTAGATCTTCTCAAGCTATGTCAGGTTGGATGGGGAGCGTCACTGCACAGCTATTTTCAGGTCTCTCCTGAGATGTTCAATCGGGTTTAAGTCCGGCCTCTTCACCCCAGTCTGAGGTCCTGAGCGCTCTGGGGCAGGTTTTCATCAAGAATCTTTCTGTACTTTGTTCCGTTCATCTTTACCTCGAACCTGTCTAGTTTCCCACTCCTTGCTGCTGAAAAACATCCCGCTGCTGAAAAACATTCCCATAGCATGATGCTGCCACCACCATGCTTCACCGTAAGGATGGTGCCAGGTTTCCTCCAAATGTGATGGTTGGCATTCAGGCCAAAGAGTTCAATCTTGGTTTCATCAGACCAGAGAATCTTGTTCTCATGGTCTGAGTCTTTAGGTGCATTTTGGCAAACTCCATGCAGGATTTAATGTGCCTTTTACTGAGGAGTGGCTTCCGTCTGGCCACTCTACCATAAAGGTCTGATTGGTGGAGTGTTGCAGAGATGGTTGTCCTTCTAGAAGTTTCTCCCATCTCCACAGAGGAACTATAGAGCTCTGTCAGAATGACCATCAGGTTCTTGGTCACCTCCCTGACCAAGGCCCTTCTCCCTCGATTGCCGAATTTGGCCGGGCGGCCAGCTTTAGAAAGAGTCTTGGTGGTTCCAAACTTCTTCCATTGAAGAATGATGGAGGCCACTGTGATCTTGGTGACCTTCAATGATGCAGACATGTTTTGGTACCCTTCCCCAGATCTGTGCCTTGGCACAATCCTGTCTTGGATCTCTACGGACAATTCCTTCGACCTCATGGCTTGGTTTTTGCTCTGACATGCATTGTCAACTGTGGGACATTATATAGACAGGTGTGTGCCTTTCCAAATCATGTCCAATCAATTGAATTTACCACAGGTGGACTCCAATCATGTTCTAGAAACATCTCAAGGATGATCAATGGAAACAGGATGCATCTGAGCTCAATTTTGAGTCTCATAACAAAGGGTCTGAATATTTATGTAAAAAAGTTATTTATGTTTTTATTTTTAATAAAATTACTACAAATTCCAAAAACCTGTTTTTGCTTTGTCATTATGGGGTATTGTGTGTAGATTTCTGAAGAATGTGTTTTATTTAATCAATTTTCGAATAAGTCTGTAACATAACTAAATGTCAAATGGTCTGAATACTTTTCAAAGGCACTGTAATTTAATCATTTACATTTTGCAAAATCCAAATCATGTAACCAATGAAATTCAATTTGCAACATCCCAAAACATATATCCAATCAAATGTCTTTACTAATAACCAAATCATATCAAATCCAAGAGGTTTCAAGGTTACAATCAAGAAATGCACATTCTATCATTCTATTAATCTATTTAATCATTTACATTTTGAAATACCAATATCCAACACTAGACTTGTATTCAATCAATCAAAATTCATAATCAAAATACAAAAATATATATTCTGATTTTAGATGTGATCATGACTTGAGAAGAATAAAGAAAAACAAAGGTAGGTCTATTTTAGAGGAAGCTTTCATACATACAATATGATTTGATGTTGCATAAACCAAAACACAAATTATTAGTCAAAAATATAAGTCAGAACCACAGCCTCACTTTTCTCTCATGTGATTTCAGGTCCTCTGACCGGGAAAATGTCTTTCCACAATGACATTATTGGAAAGGCTTCTATCCTGTGTGTGTTCCTTCATGCCTTTTCATGTTTGCTAACTGGGTAAAACTCTTTCCACATTGGGAGCATTGGAAAGGCTTATCTCCTGTGTGTGTCCTCTCATGCTTTTTCAGTGTCCCTAACTCTGTAAAACTCTTTCCACACAGGGAGCATTGGAAAGGCTTCTCTCCTGTGTGTAATCTCTCATGCATTTTCAATGTCCCTGACCGGGCAAAAAAAATTCCACAATGGGAGCATTGGAAAGGCTTCTCTCCTGTGTGCATTCTCTCATGCATTTTCAAGTTCCCTAACCGGGGAAAACTTTTTCCACACTGAGAGCATTGGGAAGGCCTTTCTACTAAGTGTGTTCTCTCATGTGCTTTCAGGTCCCCTAATGAGGAAAATGTATTTTCACACTGGGGGCATTGATATGGCTTCTCTCCAGTGTGTGTTCCTTCATGCCTTTTCATGTTCGCTAACTGGGTAAAACTCTTTTCACATTGGGAGCATTGGAAAGGCTTCTCTCCTGTGTGCGTCCTCTCGTGCTTTTTCAGTGTCCCTAACTCGGCAAAACTCTTTCCACACAGGAAGCAGTGGAAAGGCTTCTCTCCTGTGTGTATTCTCTCATGCATTTTCAAGTTCCCTAACCGGGGAAAACCTTTTCCACACAGGGAGCATTGGAAAGGCTTATCTCCTGTGTGTGTCAGCTCATGTGTTTTCAGGTCCCCAATCTGGGTAAATCTTTTTCCACAGTCTGAGCAGTGGTGGGGCTTCTCCCCTGTGTGCATTCTCTCATGTGTTTGTAGATTCCTTAACTGGGTAAAACTCTTTCCACAGTGGGAGCATTGGAAAGGCCTATCTACAGAGTGTGTTCTCTCATGTTTTTTCAGGTCCCCTGATGAGAAAAATCTCATTTCACACTGGGAGCATTGATATGGCTTCTCTCCAGTGTGTATTCGTTCATGCACTTTCAAGTTCCCTGCGTGTCTAAAGCCCTTTCCACACTGGGAGCAGTGGAAAGGCTTCTCTCCTGTGTGTGTCATTTCATGCGTTTTCAAGTTCCCTAACTGGGTAAAACTTTTTCCACACTGGGAGCAGTGGAAAGGTTTATCTCCTGTGTGTGTGCGCTCATGTGATTTCAGATTCCCTAACCAGGTAAAACTCTTTCCACACTGAAAGCATTGGAAAGGCTTCTCTACTAAGTGTGTTGTCTCATGTGTTTTCAGGTCCCCCGATAAGGAAAATGCATTTTCACACTGGGAACATTGATATGGTTTCTCTCCAGTGTGTGTTCCTTCATGCCTTTTCATGTTCGCTAACTGGGTAAAACTCTTTTCACATTGGGAGCATTGGAACGGCTTCTCTCCTGTGTGCGTCCTCTCGTGCTTTTTCAGTGTCCCTAACTCGGCAAAACTCTTTCCACACAGGAAGCAGTGGAAAGGCTTCTCTCCTGTGTGTATTCTCTCATGCATTTTCAAGTTCCCTAACCGGGGAAAACCTTTTCCACACAGGGAGCATTGGAAAGGCTTATCTCCTGTGTGTGTCAGTTCATGTGATTTCAGGTCCCCTATCTGGGTAAATCTCTTTCCACAGTCTGAGCAATGGTAAGGCTTCTCCCCTGTGTGCGTTCTCTCATGCTTTTGTAGATTCTCTAACTGGGTAAAACTCTTTCCACACTGAGAGCATTGGAAAGGCCTCTTTATTGAGTGTGTTCTCTCATGTTTTTTCAGGTCCCCGGATGAGGAAAATGTTATTTCACACTGTGAGCATTTATAGGGCTTCTCTCCAGTGTGTCGTCTTTCATGCACTTTCAGGTTCCCTGCATGTCTAAAACCCTTTCCACACAGGGAGCAATGGAAAGGTTTCTCTCCTGTGTGTGTCATCTCATGTGTTTTCAAGTTCCCTAACTGGGTAAAACTTTTTTCACACTGGGAGCAGTTGAAAGGCTTATCTCCTGTGTGTGTCCGCTCATGTAATTTCAGATTCCCTAACCAGGTAAAACACTTTCCACAGTCTGAGCAGCAGAAGGGCTTCTCCCCTGTGTGTGTTCTCTCATGTGTTTGTAGACTCCCTAACAGGGTAAAGCTCTTTCCACACTGAGAGCATTGGAAAGGCCTCTCTACTAAGTGTGTTCTCTCATGTTTTTTCAATTCCCCTGATGAGGAAAATGTATTTTCACACTGGGAGCATTGACATGGCTTCTCTCCAGTGTGTGTTCCTTCATGCCTTTTCATGTTCGCTAACTGGGTAAATCTCTTTCCACATTGGGAGCACTGGAAAGGCTTCTCTCCTGTGTGTGTCCTCTCATGCTTTTTCAGTGTCCCTAACTCGGTAAAACTCTTTCCACACTGGGAGCAATTGAAAGGCTTATCTCCTGTGTGTGTGCGCTTATGTGATTTCAGATTCCCTAACCAGGTAAAACTCTTTCCACACTGGGAGCAGTGGTGTGGTTTTGCTGGTTTGGTCTTCTCTGAGTCTGAAGGACTCTTCCTGTTGTGAGAGTCTGGTCTTTCACCTGCTGAAGGCAAACAGAGTATGTGGTTAAACAGAGAGATCTAAATGAAACCTCTACATGATACAACTGTCTTTCTACAAGGTTTCATCTAGACTAGATCCCTCAATAAAATGCATAATCTTCAAGACCCTGGTGCTTGGTTACGGAGCAGTAAGGGGAACTGCTCCTCCGTTCCTTCATTCTATGATGGATGCAAGAGATTAGCTGAACAACTTCTGTATCGTTTTATTAAACAAAGATGTGCACAGGAAGACTGCAGAGACTAAATGACTCTTCTACATGGTTGTAACACTGTGCCACCCTCCTGGAGGGAGGGCAGACCTAAATACTCTGACCTTAACTGTTCCTTGTTTCATCCATCCCTGGGTTAAAACATTAAATCAAGGCTGACTTGGGGGTTGAATAGACGTTACATTTGAATCACTTCAGGACACCCATGGGTTGATGTACCAATCACTAAGACCTGCTTTATGGTGACCTCTGACCTTATAGAGGGTACCTAGAGGTCAAATTCCAATAGGAAATCATCATCAGAATAGTGTTCTTTCAGAGGAGCTCCAAATGGAACCTATTGGTTGTGTGGAAAAATGGCTTACTATAGTATTCCATGGAACTGGGGAGGGACATGTACTGTAGGGTTTGTGGTGACAGCTATGAGAACTGTTCAGAATAATGAGAGGGATCTGAAGGCTTTGTTTAAAGACTACAGACCTCCTGGAATGAGGAGAGATAAGAGATCTCTGGCAGGCATCACTCACACTCAGGCACATGCCTCCAGGTTCTTTGGGGGTGTTTTTTTCCTGGGTATGGAGTTGCATGTGAGTTAAATCAAATTTGAGACATCTCTAGCCACAGAGAAAATTGGCAATGCTACTCGAAATGCCCTGGAAGAATTAAATAGGTAAATGAAAGAATTGCGTAAGTTAGCTCTGCAAAACAGAGAGGTCCTTGACTATATTTTGGCAGGTCAAGGGGGCACATATGCAATCATTAATGAATGTTGTACTTTTGTCCCAGATCACTCTTCTAATGTGACTGATCTTGCTGAATACATTGCCACTGTTGCTAAAAATAATTATCCAAAACCAGATTCGACACTTGCAACTTGGTTTGAATCCCTGCTTGGAAATTGGGGATCCCAAATTGCCCAGTGGGCTGCAGTGTGTATTTTTTGTTTAGTTTGTTTAATTGTGTTATTAACATGCTTTAAGGTGATTTGTGCCTCTCTGGCTGGTAAGATTTCAGCAGCTATCATGTTTTGTGCTCCTACAGAGAACAGTGAAACTATTGAGCTGCCAACACTGGATGAGAGTCCCATTTCCCCCTGTAGATGCAGACTATGATTAATGGTTGAAGGTTGTTTTCTTTGGTTGAGGGTGAGGTCATCTAAACCCTTAAACCCGTTTTACATTATGTGGGACACTGAGCTGATGAGCACCAACCTTTTGAAGATCTTAGCAGAATTGTTAAACAACAGGGTTTTAGGTTTATGTCCCAGGGGCAGTTAGTGAAAAACACAGGTCAATCCAACCCGACTGTGGAAAGAGGTATGGAAACAATGGATAACATTGAGAGAGTTATTCACCTCTGAATCTACAGATGCCTTGTGTATGTATGTGTGTATTCTTTGTCATATACTCACTCACATTGGTTAGAACTTTCTGATTGTAGGTTTTTAGCTTGATTTAACTTGTCTAGTTAAATAACAGTTACATTTTTTAATTTATTTATTATAATATCATGTTATAGAAACTCCTTTTGATAGAAGCTAAAATCTAAATGCTTACTTTAACATGTAATTATTGTTATCACACAAGTGATAAAAGGATGGAATGTACTTTGGTGTCATAAACAATCCTTGGTTCCTGTCTGTGTCTGGCCAAGAGATGAGGGGGAGGGGCCCCTCCAGAGGAACATCTGTCAGAACGCCCAGAAAATGTTCTTTATGTTAAGATAGACGGAGCCAGTCACATGTGAACCGATCCAACGAATCATGTTTATGTAGGTTTAGATATCAGTATAAGGCTCTATGTAAGGAAGGCCCTTTCACAGCTCACTTCAGACCGGTACTTACGCATCTAAGTTTGACTATGACCTCTCCAGCTCGCTGACAATAAAAAGTGATTCATTTAATATTGACTTTTAGTGTCCTATATAAGAATGTCCACAACAATCCCTAGTGTGAAGCATGGTGGTGGTGCCATCATGCTGTGGGGATGTTGTTCAGCGGCAGGGACTGGGAAAGTAGTCAGGATCGAGGGAAAGATGAACGGAGCAAAGTACAGAGAGATCCTTGATAAGGACCTCAGACTGTTCACCTTCCAACAGGACAACAACCCTAAGCACACAGCCAAGACAACGCAGGAGTGGCTTCGGGACAAGTCTCTGAATGTCCTTGAGTGGCCCAGCCAGAGCCCAGACTTGAACCCGATTGAACATCTCTGGAGAGACCTGAAAATAGCTGTGCAGCGATGATCCCCATCTAACCTGACAGAGCTTGAGAGGATCTGCAGAGGTTGAGCAGACCACTATAATCTGGCTCTCCAGAGCTCTATAATAATAGATCATGTCATGCCTTTAGGCTGAACAGAGCTCTATAATAATAGATAATGTCATGTTTACAGGCTGAACAGAGCTCTATAATAATAGATAATGAAGACTACAGTATTTCAGTTAGGGCTGATCCCAATTAGTTGACTGGTCATTAGGCTGTTGGTTGACCGAGATGGTTTTAGTCAAGCAGTAACACACATGTATATTTGCGCCCATCTCAATGAACTAATCCATTGCGGAGGCCTAGACTAAAAGCAAATGTATGCTTGATCTGAAAATGTGGTTGGTGGCTCCATATGGAGGGTGTGACGCAATTATGAAGCATCCGGAGGCATGCAGAGGCCAAATCAAGCTCTGTACCGCATCGCCATGGCTCTGTATAGCTCTGCATTGACATGATTGGTTGACGGTAGGTGGGGGCGATACATCCTGTATAAACACAAACTCACTTCCTTCACAACAGCTCAGCACTGCTCCGCGAAGCAAAGAAGTATGAATTCCCTGACTTCTGCTGAGGTCGTATCACCGTAAAACTACACGGTCAATACAGACGTTGGATTGACCATGCGCCCAGACGCACGATGCACTTCTCTCTCCAGAACGCACTCTCTCCTGCCAATTTGTGCACATTGTTTCATAACTTCATTCTTTGAATAGTTTGAGTTTTAGTGCCTATCAATTCCCCATTACAAGTACCACCAGTAGAAAATGTGCTGTTAATTCCTATCATTTCTAATCTACAAAATGTGTTACTTTGGTTGCAGTAATGTTTGAGAATGCATTCAATATTATTATTCCAGTCTTCCGTTATCATTGTCAGACATTGTTTGCACGACCTATGAAACACTTGTGAGAAACAAGTTTTGGTTTATTTCATTTCATTTATGAGTTTTGGCAATTTAGTCATTGTCTTTTGTTTGGAGTGCTCCTGTCAATGTTGAGTAAGGACGCGTCTGCATAAAAGTAGGCCTATAGGCTGCCTGGTAGAGGTCGACCGATGATTTTTAAACACCGATACCAATACCGATTATTGGAGGACCAAAAGGAGCTGGTGCCGATTATTTGTAGGATCAAAAAGTGATACCGATTATTTGGCCGATTTTTAGATTTACATTTGTAATAAGGACAACAATACTGAATGAACACTTTTATTTAAACTTAATATAATACATAAATAAAAACTATTTAGTCTCAAATAAATAATGAAACATGTTCAATTTGGTTTAAATAATGCAACAACAGTGTTGGAGAAGAAAGTAAAAGTGCAATATGTGCCATGTAAAAAAAGCTAACGTTTAAATTCCTTGCTCAGAACATGAGAACATATGAAAGCTGGTGGTTCAATATCCCCAGTTCTTCAATATTCCCAGTTAAGAAGTTTTAGGTTGTAGTTATTATAGGAATTATGATGCGTTGACTATTTATCTCTATACCATTTGTATTTCATATACCTTTGACTATTGGATGTTCTAATAGGCACTTATCTCGGGAGTTGATAGGCTTGAAGTCATAAGCAGCACTGTGCTTCAAGCATTGCTTAGAGCTGCTGGCAAAACGCAGTAAAGTGCTGTTTGAATGAATGCTTACGAGCCTGCTGCTGCCTACCACCGCTCAGTCAGACTGCTCTATCAAATCATAGACTTATAATATAATAAACACAGAAATACGAGCCTTTGGTCATGAATATGGTCAAATCAGGAAACTATCATTTCGAAAACAAAATGTTTATTATTTCAGTGAAATATGGAACCGTTCCGTATTTCATCGAACAGGTGGCATCCCTAAGTCTAAATATTGCTGTTACATTGCACAGCCTTCAATGTTATATCATAATTATGTAAAATTCTGGCAAATTAATTACGGTCTTTGTTAGGAAGAAATGGTCTTCACACAGTTCGCAACGAGCCAGGCGGCCCAA
Organism: Salmo trutta; assembly: GCF_901001165.1. Lineage (NCBI taxonomy): Eukaryota > Metazoa > Chordata > Actinopteri > Salmoniformes > Salmonidae > Salmo > Salmo trutta. Next base: position 30,378,499 of record NC_042994.1, read on the forward strand.
ACTGCTGCATATACCCTGACTCTGCTTGCACTGAACGCAAGAGAAGTGACACAATTTCCCTAGTTAATATTACAGTGTAGTTGAACAATTCCTACAGTACTGAACAACATATTCAAGTGTTGAACTTCAGTAGAATGCCCCATTTAAAACCACACATTGTTCAACAACTGCAGAGTTTGTGTCACTGATAGATAGTACTCACGGGTGTTAATCAGATCTCCAACCTCCTCTTCCTCCTCCAATGTGACAGTAATCTCCCCCTCCTTCACATCAAAAACGTCTTCCTCTTCTTTCACTGTGATAGTCATCTCCTCCTCTTCCTCTTTAACGCCCAACACAGCATCGTCATTTTTATCTTCCTCCTCTTCCTTCACAGTAACCTCCTCCTCCTCTTTCACAAAAACGTCTTCTTCTTTCACCGTAACAGCCTCATCTTCCTTATCTTTCTCTGTCCAGCAGACCTCTTCTTCTTTAACAGGGGGGGAGTAGCTTAGTGAGCTCATGGTCAAGGTTGTTAGCGTGGTAACGTTAGCTAAATATCATTAGCGACTAGGCTACTGCTAACTTAACCAGACAGCTAGTTGACTAATATTAATGTAAATATGAAAATTAAGGGGTAACTAGTGGATACGACATGCATGTATTTTTAACTCCCCGAAACGGTCTAAAAAAAACGTCAATGTTCCGGTTGTATGTTGGCTAGCAAGCTACCTAACAGTTAGCTGGTTGGATCAGTAGCCGTGTTGTTCTCGTTGAAGAAGCGTCCCGTCCACTAGAATAGACGTCACACTAGCAACAGCGCATGAAAGACGCATATCGCCATCTGTTGATTGGAGTTGGTAAAGCAGTAGAGGAAAATGTTTATTTTTCATTTAATTCATTAAAGAATAATATTACGTAAAGAAGTACAAAGGAAAACTTGTGTTGATTGATTAGTTCCAAAACAAAATTATGAGTGAGAAGTTAGAACATCTACTACACAATGTCTTATTCATTTTTACTCAGATAAACATATGTTACATGATCCTTTTTACAATCAGCACCTATATTCTCTGAAATGGTGGAATAATACTGATGGAACATTCATGAGGTAGTGACTGTTTTTAATGTCAACAGCTTTGATGACTAGTACTGTAGTGGCTAAAGGTTCCTAGATAAAAAAAATAACAAAATAAAAGCCAAAGAAATTCTAATCTAATTGTATTGGTCACATACACATGTTTAGCAGATGTTATTGCGAGTGTAGCGAAAATGCTTGTGCAACTAGTTCCAACAGTGCAGTAATATCTAACAATTCCACAACTACCCAATACACCCAAATCTAAGTAAAGGAATATATAAACTTCTTTCACCTTTATTTAACTAGGCAAGTCAGTTAAGAACAAATTCTTATTTTCAATGACGGCCTAGGAACAGTGGGTTAACTGCCTTGTTCAGGGGCAGAACGACAGATTTTTACCTTGTCAGTTCGGGGATTCGATCTTGCAACCTTTCGGTTATCGGTTATTTTTGGGTTTACTACCTTTTTATTTGGGCATTTTTATTGTTCAGAAATGTGGTGGGTACTCTCCGTTCGCGGGACTTTATCCTGCTAACTGTTCCAAATGTCCGAACTGAATTTGGTAAAAGGGCTTTTATGTACTCTGCGCCATCGTCTTGGAATGCCTTACAAAATACTTTTAAACTGGAAGAACTTGTCCCGATTGGTATTTTTAAATCACTGATGAATGATCTTGAGACTGATTCCTTGACATGTCAATGTTTTTAATTAGCTGTTTTTGATATTGTTATATTCTTTGTTAATTCTATGGTTTTTACTAGATTAATTGTAGTTTTTCATGTTGTTTGTCTGTAATTTTTGTAATGACTTGGCGCTGCCTATCTTGGCCAGGACGCTCTTGAAAAAGATATTTTAAATCTCAATGAGCCCTTCCTGGTTAAATAAAGGTTAAATAAAATAAAAATAAATAGTCCAACGCTCTAAGCGCTAAGCTACCTGCCGCCCATAAATATATGGATGAGCAATGACAGAGCGGCATAGGCAAGATGCAATAGATGGTATAATATACAGTATATACATATGAGATGAGTAACGCAAGTTATGTAAACATTATTAAAGTGGTATTATTTAAAGTGACATTTACAAATAAAGGTGCCAAATACAGGTTTAGTGCCAATGCTTTTCCATTGGTGAGATGAGGTTACTGTTGGGGTCAAATTATATTTTTTTACTTACAGAATGAACCCAACAAGCACATTCGGTTCCTTGAAAGTTGTGGGAACATGTGTTTTTGGTTTCCCATCGGGAACGAAGCAATACATTTCCTGACCGGCCAGACAGAGAGTGACGCTTACCTAGCTGGCTATCCAACACTGGAACTCTTCCAAGGCAAGGTAAGCTTTTGGTTTTATACATTTATTGCAGCTGGTGTAGCTGCTAAACTATGGTGATAACGATGTAGACCGTGTGTAGCGGTTAGCTGCTATCCCAGCAGGCACACAAAGTCATTTTGACATCTTATTCTGGGTATAGTCTGGTCACGACATCATCTTGTTTTATAAGTCTTTATTATGACCAAAAAAATAGCATTTCGCCTAACATCTTCCCAAATGACTCAAACCAGACGTCAGCTCTCATGGCATTCGTTATTTAAAACAAATCTTAAAATAGTGAATTTTCTTTGTCACATGCACAGATAAGACTCTACCTGTGTAGAGCACATGCCCTTTTGCCCTGCCTGTCTCTAAAGTGTCCTTTTGGGTGGTGGCATAATTTCACCCACGAATTGTTTTCTGTATAACTTTTTTGTAGTTTTTCTGAATCCATTGCTTGCAAGTCTTCATTAAATTCTCATCTATGCTTCAGAACCGAAAAGTTGCGCCGCGCGTCTTGATTATCAGTCAATATCCAAATCGTTAGCACTGGGACGCAAAGGCTAGCGCCATTATCCAGATTAGTGACCAGAAAGAACTTGTCCTAAAGTATGTACCGGACAGACCAGTCACAGGAAAAGGGACCTCAGACTGGTGATAAAGTATGCTCCAGACAGACCACAGTTACAGGAAAAGGGACCTCAGACTGGTAATAAAGTATGCTCCAGACAGACGCAGTAATGGAGGACAAACACTAATTATTTCTTGTTTGGTTGTATTCATAATATAATCTCCCCCATCTCCCAGTTAATAAAATACGTTATTTGACATAGAAATTGTATTTCTTTACTAATGCGATTTTTATATACAAACTAAATGTTCAACAGTTATAGCTAATGGGACCTGAGGATATTTTAGTTATTTTAAATATTGTGAATTAGCAGTGTAAAGTACTGTACAATATATATAGATTGATTTGCATCCATTGCTGTGGTGAGATGCTTGAGCACAGCATTACATTATTATTATTATTATTATTGGGAAGTTATAAACTGGTTTTGGTTGGATAGGAGTTCTAAAGTCGTCAGAAATAAGATGGCTTATTAGCAAGGTACAGGCTTATTAGCAATACCTATAGTTAGAACCAAGGTACAGGCTTATTAGCAGTACCTAGGATTAGAACCAAGGTACAGGCTTATTAGCAGCACCTAGGGTTAGAACCAAGGTACAGGCTTATTAGCAGCACCTAGGATTAGAACCAAGGTACAGGCTTATTAGCAGCACCTAGGGTTACAACCAAGGTACAGGCTTATTAGCAATACCTGTAAATCAAATCAAATCAAATCAAATTTATTTATATAGCCCTTCGTACATCAGCTGAAATCTCAAAGTGCTGTACAGAAACCCAGCCTAAAACCCCAAACAGCAAGCAATGCATGTGAAAGAAGCACGGTGGCTGGGAAAAACTCCCTAGGAAAAACTCCTGAGAAAGGCCAAAAACCTAGGAAGAAACCTAGAGAGGAACCAGGCTATGAGGGGTGGCCAGTCCTCTTCTGGCTGTGCCGGGTGGATATTATAACAGAACATGGTCAAGATGTTAAAATGTTCGTAAATGACCAGCATGGTCAAATAATAATAATCATAGTAATTGTCGAGGATGCAACAAGCACGTCCGGTGAACAGGTCAGGGTTCCGTAGCCGCAGGCAGAACAGTTGAAACTGGAGCAGCAGCATGGCCAGGTGGACTGGGGACAGCAAGGAGTCATCATGCCAGGTAGTCCTAGGGCTCAGGTCCTCCGAGAGAAAGAAAGAAAGAAAGAAAGAAAGAGAGAATTAGAGAGAGCATATTTACATTCACACAGGACACCGGATAAGACAAGAGAATACTCCAGATGTAACAGACTGACCCTAGCCCCCCGACACATAAACTACTGCAGCATAAATACTGGAGGCTGAGACCTGTACCTTCACTGTAGCCAACGTGAGTTTAACATTTCAACGTGTTAACCCTCGCAAGGCTGCAGGCCCAGACAGCATTCCCGGCCACGTCCTCAGAGCATGCGCAGACCAGCTGGCTGGTGTGTTTACAGACATATTCAATCAATCCTTATCCCAGTCTGCTGTCCCCACATGCTTCAAGAGGGCCACCATTGTTCCTGTTCCCAAGAAAGCTAAAGTAACTGAGCTAAATGACTACCGCCCTGTAGCACTCACTTCCGTCATCATGAAGTGCTTTGAGAGACTAGTCAAGGACCATATCACCTCCACCCTACCTGACACCCTAGACCCACTTCAATTTGCTTACCGCCACAATAGGTCCACAGACGATGCAATCGCCATCACACTGCACACTGCCCTAACCCATCTGGACAAGAGGAATATCTATGTAAGAATTCTGTTCATCGATTACTGCTCAGCATTTAACACCATAGTACCCTCCAAACTCGTCATTAAGCTCGAGACCCTGGGTCTCGACCCTGCCCTATACAACTGGGTCCTGGACTTTCTGACGGGCCGCCCCCAGGTGGTGAGGGTAGGTAACAACATCTCCACCTCGCTGATCCTCAACACTGGGGCCCCATAAGGGTGCGTTCTCAGCCCTCTCCTGTACTCCCTGTTCACCCATGACTGCATGGCCATGCACGCCTCCAACTCAATCATCAAGTTTGCAGACGACACTACAGTGGTAGGCTTGATTACCAACAACAACAAGACGGCCTACAGGGAGGAGGTGAGGGCCCTCGGAGTGTGGTGTCAGGAAAATAACCTCACACTCAATGTCAACAAAACAAAGGAGATGATCGTGGACTTCAGGAAACAGCAGGGGGAGCAGCCCCCTATCTACATGGATGGGACAGTAGTGGAGAGGGTGGAGAGTTTTAAGTTCCTCGGGGTACACATCACGGACAAACTGAAATGGTCCACCCACACAGACAGTATGGTAAAGAAGGCGCAGCAGTGCCTCTTCAACCTCAGGAGGCTGAAGAAATTCGGCTTGTCACCAAAAACACTCAAACTTCTACAGATGCACAATCGAGAGCATCCTGTCGGGCTGTATCACCGCCTGGTACGGCAACTGCTCCGCCCATAACCGGAAGGCTCTCCAGAGGGTAGTGAGGTCTGCACAACGCATCACCGGGTGCAAACTACCTGCCCTCCAGGACACCTGCACCACCCGATGTCACAGGAAGGCCAAAAAGATCATCAAGGACAACAACCATCCGAGCCACTGCCTGTTCACCCCGCTATCATCCAGAAGGTGAGGTCAGTACAGGTTAGGGCTGGGCGATATGGACCAAAAGTCATATCCCGATATATTTAGGCTGAATATCGATATAAGATATATATCCCGATATTTTTTCCGCAAAGTGAGAGCAAATGTTCAGTCAAAGTCAAAGCCAGATATGACATGTCTCAAGTAGTTTTATTGAAACCGGCTATTTCAGTGAACAGTTGAAAAATCAAATGAATAAATAGTAAACAGGGCTCTTCACCTGGTTCAGATTAAATGCTCAGCTGTTCAAATAACATGTAAACATAAACACTGTATAACAACAGTAGTACCTTTTTTGAAATCAAAGCTCCATAAGGTGCCTGACTTCAGTGTACATTTGTGGCAGTGCTTCTCGTGCAAAGTAGTTGCGACTGGGAAGCTCATATCTCGGGTCCATAGTTTTCAGTAGCTTTTTGAATCCGACTTGTTCCACAGTTGCAACAGGGACCATATCTTTAGCAATGTGATAGGACACCGCTTTAGTTATAGTACACCACTTGCCAATTTTCTTTTCATAAGGCACACTGCGGGAAAATGAAGTTTGCAGTGAGCTTTGTTTCGGGGCTGGAGCTTTTTCGGGTTGTCGACGGCTTGCGGCTGGGGCTTCTGCAGCGCGCAGTTTCACACACTCTTCGTATTGCAGTTTGTGCCACTGTTTTAGGTGGTGAAAAAGATTTGTAGTGCTTCCACCCCTGGCTGTAACTTTTTTATGGCACTGCCTACATATAACGTGATTTTGTTGCTCATCTGATACTTTGAATCCGAACCATCTCCAAATTACTGAGCCAATGCTTTTTCTTTTACTAACCAATTCCTCCTCAAAACGCTCCGCAGACGCTGTTGCTTCCTCCATGTTTGTTGAAGTGTCTGTTCCTGCCCCTCCCCCCTCTGTGCATGAAAGAGGAGGCGCGGGGAGCAGCGCAGAGAGCTCCGGGTCTGCAGCTTGCTTGGAGCAAGGATCAAAGCGCAAATTTGAACTATATCGATATATGCGAAATGGTCTAATTTCATGTCACATTTTAAAATATATCGATATTTTTTTATATCGATATATCGCCCAGCCCTAGTACAGGTGCATCAAAGCGGGGTGTTGGCATGTGGACTAATATGTTGTTGAGTTGTGTTCTTACACTGGTACAGTCATGCCCTATGAGAGATGTATGACTGCGCATGTGCGAAAATAAATAAAGTGCATTTTCCCCCGTTCTGGTTAAGACACCAATGATGAACATGTGTGTTTATTCCTCCGTTAAGTAAACCGGTATTCCTGTCCTGAAGATGTCAGCACCAACAGGTTATGGGCCCAGGAGGGAACATGGAAGCCGATGGAATAGATTATATTTCGACGGAGATGAAAAAAAGTACGAGTTATGGGAGACAAAGTTTTTGGGGCACTTGCGTTTGCTTGGGCTAAAGGCCGCCATATTGAGCGTGGATGAAGATGAAGAAGACAGAGAGAAAAATGAAGAAGCCTACGCCGAATTGATACAGGTTTTGGATGATAAAAGCCTTTCCCTGATAATGAGAGAAGCAGCAGATGATGGGAGAAAAGCGTTGAAGATATTGAGGGAACATTATGCAGGTAAAGGGAAGCCACGTGTGATTAGCCTCTACACTGAACTAACTTCTCTTCAGAAAGCCGCTGACGAAAGTGTTACGGACTATATCATTCGTGCTGAGACGGCTATTACAGCACTGAGAAATGCTGAAGAGACTTTAAGTGACGGGCTGTTGATTGCAATGATTCTGAAAGGTTTGCCCGAATCATTTAAGCCGTTTGCCATCCACATAACGCAGAGTGACGAGCCGACAACTTTTGGCGAGTTCAAAACCAAGTTGAGGAGCTATGAAAGCACCGAGAAGTTTAGCGCCGTTTCCACTGACGACAACGTGATGAAGGCAAGTAACATTAAAGTTAGCTGGCCAAGAGGGAGAGATAAAGGGACCGAGATAACCTGCTTCAACTGTGGCCAGAAAGGGCACAAGGCCCGGGAATGTACCGTTACTGGAGAGCGCAAAGAACGGAGAAAGTGGTGTAGTTTTTGCAAGAGCTCCACTCATACTGACGCAAATTGCAGACGAAAAAGAAGAGACAATGTGAAACAAGCAACAGATGCTGAAAGCCACTCATTTGCATTCAGAATAAGTGACTGTCAGGTCAGTGGACTGAAACAGAAAGGGCTGATGGTTGATACGGGAGCAACGTCACATATAGTCACGGACATCGGGAAGTTTAAGGAGTTTGACGAGACTTTCAAACCGGAAAAACATTCCGTGGAGCTGGCTGACGGAACAAGAACGAATGGTGTCGCGGAGAGGAGAGGTGCAGCGGAGGTTTACCTGAGAGACAACACGGGTCGTCGGGTAAAAACAACGCTGATGAAGGCGCTGTACGTGCCGTCGTTTCCACAGGACATTTTCTCTGTTAAAGCAGCGACAGCCAACGGAGCTTCAGTCAACTTTCGACAGGGGTGTAACAAGCTCATCCACAAGAACGGTACCACTTTTGACATCGAGGAGTACGATAGACTTTACTATCTTAACACTGTAAGTGATGAATATGATGATGGATGTCATGGGTGCTATGATATTCACACATGGCACAAAATTCTTGGCCACTGTAATTTTGAGGATGTGTCAAAGTTAGAAAATGTGACAGAGGGAATGAAAATCACAGGTAAGATTGACAAATCTACCCTCAACTGTGAAATCTGCACTCAGGGAAAATTTGTTCAGAGCAGAAACAGAGAGCCTGATGAAAAAGCAAAAGCGGCTCTTGAGCTTGTGCACACTGATTTGGCTGGCCCTATTGAGCCAGAGGCGAAAGATGGGTTCAGATATACTCTAGCATTTACGGATGATTATTCAGGGGCAGTTTTTGTGTATTTCCTAAAAGCAAAGAGTGATACTGTAAAAGCTACTGAGAAGTTTATTGCTGATGTGGCCCCTTATGGGAAAATAAAGTGTGTCAGGTCAGATAATGGCACAGAATTCACAGCCAAAGAGTTCCAGTCACTGCTCAGTAAGAACGCCATAAGACATGAAACTTCAGCCCCTTACTCACCCCATCAAAATGGGACGGCTGAGAGAAATTGGAGAACATTGTTCGAAATGGCAAGATGCATGCTACTTGAAAGCAACCTACCAAAGAACTTGTGGACATATGCTGTAATGACTGCTGCAGTAATTCGCAATAGGTGTTACAATAAGCGTGTAGGACAGACTCCACACTACATGTTTACTGGGAGAAAGCCTGATCTTTCAAAGATGAAAGAATTTGGATCTGTTTGCTATGCATATAGACAGAACAAGAAAAAGTTAGACTCAAGATGTGAAAAGGGTATTTTTGTCGGGTATGATAAAAATAGTCCAGCATACCTAGTCTACTACCCAGACACTGGGAAAGTTCTTAAAAACAGATTAGTCAAGTGTGTTACAAAAGGTGTAGTCGAACACCAAACTCAGACAGATTTGGAAATCAGTGATGATCTTCATGGGGAGAGATTTGAAAACCCCATGCCGAAAGCCAAGATGGCAGATCAAAACTCAGAAGAGACACAAGATGTGCAAATTGAGACATCAGATGGTCAGAGTCCACGCTATCCAGACAGAGCGAGGAAGAAACCCCAGTACTTAAAAGACTATGAGTGTAAAGTGAAATGTGATGACCAGATACCACCTAGTGTTGACTACTGCTACAGAGTAATGTGCAATGCACCACAAACCTTCAAAGAAGCAATGATTTCACCAAAATCAGAGATTTGGGCTACTGCTATGAAGGAGGAGATGGATTCCCTTAGGGAAAATGATACATTCACATTAACCACACTGCCAGAGGGTAAAAATGCAGTGGGGGGCAGGTGGGTCTATGCGGTCAAAAACAATTCAGATGAGACTGAGACATACAAGGCAAGATATGTTGCAAAGGGGTATAGTCAAGTGGCAGGAATAGACTATAAGGAGACTTTTTCTCCAACTGCAAATATGACATCAGTACGCTGTTTGATGCAGCTAGCAGCTCAGTATGACTTAGAGTTACATCAGATGGATGTCAAAACAGCATATCTACATGCTCCTATTGACTGTGAAGTGTACATGGAGCAACCAGAGGGTTTTGAAGTCAGGTCAGATACAGGTGAGCAACTAGTCTGCAAACTGAACAAGTCACTGTACGGCCTGAAACAGTCAGGAAGGAACTGGAACAAAATGTTGCATGATCACCTTAGTGAAAATGGTTTTACACAGAACCCAGCTGATCACTGTGTTTATAACAAACAAACTGCAACAGAAAGGATCATTTTGATAATTTGGGTCGATGATCTAATTATCGCTGCTAGTGATAGTGACTCACTCACAAGTGTAAAAGAAATGTTACGTGAAAAATTTAAGATGAAAGATCTTGGGAGGCTTGGACATTTCCTAGGCATTGATTTTACACAAAGTGAAGGGAAAATAACGATGAACCAAACAAGGTATATAACCAAGATACTGGAAAGGTTTGGTATGTCAGACTGTAAAACAAGGTCAACACCATGTGAACAAAAACCAAACTTTGATGGTGATGGTGAACTTATTGATTCAAAAAGGTATCGTGAAGTGATAGGCAGCTTGATATATGTGATGACATGTACAAGACCGGATATCAGTTGGATTGTCAGCAAGCTGTCACAATACCTATCAGAACCAAAAGAGCAACACTGGATAGCAGCTAAACATGTGTTGAGGTACTTGAAGGGAACAATGAATCAGGAGTTGTGTTACAAAAAGGGGGTGGAAAAACTCAACCTCATAGCATATAGTGATGCTGATTGGGCAGCAGATCAAAGTGACAGACGAAGCATAACAGGGTATTGTTTTAGTTTAACTAAATGTGGACCTGTCATTTCATGGAGGTCTAAGAAGCAGCCAACAGTAGCTTTATCTACATGTGAAGCAGAGTACATGGCACTGGCTGCTACTACACAAGAAAGTTTGTACCTTGTACAGTTATTGGGCGAGATGGATAGTGAGTGCCAATATACACCAGTAACAATCTTTGAAGATAACCAAGGTGCAATTGCTCTGTCAAAGAACCCAGTGTGTCGTCAGAGATGTAAACATGTCGACATCAGATATCATTTCATTCGATCTGCACTCAGTGATGGTAAAATAAGTATTGAATATTGTCCAACGGCAGACATGGCTGCAGATGTTTTGACTAAACCTGTAACGAAGTTCAAAAATGAAAAATTCTTGGGTTACATGTTTGGAATATAAACTGACATTTGTGAGATGAATAACTGTAAGCTAAATGTGTTGATAAAGTTAGGTTGAATACGACTTGTACAGTATAAGAGCAAGTGGGGGTGTTGGCATGTGGACTAATATGTTGTTGAGTTGTGTTCTTACACTGGTACAGTCATGCCCTATGAGAGATGTATGACTGCGCATGTGCGAAAATAAATAAAGTGCATTTTCCCCCGTTCTGGTTAAGACACCAATGATGAACATGTGTGTTTATTCCTCCGTTAAGTAAACCGGTATTCCTGTCCTGAAGATGTCAGCACCAACACGGGGACTGAGAGACTGAAAAACAGCTTCTATCTCAAGGCCATCAGACTGTTAAACAGCCATCACTAACATTGAGTGGCTGCTGCCAACATACTGACTCAACTCCAGCCACTTTAATAAAGGGAAAATTGATGTAATCAATTTATCTCTAGACACTTTATATTATATAATGTTACATACCCTACATTACTCATCTCATATGTATATACTGTACTCTATACCATCTACTGCATCTTGCCTATGCCGTTCGGCCATCACTCATTTATATTTTTATGTACATATTCGTATTCATTCCTTTACACTTGTGTATAAGGTAGTTGTAGTGAAATTGTTAGGTTATATTACTTGTTCGATATTACTGCATGGTCGGAACTAGAAGCACAAGCATTTCCCTACACTCGCATTAACATCTGCTAACCATGTGTATGTGACAAATACATTTGATTTGATACCTATAGTTAGAACCAAGGTACAGGCTTATTAGCAATTGTCCACTTCCCCAATCTTCTCGTGCAAACGCAGGGAGACAAAGATGCTCCAAACCACGTAGATTTCATCCAGAAGCTGATGGCTTAAAGCTTAATTTAACAGCCCATGTCTAATAGTTCATAGTGCACTTTTTGCATATGCAACCACTTTTGTTCTTCAGTAATGTTCGAAAGAAGTTGCAATTCATTCATGTTCTTAGTCTCATTTAATGGACATTTTATTTAACAACATGTTTCCTAAGTCGTAGACGAATATGTTTGTTACTACGCTGTACCACAGCGCCCGATAAAGGACGATATCCATCCGGACCTTTGCAACCGAGGAAATTTGGTATCCTCTTTCTCTTCCTCCTTTTTCCACTCTGAAAGCTTCTTCCATTGAAACGTCTTCTTCTTTCACTGTAACAGCCTCATCCTCGACTTCTTGTTTAACTGTGACAGCCGTTTCCTCCTTCTCCTCTTTCCACGTCCAGCAGACCCCGTCTTCTTTAGCGGGGGGGAATAGCTTAGTGAACTCATTGTCGGGGACGTTAGCTAGCCTGGTGCAATTGCTAATTTAACCAGCCAGCTACCTGACTAACAACAACGTAAATATGGAAATAGTAGATACGACAGACGTGTGTTTAAAACACAATGACTAATATACACCGAAAACGTCTAAAGCGCTCCAATGTTTTGCTATGTTGGCTAAAAAGCTACCGAGGTGGCTGACTAGCTAGCTGTTTTTGTTATTGAAGAAGCGTCCCGTCCACTAGATTATACGTCCCTCTTGGAGCGTCACTTGAAATACGCACTCTGCAATCTGCTGACTAGAGTGCGTAGCGCAGTTGGGAAAACGTTTATTCCAGACAAAAAGCGTATTCTTAATCTATTTCATTAAATAATATTTTATGGAAACGTACATATAGAAACATGTGTTGTTTCTAAACATGTGTTGTTTCTATACGTGAGAATTCAAAACAAACAACTACTGCACATCTGTAGTATAGTCCAACAAACAGATATTTTGTCAAACAAATAGATATCACAGGAAGAAGCTAGGTCTACACTGCTCCTACATGGTGTAACAATGCATAGATGTACAGTCAGGTCCACAATTGATAACACGGATATTACATTTTCAGTGGGGTCCAAAATTATATTCTATGCTCAAAATAATGGGGTCATTCTTTTATTTTCTACTAATACAATTGCTAAGATGAAGATATTTTTTTTCAACAATTATTATTTTTTCAACAATTATTATTTTTTATCTAAAAAAAGATAAGGGTCAAAATGATTGGCACCCCTGTTTTCAGTACCTCACCTGGCAAGGATAATGGCACTGAGCTAAAATGTTTTATGATATTGGAGAACACATTGGAAGGAATATTAGACCATTCCTCTACACAGCATCTGATTGGACAACACATTGGAAGGAATATTAGACCATTCCTACACTCCGAATCTGATTGGACAACGACTGGCGAGTCATAATGAGTGGAAGAGGAAAATCAGTGACAATCACTCCTACCCAACCTCCAGGCATGTTCACATCAACACCTCCTACCCAACCTCCAGGCATGTTCACATCAACACCTCCTACCCAACCTCCAGGCAAGTTCATAACACCTCCTACCCAACCTCCAGGCATGTTCACATCAACACCTCCTACCCAACCTCCAGGCATGTTCATATCAACACCTCCTACCCAACCTCCAGGCATGTTCACATCAACACCTCCTACCCAACCTCCAGGCATGTTCACATCAACACCTACCCAACCTCCAGACATGTTCATATCAACACCACCTACCCAACCTCCAGGCATGTTCATATCAACACCTCCTACCCAACCTCCAGGCATGTTCACATCAACACCTCCTACCCAACCTCCAGGCATGTTCACATCAACACCTCCTACCCAACCTCCAGGCATGTTCACATCAACACCTCCTACCCAACCTCCAGGCATGTTCATATCAACACCTCCTACCCAACCTCCAGGCATGTTCATATCAACACCACCTACCCAACCTCCAGGCATGTTCATATCAACACCACCTACCCAACCTCCAGGCATGTTCACATCAACACCTACCCAACCTCCAGGCATGTTCACATCAACACCTACCCAACCTCCAGGCATGTTCATATGAGGCCATTGTGATTTCAAACCATACTCCTCATTATTATGACCCTCAAGTTTCTTAGACCGATCAGTCCCTCTAATTCATGGCGTATTAACCCTCAGACTTTATCGGATGTCAAGTTACAGGAATAAAAGTCTTGGTAGGCAAAATGAGACCGTGACTCCACCTAGCAACAACACAACGTTTACATGCCGTTCAAAATGACACCGCGTGTTTCTTTGTCATGCCCAGTAGCCAGATCGGTTTGTGTTTAGTCAATGTCTCTCTCATTTCTAGCCGTGTTAAACATTCCCGGAGAATGGAAAAATATCAACTACAGCATTTCTATATTGTTAATAGAATATAATAATATAATACAATGGGTTCTATCAAGAAAATCATTGACAATAATAATAATAACTAATGAAATACACTCGTACTCTTTTAAAGCAGTGTGTGTGTGTGTGTTAGTGAGTGTCTGAAAACTAGCCCTCAAATGCTTGCTTCCTCTGTCCTTGTTTCCAACACTCCCGTTTTGAAAGTGCATTTGTGCTTTGAACGGGAGGTGAGGAATGGAGGAAACATGGGGAGAATCTCAATTTCATTTCCTTGATTCCTCAGGTCCTCTCTCCTTGCCTCTTTCAAAAACCCATTGGATAAGAAGGTGAAAGGGGAGGGACGTCTGACCTTCTCATCCAATGGGTTTTCAAATATAATGTATGTCACATGTGCGCGAATACAACAGGTTTTATTGTGAAATGGTTAATTACAAGCCTTTTCCCAACAATGCAGATTTATAAAGTAAGAAAAAAAAGTTAATAGTAACATAATATAAAAGGAGTAACGAGGCTATATACAAGGAGTACCGGTACCGGGTCAACATGCTGAGGTACCAGGTAGTAACGAGGCTATATACAAGGACTACCAGTACCGGGTCAACATGCTGAGGTACCAGGTAGTAACGAGGCTATATACAAGGAGTACCGGTACCGGGTCAACATGCTGAGGTACCAGGTAGTAACGAGGCTATATACAAGGAGTACCGGTACCGGGTCAACGTGCTGAGGTACCAGGTAGTAACGAGGCTATATACAAGGAGTACCGGTACCGGGTCAACATGCTGAGGTACCAGGTAGTAACGTGGCTATATACAAGGAGTACTGGTACTGGGTCAATGTGCTGAGGTACCAGGTAGTAACGAGGCTATATACAAGGAGTACCGGGTCAACGTGCTGAGGTACCAGGTAGTAACGTGGCTATATACAAGGAGTACCGGGTCAATGTGCTGAGGTACCAGGTAGTAACGAGGCTATATACAAGGAGTACCGGGTCAATGTGCTGAGGTAGCAGGTAGTAATGAGGCTATATACAAGGAGTACCGGGTCAACATGCTGAGGTACCAGGTAGTAACGAGGCTATATACAAGGAGTACCGGTACTGGGTCAACATGCTGAGGTACCAGGTAGTAACGAGGCTATATACAAGGAGTACCGGGTCAATGTGCTGAGGTACCAGGTAGTAACGAGGCTATTTAAAGGAGTACCAGTACCGGGTCAACATGCTGAGGTACCAGGTAGTAACGAGGCTATATACAAGGAGTACCAGTACCGGGTCAACGTGCTGACGTACCAGGTAGTAACGAGGCTATATACAAGGAGTACCAGTACCGGGTCAACATGCTGAGGTACCAGGTAGTAACGAGGCTATATACAAGGAGTACCGGGTCAATGTGCTGAGGTACCAGGTAGTAACGAGGCTATTTAAAGGAGTACCAGTACCGGGTCAACGTGCTGAGGTACCAGGTAGTAACGTGGCTATATACAAGGAGTACCGGGTCAACATGCTGAGGTACCAGGTAGTAACGAGGCTATATACAAGGAGTACTGGTACCGGGTCAACGTGCTGAGGTACCAGGTAGTAACGAGGCTATATACAAGGAGTACCGGGTCAACATGCTGAGGTACCAGGTAGTAACGAGGCTATATACAAGGAGTACTGGTACTGGGTCAATGTGCTGAGGTACCAGGTAGTAACGAGGCTATATACAAGGAGTACCGGTACCGGGTCAATGTGCTGAGGTACCAGGTAGTAACGAGGCTATATACAAGGAGTACTGGTACTGGGTCAATGTGCTGAGGTACCAGGTAGTAACGAGGCTATATACAAGGAGTACTGGTACTGGGTCAATGTGCTGAGGTACCAGGTAGTAACGAGGCTATATACAAGGAGTACTGGTACTGGGTCAATGTGCTGAGGTACCAGGTAGTAACGAGGCTATATACAAGGAGTACTGGTACAGGGTCAATGTGCTGAGGTACCAGGTAGTAACGTGGCTATATACAAGGAGTACTGGTACAGGGTCAATGTGCTGAAGTACCAGGTAGTTGAGGTGATTGAAGTAATATGTACAGTAATAGTCAAAGGTTTGGACACACATCATTCAAGGGTTTTTCTTTATTTTGTACTATTTTCTACATTGTAGAATAATTGTGAAGACATAAACTATGAAATAACACAATTGGAATCATCTAGTAACCAAAAGTGTTAAACAAATCAAAATATATTTGAGATTTTTCCAAGTAGCCACCCTTTGTCTTGATGACAGCTTTGCAAACTCTTTGCATTCTCTCAACCAGCTTCACCTGGAATGCTTTTTCACCTGGAATACTTTTTCAAATTCCAGGTGAATATTTTATGTATTCACTGTATTTTTTTTAGATAAAAATGTTGCATTAATCAAATTGTTTTAGTTCTCTGACAAGGTGTAATAATACTAATGTAAACATTCATGTGGTGGTGAATGTTTTTCATGTCAACATCTTATCAATGTCATCAGAACAACATCACATTTTTATACTCCTTTAACTTGAAGACTAGTACAGGAATTAACTCAATTACACAATTCAAGAGGTTTCAAAGTTAGAATCCAAGGTCCCATGGGCCTCAGTTGGTAGATCGTGGTGCTTGCAACGCCCGGGTTATGGGTTTCCCACGGAGGACCAGTACAAAAATGTATGCACTCAGTACTGTAAGTCGATCTGGATACCGCCCCACTAGATCCACAGACGATGCAATCGCCATCACACTGCCTTATCCCATCTGCACAAGAGGAATACCTATGTCAGAATGCTGTTCATTGACTATAGCTCAGCATTCAACACCATAGTACCCTCCAAGCCCATCACTAAACTCGAGGCCCTGGGTCTGAACCCCGCCTTGTGCAACTGGTCCTGGATTTCCTGACAGGCCGCCCCCCAGGTGGTGAAGGTAGGAAACAACACCTCCACCGCTGATCCTCAACACAGGGGCCCCACAAGGGTGTGTGCTCAGCCACCTCCTGTTCACACATGACTGCGTGGCCATGCACGCCTCTAACTCAAATCATCAAGTTTGCAGACGACGCAACAGTAGTAGGCCTGATTACCAACAATGACAAGACAGCCTTCAGGGAGGAAGTGAGGGCCCTGGCAGAGTAGTGCCAGGAAAATAACCTCTTCCTCAACAAAACACAGTGTGGTGAAGGCATAGCAGCGCCTCTTCAACCTCAGGAGGCTGAATAAATTCGGCTTGACCCTAAGACTCTCAAACTTTTACAGATGTACCATTGAGAGCATCCTGTCGGGCTGTAGCACCGCCCTTCAATCGCAGAGCTCTCTAGAGGGTGTTATGGTCTACCCAACGCATCACAGGGGGCACACTGCCTGCCCTCCAGGACACCTACAGCACTTGATGTCACAGGAAGGCCAAAAAGATCATCAAGGCCATCAACCACCCGGACCACGGCCTGTTCACCACGCTATCATCCAGAATGTCGATGTCAGTACAGATGCATTAAAGCTGGGACCGAGAGACTGAAAACCAGCTTCTAGCTCAAGGCCATCAGACTGTTAAATAGCCATCACTAGTCAGCTACTCAACCCTCACCTTAGAGGCTGCTGCCCTATATACATAGAGATGGAATCACTGGCCACTTTAATGTTTACATACTGCTTTACTCATCTCATATGTACATACTGTATTCTACTGTATTTAGTCAATGCCACTGACATTGCTCGTCCTAATATTTATATATTCCATTCTTTTAGATATGTGTATTGATGTGAATTGTTAGATACTACTGCACTGTTGGAGCCAGGAACACACGCATTTTGCTACACCTGCAATAACATCTGCTGAATATGTGTATGTGACCAATAAAATATGATTTGATAAGAAGCGTCTGCTGAATGACAAACATGTGAAATGTAAAAATGTAATTAATGCACGTTAAATTTTTTTATTTTATTGAATTTGAAAAATCATACAATCTACCTGCAGTGAAGCTGCTCAATATTTACATTGCATTCAGTCATCTAGCAGCCATTCCCATCTAAAGCGACCCACAATAGTAACTAGGGTCAAGCGCCACGCCAAGGGGCAAATCGACAGATCTCACACACAGTCGAATCGGGGACCCAAACCAGCGACCACTCGGGCCACCGGCCCACGCTCCCAAACGCCAGGCCACCAACCATCCAAGACCCACACACAGTCCTCCCCCGAAAAACCTCTGTCAACATCCTGGTACTCAAATAAAACTGGTATACTTAGCTATTTATGCTATTTTTGTTTCTCCACCAATTTTGATCCTGATCTAATCATTTACACTTTGCAATATCCAAATCATGCATCCAATCAAATTTCTTCAGTAATATCCAAATCCAAGAGGTTTCAAGGATAGAATCTAGAAATGCACATTCTATTAATCTATATAATAATTTACATTTTTAAATACCAATATTCAAATCTATACTTCATAATCAAAATACAGATTTAAAAATATATATTTTGATTTGAGATATGATCATGTCTTAAAGAAAAACAAAAGTAACCCTGTTTTTGAGTAAGCTTTCATATACATTGATTTGATGTGGCATAAACCAAATCACAATTTCTTAAGTCAAAAATATAAGTCAGAACACAGCGCCTGTATTCTCTCATGTGATTTCAGGTCCTCTGACAGGGAAAATGTATTTCCACAATGAGAAGATTGGAAAGGCTTCTCTCCATAGTGTCTTCTTTCATGCACTTTCAGGTTCCCTGCATTTCTAAAACTCTTTCCACACTGAGAGCAGTGGAAAGGCATCTCTCCTGTGTGTGTGTCATCTCATGCATTTAAGTTCCCTAACTAGGTAAAACTTTTCCACAGAGTGTGTCCACTCATGTGATTTCAGGTAGCCTAGCTGGGTAAATCTATTTCCAGTCTGAGCAGTGGTCGGGCTTCTCCCCTGTGTGTGTTCTCTCATGCGTTTTCAGATTCCCTAACCAAGTAAAACTCTCCGCACTGGGAGCAGTAGAAAGGCTTCTCTCCTTCTCATGTGTGTGTGTCATTTCATGCGTTTTCAAGGCCCCTAACTGGGTAAAACTTTTTCCACACTGGGAGCAGCGGAAAGTCTTCCCTCCTGTGTGTGTCATCTCATGCATTTTCAGGTTCCATGAATGGGTAAAACTTTTCCCACACAAGGAGCATTGGAATGGTTGTTCTCCTGGGTGTATTCTCTCATGATCTTTCAGATGCGCTAACTGAATAAATCTCTTTCCACATTGGGCGCATTGGAAAGTCCTCTCTACTAAGTGTGTTCTCTCATGTTTTTTCAGGTCCCCAGATGAGAAAAATTTATTTCCACACTGGGAGCATTGATATGGCTTCTTTCCAGTGTGTGTTCGTTCATGCAGTTTTAGATTGCCTGAGTGTCCAAAAGCCTTTCCACACTGGGAGCATAGATATGGCTTTTCTCCAGTGTGTGTTCTTTCATGCACTTTTAGATGCCCTGAGAGTCTAAAACCCTTTCCACACTGGGAGCAGTGGTGTGGTCTTGCTGGTTTGGTCTTCTGTGGGTCAGGTTCCCCTGAATGACTTTTCCCGCTGTGAGAGTCTGGTCTTTCACCTGCTGAAGACAAACAGAATATTTGGTTAAACAGAGAGACCTGAAAGAAACCTCTACATCAGTGGTTCCCAAACGTTTTATAGTCCCGTATCCCTTCAAACATTCAACCTCCAGCTGCGTACCCCCTCTAGCACCAGGGTCAGCGCACTCTCAAATGTTTTTCAAACTCTCAAATCATTGTAAGCCTGCCACACACACACTATACAATACATTTATTAAACATAAGAATGAGTTTGTCACTTCCTACGAGCCGGGTTGCGACAAAGAGCTGTTATAGTACCAGGGCACAAATAATAATAATCAATAATTTTGCTCTTCATTTAACCATCTCACATATAAAACTTGATTTGTTAATCGAAAATTGTGAGTAAGTCACCACAGATTAATGAGAAGGGTGTACTTGAAAGGATGCACATAACTCTGCAATGGTTGGTTGTATTGGAGAGAGTCACAGTCTTAAAATCATTTTCCACACACAGTCTGTGCCTGTATTTAGTTGTCATGCTAGTGAGGGCTGAGAATCCACTCTCACATAGGTACGTGTTTCCAAAGGGCATCAGTGTCTTAACAGCGCGATTTGTCAAGGCAGGATACTCAGCGCAGCCCAATCCAGAAATCTGGCAGTGGCTTCTGATTTAAATTCAATTTTCACAGAACCGCTTGTTGCAATTTCAATGAGGCTCTCTCGTTCAGTGGACTGGAGGCAGGGCATGAAAGGGATAACGAATCCAGTTGTTTGTCATCCGTTTCAGGAAAGTACCTGCGTAATTGCGCACCCAACTCACCTCAGGTGCTTCGCTATAGCACATTCGACATTGTCTGTAAGTTTGAGTTAATTTGCACATAAAAAAAATAAATAAATCATACAATAATGGAAAGACCAGTGTGTGTTGTCCTTGTTAACGCAGACAGAGAAGAGCTCCAACTTCTTAATCATTGCCTCAATTTTGTCCCGCACAATTGAATATAGTTGCGGAGAGTCTCTGTAATCCTAGATTCAGATCATTCCAGTGAGAAAAAACATCACCCAGATAGGTCAGTCGTGTGAGAAACTCGTCATCGTGCAAGCAGTCAGACAAGTGAAAATTATGGTCAGTAAAGAACTTTAAGCTCGTCCCCCAATGTAAAAAAAAAAGTCAATATTTTGCCCATTGATAACCAGCACACTGGTGTCGTGTCTTCGGCTATGCCGGATTAAGTGATATGACATGCTATTCTATAAAATCCTTTCTCTGTAATTAATATTACCTGATTGAGCTAATCATGTAAATGTAATTAACTAGAAAGTCGGGGCACCACGGAAGAACGTTTATAGAGTTGTTATCTTCCGAATAAACTCTTGAAGACCTAGTAATCTTTTACATCAATAGCAGTCCACATTAATCGTCACCTTATTTTCAGTCTCATATGAAAGTTGTAAATTCTCGGTTATCTTCACGAACGCTGGCTAACAAGTTGAATCAGCAATACAAAATTGGGTTTAATTATTTATTTACCAAATACCTAAACTAATCACACAGAATTACATATACACAGAATACAAATGTCGTCATACAGAAAACGTCCCTGGTGGACGGAACCTGTATGAGGCTTGTTACACAAAGAGAGGGGGTTGGGCTTGAATGAAAGAGCGGGAAGACTGAGGAACAAAGGGAGAAGCTGTGCTATCGTAAATACAGAATCTTATGCATTCTAAATTACCGCCCCTTTGGAAAAGGAAAATGCAATAAATATTTACTCTGAGCTGTGCTTCGGTAGGTTGGTCATAGATGCTGGCCGTGTTGACCAACAGAGATCTTCCTGTCCTTGGAAGAATGTCACTGGTGGTAAATTGGATACGTTGTAGTATCTTTGTTGTGTGTTAGACTGGATACGTCGTCCGTTCTTTCCTAGCCCACGTTTACAGCGGCCGCTGCTAACTCAACGGCTAGGAAGTATCACTTCTGTAGTGAATAAGAGTTCAAGGTTCATACCATTCACAACCAAAGCTCACGCTGAGGTTGGCTTAGTTCTGTACTTAAAATGTTAGTCCTTTTAACGCAGAGGCTGCAGACCTCACGTACCCGGAACAGGCTGGTTACCTTTTCGTCAAAGGCTTATATAGTGGAGAGGGAGAAGGGTGTGTTTCATCGTTGATAACCCATGTCTCTTCACAGGGACGGGCCACTGATTAAGCAGGGCACTTTCCTTATGAAAACCCAATTCTCTCATTTGGAAGCTAAAATTACATTTAATCTTCTAACAAACAGTTTCAATATCAAACATTTAAATTGCATAACAATTCCATGTTACTCTGATAACTAGAGGGTGTATACCTTCCCAGGTACAGTTTATGTCGTCCTGTCATCAGTCATAATGTCTCAGATGACAACCGAGCTGACATCCATACTCATTAAGTTCCAACGCATATTTCCAACTGGTTCTATTACCGAAATATGGTTCCTTTCCCCCCACTTGTTTGATGTTCCCAGACTCTCTATATTTAACAAAGGCTATTCAAAAGTCCTTCAGTAGGGTCAGAGAGAGAGAGGGGAAGGGAGAAAGGTATTTATGGGGGGTCATAAACCTTACCCAGTGTCATGAAGTTGGCCTGTGGGTATGTTGTAAAAGCGTTACATGGTCGCTGCCCATATCATTGCATAACGCATAGCCTTGTTTTTCAAACTGGCATGTTTTGTTTCTAAATGTCTGTGCAAGAGAGAAGGTTTCATCAAGTTGTGAGATGGTACTTTTGCACATAACACTGTGACTGAGGAAAGGCACTACTCCCAATATAAGTGAACCCCAAATCAATGTAGTTATTATATTTGCGCCTCTTCGATGGTCCAACATCCCTGTCTGTTGTTCCGTGCTTTCCCGGGTAAGGGGGCAGTAGTTCTTCGGCTGCATCAGATTCACAACTGTCAGTGTCCATGCTACCTGGGCTAACACCACATTTAGAATTACTGATGATAGCATTGGATGTGCTCGTGGAAGCAGAACAACTTGTGTCGTCGACAGGTGCAGGTGTTGTACTGCTGGTAGTAGCAGTACTACCAGTAGAGCTGGTATGTGTCTCTATGGATGAAGGCCTTACTTTTTTTAACCATTTCTCAATTTTTGAAAAAACGGAATGAGCAGCAGCTACGTTTGGCTACCTACGGACTGTTAGTTGAATTCCCGCAAGAGAGTAATGGTTAATATGATTGGATGTTAATTATTTAACTAGGCTACCTGTATTTGACATTGTGGTGTTATTTCACTGAACACTAGATGGTTGAATTTTATTTTTGGTAATGATACGAGACTACTAAGGTGATTAAAAAAAACTCACCGAAATCTATAGCCCCGTTGGAAAATATAAATGGACTGTTTGAAAAATGTGAAGACCATACATACATACATACAATGTGAATCACATTTTTATTTGGCATACCCCTGGGGGGAATAACTGCTCTACATGACAAAACTGTCTTTCTACAAGGTTTAATCTAGACTAGATCCCTCAATAAAATTATTAATCTTCAAGATCCTGGTGCTTGGTTATGGAGCATTAAGGGGAACTGCTCCTCCCCTTCCTCCAGGCTATGATGGATGCAAGAAATTAGCTGAACAACTTGTATATTTAAGAGTTGTATTAAACCTAGATGTGCACAGGGAGACCGCAGAGACTAAATGACTATTGTACATGGTTGTAACACTGTGCCACCCTCCTGGAGGGAGGGCAGACCTAAATACTCTGGCCTTAACTGTTCCTTGTTTCATCCATCCCTGGGTCATAACATTAACCTCTTACATCTAGATGTTCCGCTAGCGAAACACCGCTCCAATATCCAATGATAGGGCGTGGCACGAATTACAAACTCCTAAAAAATCCCCAAACTTCCATTTTTCAAACATATGACTATTTTACACCATTTTAAAAGACAAGACTCTCCTTTATCTAACCACATTGTCCGATTTCAAAAAGGCTTTACAACGAAAGCAAAACATTAGATTATGTCAGGAGAGTACCCAGCCAGAAATAATCAGACACCCATTTTTCAAGCTAGCATATAATGTCACAAAAAACAAAACCACAGCTTAATGCAGCACTAACCTTTGATGATCTTCATCAGATGACACTCCTAGGACATTATGTTATACAATACATGCATGTTTTGTTCAATCAAGTTCATATTTATATCAAAAACCAGCTTTTTACATTAGCATGTGACGTTCAGAACTAGCATACCCACCGAAACTTCCGGTGAATTTACTAAATTACTCACGATAAACGTTCACAAAATACATAAATTATTTTAAGAATTATAGATACAGAACTCCTTTATGCAATCGCGGTGTCAGATTTTAAAATAGCTTTTCGGTGAAAGCACATTTTGCAATATTCTGAGTAGATAGCCCGGCCATCATGGCTAGCTATTTTGACACCCACCAAGTTTGGCACTCACCAAACTCAGATTTACTATAAGAAAAATTGGATTACCTTTGCTGTTCTTCGTCAGAATGCACTCCCAGGACTTCTACTTCAACAAATGTTGGTTTGGTTCCAAATAATCCATAGTTATATCCAAATAGCTGCATTTGTTCTTGCGTTCAAGACACTATCCGAAGGGTGACGCGCCGGCGAGTATCGTGACAAAAAAAAATCAAAATATTCCATTACCGTACTTCGAAGCATGTCAAACACTGTTTAAAATCAATTTTTATGCGATTTTTCTCGTAAAATAGCGATAATATTCCGACCGGGCGACGTTGTTTTCGTTCAAAGACTGAAAATGTAAAATGGACACTTCACGTGCACCCGTTTCATTGTTCTCAGATCGACCACTATCCAAATGCGCTACTGTTTTTCAGAGTCATCATTCCACTTTCTGGCGCCTTCTGAGAGCCTATGGGAGTCTTAGAAAATGTCACATTACAGCAGAGATCCTCTGTTTTCGATAAAGAGGCTATAGAAGGCCAAGAAATGGTCAGAGAGGGCGCTTCCTGTTTAGAATCTTCTCAGGTTTTGGCCTGCCATATGAGTTCTGTTATACTCACAGACACCATTCAAACAGTTTTAGAAACTTTAGGGTGTTTTCTATCCAAATCAAACAATTATATGCATATTCTAGTTTCTGGGCAGGAGTAATAACCAGATTAAATCGGGTACATTTTTTATCCGGCCGTGGTCGGAATATTATCGCTTTTTTACAAGAACAATAGCATAAAAATTGATTTTAAACAGCGTTTGACATGCTTCGAAGTACGGTAATGGAATATTTTGAATTTTTTTGTCACGAAACGCGTCAAGCGCATCACCCTTCTTTACCATTCGGATAGTGTCTTGAACGCACGAACAAAACGCCGCTATTTGGATATAACTATGGATTATTTGGAACCAAACCAACATTTGTTATTGAAGTAGAAGTCCTGGGAGTGCATTCTGACGAAGAACAGCAAAGTTAATCAAACTTTTCTAATAGTAAATCGGAGTTTGGTGAGTACCACACTTGGTGGGTGTCAAAATAGCTAGCCTGTGATGGCCGGGCTATCTACTCAGAATATCGCAAAATGTGCTTTCACCGAAAAGCTATTTTAAAATCGGACATAGCGAGTGCATAAAGGAGTTCTGTATCTATAATTCTTAAAATAATTTATGTATTTTGTGAACGTTTATCGTGAGTAATTTAGTAAATTCACCGGAAGTGTTCGGTGGGAATGCTAGTCACATGCTAGTCACATGCTAATGTAAAAAGCTGGTTTTTGATATAAATATGAACTTGTTTGAACAAAACATGCATGTATTGTATAACATAATGTCCTAGGATTGTCATCTGATGAAGATCATCCAAGGTTAGTGCTGCGTTTAGCTGTGGTTTGGGTTTATGTGACATTATATGCTAGCTTGAAAAATGGGTGTCTGATTATTTCTGGCTGGGTACTCTGCTGACATAATCTAATGTTTTGCTTTCGTTGTAAAGCCTTTTTGAAATCGGACAGTGTGGTTAGATTAACGAGAGTCTTGTCTTTAAAATGGTGTAAAATAGTCATATGTTTGAGAAATTGAAGAAATTGCATTTCTAAGGTATTTGAATATTGCGCCACGGGATTACACTGGCTGTTGAGTAGGTGGGACGCAAGCGTCCCACTGGCCCAGAGAGGTTAACCCAACCAGAAAACTCTGTTCCGCCACCTCTGGTGTCTTGTCCCTCCCACCCCTACCGGAGGGCAGCTCCCGCTCAGCCCAGTCAAAGCTCTTCTCTGTCCTGGCACCCTATTGGTGGAACAATCTTCCCCCTAATGTCAGGACAGCAGAGTCCCTACCCATCTTCTGAAAACCAACCTTTTTAAAGAGTATTTTAAATATCCCCCCCACACACTTGCAGTCTTAATATGAGCACTGACTTCGCTGATAACTACTTCATTGTGGTAGGTTGTTGTCTCACCTATGTAAGTCTCTCTGGATAAGAGCGTCTGCTAAATGACTCAGTACTGTAAGCCTCTCTGGATAAGAGCATCTGCTAAATGACTCAGTAACGTACATCTCTCTGGATAAGAGTGTCTGCTAAATGGCTGAAATGTAAATGTAGAACAGCAGAGTGCGTCATCACAGAGTGACTGTAGTGTTAAAGTGATAATACCAAATGCTAACCTCTCCTGTTATTGTAATGGTGAGAGGTTAGCATGTCTTGGGGCTATGACATATAATGCTAACCTCTCCTGTTATTGTAATGGTGAGATGTTAGCATGTCTTGGGGCTATGACATATAATGCTAACCTCTCCTGTTATTGTAATGGTGAGAGGTTAGCATGTCTTGGGGCTATGACATATAATGCTAACCTCTCCTGTTATTGTAATGGTGAGATGTTAGCATGTCTTGGGGGTATGATATTTAAGTGATAATACCAGAGTAGCCGGTGTTTGGAGGGTATATTTTAGGTGTTCTGCCTCGGCCACCCAACTGTGCCAATATATCCTCCAGACACTGGTTTCCAAGACATTATCACTTCCTAACGACGGGTTAGCAACATATTCAAATAATGACTGACATATATTCCTTAAAAATGTTATTTTAAAGAATTTATTTCATACCATTTCATCCTTCCATGAGCTATTATAGTCCCAACACAAATCTAGGGTTGCTACCCATGGCAGTTAGGTTACTAGAGATGCGCCCCAATCGTGAAATCCTTTTGTTCTCCATCTATGGACGCAACCCAGTCATTCGTTTTAAAAGGTCCTGTTGCCCTGCTGGCTGGCAACCCTCTTATCCCCTTGTTTGCTAGCTAGCCATCTACAGCTAACACTGTCACATCAAACAATGTATCCAGAATAACATAAAAGTAGCCGTATTTGCCTTTAAGCTGTTTGAACAAAAATATAAAAAATGCAACATAATCCATCCACCTGACAGGTGTGGCATATCAAGAAGCTGATTAAACAGCATGATCATTACACAGGTGAGCCTTGTGCTGGGGACAATAAAAGGTCACTAAAATGTGCAGATGTGTCACAAAATAATGCCACAGATGTTTCAAGTTGAGGGAGCATGCAATTGGCATGATGACTGCAGAACAGCCCATGACAGCTGTTAGAGAATTAAATGTTCATTTCTCTACAATAAGCCGCCTCCAGCGTCATTTTAGAAAATGTGGCATTGTGTCCAACCGGCCCCACAGCCGCAGACCATGTGTAACCAAGCCAGCCCAGGATCTCCACATCCAGCTTCATCACCAGCGTGATTGTCTGAGGCCAGCCACCCGGACAGCTGTTGAAACTGTGGTTTTGTACAACCGAACAATTATGGAAACAGTCGCAGAGAAGCTCATCTGTGTGTGCATCGTCCTCACCAGGGTCTTGACCTGGCTGTAGTTCGGTGTTGTAACAGACTTCAGTGGGCAAATGCTCACCTTTGAAGGCCACTGGCACTCTGGGGAAGTGTGCTCAATGTTTGAATCCTGGTTTCAACTGTACCAGGCAGATGGCAGAAAGTGTGTATGGCATCGTGTGAGCAAGCGGTTTGCTGATGTCAACGTTGTGGACAGAGTGCCCCATGGTGGCAGTGGGGTTATGATATGGGCAAGCATCAGATACACACAACGAACAATTGCATTTCATCAACAGCAATTTGAATGTACATTGTCATGCCATTCATCCGCCGCCATCACCTTATGTTTGAATATAATGCACATAACAATGTCGCAAGGATCTGGACAGTTCTTGGAAGCTGAACATGTCTGTTCTTCCATGACCTGCATACTACATGTCACCCATTGAGCATGTTTGGGATGCTCTGGCTCGACGTGTACAACAGAGTGTTCCAGTTCCCGCCAATATCCAGCAACTTTGAAAAGGAGTGGGGCAACATTTCACAGGCCACAATCAACAGCCTGATCATATGCGAAGGAGATGTGTCGAGGCAAATGGTGGTCACAACAGATACTGACTGGTTTTCTGATCCACGCCCCTACTTTAAAAAAAATAAATGAAGGTGCACTACATGACCAAAAGTATGTCGACACCAGCTTGTCGAATGTCTAATTCCAAACTCATGGCCATTAATATGGAGTTTTTCCCCCTTTGCTGCTATGTCATGTCAGGATATCTATTGAAATTATGCATTTGGGGAGAAATACAGATCCATAAATGATCAAGTAATAAATACCAAAATCATGGCATTTAATATGGAGTTGGTCCCCCTTTGCTGCTATTACAGCCTCCACTCTTCTGGAAAGGCTTTCTACTAGATGATGGCACATTGCTGCGGGGACTTGCTTCTATTCTGCCACAAAAGCATTAGCGAGGTCGGGCACTGATGTTGGGCAATTAGGCAATTAGACATGAAACTGATAGCTGGGAGGGCATACAGGCTGGGCTGAAACATGAAACTGATAGCTGGGAGGGCATACAGGCTGGGCTGAGACATGAAACCAATAGCTGGGAGGGCATACAGGCTGTCGCAAATGTATTAACGCACAATTTGCCTAAATGAGTATTGGAAACACTTAAAAGTACAAAAATCTGTCATTCTGCCCCTGAACAAGGCAGTTAACCCACTGTTCCTAGGCCATTATTGTAAATAATAATTTGTTTTTAACTGACCTGCCTTGTTAAATAAAGGTTAAATATCCATAATGAAAGTGAAAATGGTTTTAGATTTTTATGCAAATTAAAATTTTAAAAAATCATACAGAAATACCTTATTTACATAAGTATTCAGACCCTTTGCTTTGAGACTCAATTGAGCTCAGGTGCATCCTGTTTCCATTGATCATCCTTGATGTTTGTACAACTTGATTGGAGTCCTCGACTAGGCTGATATCTTGTTTAATGAGTTTTTGTAAACAAACACTATATAGTTGGAAAACCTGGTTAAAACTATAATTTTTTATCTTATGGATGGTGAGTCATTGTATTCATAGCTTTTTTTATATATAGAATTTGAGAGTGGTTACATACCGGTGACTCCAGCCCCCATCCCTTAGCTGTTTACAAAAACAAGCTTTGGGCCAGTAACTGAAACGTCGCTGATTCGAATCCCAGAGCCAACTAGGTGAAACATCTGTCGATGTGCCCTTGAGCAAGTCACGTAACCATAATTGCTCCTGTAAGTCGTTCTGGATAAGAGCGTCTGCTAAATGACCCTTTTTTTTAAGCGTCATGGCGGCCATTTTGTTGTTGTTTGACAAGGTTTTGCTACTGTTTTTAAAATAGTACTCACTGGTGTTAATCAGATCTCCAGTCTCGTTGCCTTTCACTGTGACATCCTCCTCTTCCTCTTCATCTTTCACGACAACATTAAGCCACAGACCCTGTTTCTCGGTCCAGCAGACATCCTCTTCTTTAACCGGCGGGGAGTACCTTGGTGAGCTCATGGTCAGGGATTTTAGCTAGCTTGTTAGCATAAGCGACTAGCCTTGTGCTAACTTAACCAGTCAGCTAGCTGACTAACAACGTAAATACGGGGGGGGGGGGGGTGAAATGGTTAACTAGTAGATACGACAGACGTATGTTTAAAACACAATGACTAATATACACCGAAACGTCTAAAGAGCTCCAATGTTTCGGCTGTTGGCTAGCCAAGATACCTGAGATGGCTGATTAGCTGTTGTTAAAGAAGCGTCTCGTCCACTACATTTAATGCCACGTCACACTCTGGCAGCATCGCCTGTAAAACGCATATCGCCATCTGGCTCACTGGAGTGGGACGGGTAATGCAGTTTTATGGAAATATTTATTTAATTTTTCATGTTGGTCTTTTGACCAGTGGCATGTAATATTTTAACATTAGATATTTTTCAGAGCTGATCTGTTAGGTCCCCAAAAAATATCTGAAATGGTCTGCCTTTGTAAACAGCCTACTGCTCCTGCATGGTGTAACAATACATCATGTAGATGTATATAATGAACAGACTAGGTCTATACTGCTCCGACATGGTGTAACAATACATCATGTAGATGTATATAATGAACAGACTAGGTCTATACTGCTCCTACATGGTGTAACAATACCTCATGTAGATGTATATAATGAACAGACTAGGTCTATACTGCTCCGACATGGTGTAACAATACATCATGTAGATGTATATAATGAACAGACTAGGTCTATACTGCTCCTACATGGTGTAACAATACATCATGTAGATGTATATAATGAACAGACTAGGTCTATACTGCTCCTAGATGGTGTAACAATACATACAGCTCTGGAAAAAATTAAGAGGCCACTGCAAAATTATCAGGTTCTCTGGTTTTACTATTTATAGGTATGTGTTTGGGTAAAATGTACATTTTTGTTTTATTCTATAAACTACTGACAACATTTCTCCCAAATTCCAAATAAAAATATTCTCATTTAGAGCATTTATTTGCAGAAAATGACAACTGGTCAAAATAACAAAAAAGATGCAGTGTTGTCAGACCTCGAATAATGCAAAGAAAATAAGTTCATATTAATTTTTAAACAACACAATACTAATGTTTTAACTTAGGAAGAGTTTGGAAATCAATATTTGGTGGAATAACCCAGATTTTCAATGACATCTTACATGCGTCTTGGCATTCTCTCCACCAGTCATTCACATTGATGTTGGGTGACTTTATGCCACTCCTGGCGCAAATATTCAAGCAGCTCGGCTTTGTTTGATCGCTTGTGACCATCCATCTTCCTGTAGATCACATTCCAGAGGTTTTCAATGGTGTTCAGGTCTGGAGATTGGGCTGGCCATGACAGGGTCTTGATCTGGTGGTCCTCCATCCACACCCTGATTGTCCTGCTGGAAAAAACAATCCTCATAGTTGGGGAACATTGTCAGAGCAGAAGGAAGCAAGTTCTTCCAGGACAACCTTGTATGTGGCATGATTCATGCGTCCTTCACAAAGACAAATCTGCTCGATTCCAGCCTTGCTGAAGCACCCCCAGATCATCACCGATCCTCCACCAAATTTCACAGTGTCTGCGAGACTGGCCTATAAGCCAGTGTCTCGCACCCACTGTGAAATTTTGTGGAGGATCAGTGATGATCTGGGGGTGCTTCTGCAAGGCTATTGAAATTGAACTTCAGTTCATGAAAAAAAACTACCGGGTTATGTGTTGTGAAGCTAGCCACAATAGTGGAATTTGCGGTTTGCTTTCAAGATAAGAGTTCAGAGTTCTTAGACTCCAACATCCCCATTGCATTGTTTTTCCTATGGAATAGTGTTCAATACACATAGTTGGTTGACTGGTACTTTAAATGTGGCTCAATTCACAGTGGTTTGAGTCCCGCAATAAGAGCTACGACACTAATGTTCTCTGGGAGCCACTGAGTAGACTGATACCCCATGTCATTGATCCACAATCCATAGGTAAGGCTGTACAGTGAAATGAATATGCCCCAAATGCAATTCTAAAGTCTAATACATCCAGTGTGATTAAAACAGATTTTTAGCATGATCTATTAAATTATGACATAATTCCACTATTTGTATTCATTTGCATCACAGTCAATTACATACTTTTATTTTGAAGGCTAACCGCAAATTCCACTATTGTGTCTAATCCTTATTGTGGCTAGCTTCACACAGATGGGTCCGACCATTAATCAAATAAAAACTGTCTTATAAATTAGGGTTATTTTAGATGATGACACCTAGCTAGATAGTTAGCTAGTTAACTATAGCTACTGAAACAGATTGACATCGTCCACGCGCTTCCTACATTTGGAGTAGCTTACTGAACGCGCGAACAACAAGGAGTTATTTGGACATAAATTATGGACTTTATCGAACAAAACAACATTTGCTGAGGACCTGGGATTCCTGGAAGTGCCTTCTGATGAAGATCATCAAAGGTAAGGGAATATTTCTAATGCAATTTATGATTTTAGATGACTCCAAGATGGCGGCTATCTGTATAGCCTGGTGTATTTTTCTGAGCTCAGTACTCAGATTATTGCAGTGTGCTTTCCTCGTGAAGCTTTTTTGAAATCTTTCATAGCGTTAGCATAAAGGAGATGTTCATCTATAATTCTTTGAATGACAGTTTAATTTTGTATCAACGTTTATGACAAGTATTTTTGTAAATTGTGGCGCTGATTCACCGGCAGTATTTGAGGGAAAATATTTTCTGAACTTCACGCGCTGATGTAAAATGCTGTTTATAAATATGAACTTTATCTAACAAAAAAATGCATGTATTGTATAACATGATGTCCTAGGAGTGTCATCTGATGAAGATCGTCAAAGGTTAGTGCTGCATTTAGCTGTGTTTTGGGTATTTGTGATGCATGCTAGTTGCTTGGAAAATGTCTGTGTGGTTATTTTTGTCGATGTACTCTCCTAACATAATCTAATGTTTTGCTTTCGTTGTAAAGCCTTTTTGAAATCGGACAACGTGGTTCGATTCAGGAGAAGTGTATCTATAAAATGGTGTAAAATAGTCCTATGTTTGAGAAATAGAAATTATTAGATTTGGTTTTGAATATGGCGCTCTGATTTTTTTCACTGGCTGTTGATCCCGCTAACGGGATCGGAGCGGCAAGATTAATGAAAATAAATAGCTAGCCAGCTACTTAACCCTGTTGCCCAAAGCTAACGTTATAAGCAGCTGGCTAGTGAGGCTCGACAGGACCGGGACTGATTCCCCTTGTCATTGTTCCACAATCCATAGGTAAGGCTGTACAGTGAAATAAGAATGCCCCCAATGCAATTCTAAAGTCGAATACATCCAGTGTGATTTAAACACATTTTTGTCAAATTAACAAATTGCCTTTTGTTGATTTTATATAAACATCATTCTAACCTTATTTAGCATGATCTATTGAATTATGGCATAATTCCACTATTTGTATTCATTTGCATGACTGTCAATTACACACTTTTATTTTGAAGGCTAACCGCAAAGGCCACTATTGCGGCTAATCCTTATTGTGGCTAGCTTCACATAGATGGGTCCAACCATTAATCAAATTAAAACTGTCTTATAAATTAGGGTTATTTTAGATGACACCTAGCTATATAGTTAGCTAGCTAACTATAGCTACTGAAACTGATTGTTGTGTTGCTATGTTTTTGGGGAAGAACACTGCATCCAAGAGCTAGCTAGATTTTTTTTATGACCAGCACTGTAGGTGCGCGAGACAACTTTACCAACATCATATCATATGAAATACAAGTGATCATGTAATCAATGTGTAATAATAACTACGTAAAAGATTATAAATGTGTTAAATTATTATGTGAAGTGCCGTCATATTCAGGTCCTGATTGGTCAACAAGCTTATGACACGTCAGTGTTTTTTAAACAAAGACCCAAACGGCGTTCCACATCCCCAACACACACACACAGAAAAACACAGAGCCAGAGTAAAAAAAGAAGACTATTTAATCACAGAGAGTGTGTACATAGAATCTACATAAAAACTGACACACTCCATATTAAATTCATATATTGGCATTTGAGTAGGTTTTCTCCAATTTGATTTCATATGGAAATAAGATCATAAACAAAACCACAAAACACCAATTTTCAGTAAAAGATGAGACAAGTGTGTGAACAATGTGTGTGTGTTACCTCATGAATTGTAAGTATGTGAAAAATCACTCTCCACACTGGGAGCATGGGTAAGGCTTCTCCCCTCTGTGTTTAACCTCATTCTTTCAGGTGCCTAAACTGGGTAAATATCTGTCTACACTGGGAGCATTCGTAACATTTCTGTCATGTGTGGATTCTTTCATGTGATTTCAGTTGCCTTAACCAGGTAAATTTAATTCCACACTGGGAGCACTGGAAAGGCTTTTCCCCAGTGTGTCTTTGCTCATGATTCTTCAGGAAGCCTGATGAGGTAAAATTCTTTCCACACTGGGAGCAGTGATGGGGCTCTTCTTCTTTGTGTGTCCTCTCATGTGATTTCAGGTTACCTAACCGGTTAAAACTCTTTCCACACTGGCAACATTGGAAAGGCTTTTCGCCTGTGTGTATTCTCTCATGTATTTTCAGGCTCCCGAACTGGGTAAAACTCTTTCCACACTGGGAACATTGGTATGGCTTCTCTCCAGTGTGTGTTCTCTCATGCTCTTTCAGTTGCCTTACCCAGCTGAAACGCTTTTCACAATGGAAACAGTGGTAAGGCTTTTCCCCTGTGTGTACTCTTTGGTGTTCCTTCAGGTTACTTAACCGCTTAAAAGTATTACCACATTGAAGGCATTTGTGAGGCTTATCTCCTGTGTGTATTCTCTCATGTGATTTCAGGCAACTTAACTGTGAACATCTCTTTCCACACTGGGAGCATTGGTAAGGCTTCTCTCCTGTGTGTATTCTATTATGTATTTTCAGGCTCCCTAACTGGGTAAAACTCTTTCCACACTGGGAACATTGGTAGGGCTTCTCTCCAGTGTGTATTCTTTCATGCACCTTCAGTGTCCGTAATTGGGTAAAACTCTTTCCACAGTAGGAACAGTGGTGTCGTCTTGCTGGTTCAGACGTCTCTTGCTCTGGTTCTTCTGAGTCTGGTGTCTCTCCTACCAAAGACAAACCGTGTGTTTAATTTAACAGTGAGATCAGGGTCGTATTCACTAGAAACTAAAACGAAACGGTGTTCACTAATGAATACGACCCTGAATTAAACCTTCACATGATAAAAACTGTCTTCCTATTAGGTTTAATCCAAATCAGATCCCTCAATAACCTGAGGTCAAGTTCCATGTGTTTTTCTGGTGCTCATTATGAAAAATGAGTCAGTAGCCAACAATCAGACAATAGAAAGGTGGAGTCAATTAGGCCTATTTCATAAGTTCTCGTTGGTCAGCATTTGTCTCCTGTTCTGTCTTTCGATGTCAACAATCCTTAATTAAACACAGTCCTCGTCATATTAGCAGCCCAGGCATCTTTAGATCTCTTTCTAAGTTCCTGACGGAGATGTTTAACAATGGTGTTGTCCTGCGAATTGCATTTTGGCAAATGTTTGAAAAGGATGTTTTATTGGCTGCTTCAATACAGGAGTTGCATGTTGTTAATATTAATTACCATAATCCTAATCTAAATATGATTTCTGTAATGGCCACATTCATAATTAAGTTGGAAATTGCATGCATTTTGGCCATTACAGAGTAGGAGGGCAAGTCTCAAAAAAGGCTTTTCAGTCGATCATATTTCATGTTTTTTTGAAAGAGCTCACAGAGCTTGTTCTCCACTCACAGCTATCCCCAGTGTTAGTTATAACATGGATAGGCATATCGAAGGAAAGGCTTGGCTGAACACAAACCAAAAAATGTAAGATTGTAACATTATTACTTCAGAGAGGAAAACAACCGTTATGGATGTTACAGCCTTCATTATGGATGTTACAGACGGACAGACATTCAGATCTGAAATATTTCTTGATTCAAATCTATCATAATACATTTGCTTACATTTGGAATATTTTAAGTAGATGGGCAAAACAAGTGACCTAAGAGACTGAGCGTCGTCGTCAGTGCCAGGCGGGCCTGATCCAGTGTCTCAGAAATGGCCACCCACCCTCACGCCTAGTGTCTAGGGTTGGAGGCAAAGAAGGGTCTGACCCGGTACTAGATGGGTGTACCTAATAAATTGGCTGATGAGTGTCTCTTAATTGTTAATGTTTTCTCTAAATAAGCATTTTTGTACAATTAAAGGTCAAATACACTACATTTAAAACAGTCATCAGTAATCGAATGAATTCAGGGCATGTGAAATTATACCTAGGCTAAATATATGCCTTCCACAACCATACATTTAAACAGTTTAACCTACTTTTATGCAATAATCTCAATTGAAGAAAAATAAATAGTACAGGACTATTCACAGATAGTTGATAAACACCCTTCTCATCTTTCTAAAAAAATAGTACTGCCATGTATGAGATTCATTTCAGCATATATATATATATATATAAATAAATAAGAGAGAATCTTAGCCAGAACACATCATTTTTCAAGATATCAACAATTGCTTATGGATGTTAGCAATCTCATAGCGCTGAAAAAGTAAACCGAAAGGAGAGAAACCAATATAAACCATGTAAAAACCTTGATGAAAGTTCTCTTTACAGATGAAGTTTTAATATGATCCGATGTATGCTGCAGTTTTTACAAAAACATTTCCTCTCCCAGTCACCCCCTCCTCCCTATCTTTACAAGACTGTAGAACACACAAACAAAACTCAAGACACTTCAATGTGGCCTGTACTGCTTCATTAACATCTTCTTAATTAATACTGAAGGAAAGCTGTGAGTGGAAAAAAACAAGCTCTCTGAGCCCTTACTAAAAGCCATGAAATATGATTGACTGAAAATGATTATTTTTAGACTTGGCCTCCTACTATGTAATGTCAAAATTCAGGCAATTTCCTCCCTAAACGTTTCAATTAAAGCCTGAACTCCAAAATATAGACCTGCAAAGGGCTGATTTGGGATTTTGCCACTGAGGCTCTTCAGCTACTTTCCCAGAATCAGATGAACTTGTGGATACCATTTGTATGTCTCTGTGTCCTGTATGAAGGAAGTTAAAGGTCGTTTTGCGAGCCAATTGCTAACTAGTGTTAGCACAATGACTGGAAGTCTACAGGTATCTGCTAGCATATACCCATATACTTCCAGTCATTTTGTCAATTTCATGTAACATCCATAAAGCTTCCATTCGTTTTATTTATCTAACATGCCAATATTTAGAATTCAGATTTCCCGGATATACACTCTGCCCAAGGGCTACTACAGACAAACAAATCAAACGTTTAATTTATATTTGTCTTTCCATTCTGTGAGACATTACAGTTGTGATGTAATGTCCATAACGCTGGAATCGCCCATAACTTCAGTAGAATGACCCTTTAAAATAACATCAGTTCAACAGAAAGAGATATTCAGGGGCATCAGTTCAACAACTCGAGTTTGTGCACCTTTTAAAGACAGTACTCACTGGTGTTAATCAGATCTCCATTCTGCTCTTCTTCCTCCTCCAATGTGACAGTAATCTCCCCCTCCTCCTTCACTCCGAAAACGTCTTCCTCCTCTTTCACCGTGACAGTCGTCTCCTCTTTCACTGTAAAAACTGCACTCTCTTGTTTAACTTCCGCCTCCTCTTTCACTGAAACGTCTTCCTCTTTCACTGTAACAGCCTCGTCCTTTACTTCTTGTTTAACTGTGACAGCCTTTTCTTCCTTCTCCTCTTTCACGAGAGCTTCTTTCTCCGTCCACCGTTCCTCCTCTTTAGCAGGGGGGTAGTAGCTTGTTGAACTCATGGTCGGGGATGTTAGCATTAGCGATTAGCCTAGTGCTACTGCTACCTTAACCAGACAGCTAGCTTACGTACATTTTATATGAACAGGGGTAACTAGTAGTTACGACAGAAGTGTGTTTAAAACAGTGGCTAATAATCACCGAAAGCGTATAAAGAGCTCACATGTTCCTGCTACGTTGGCTAGCAAAGCTACCGAGGTCGCAGTTGTGGTTGTTGAATAAACTTCCCGTCCATTAGATTATACGTCACAATGGCAGCATTGCCTGAAAGACGCCATTCGCCATCTGCTGACTAGAATGGGTAACGCAGTTTAAGAAATTAATATGTATTTTATTTATTTTCATTTATTTCATTAAATAATGTTAAACGAAAACGTACAAACAGAAGCATGTGTTAATCGCTGCAGATCTTCAGTAAGGGCTCCCGAGTGGCACTGCATCTCAGAGCTAGAGGCGTCACTACAGACCCTGGTTCGAACCCGGCCTGTATCACAACCGGCCATGATCGGGAGTCTCATAGGGCGGCGCACAATTAGACCAGTGTCGTCCTAGTTAGGGGAGTGTTTGGCCGGGGTAGACCGTCATTGTAAAACAGTAATTTGTTCTTAACGGACTTGCCTAGCAAAATAAATAAATAAATAAATAAAAAATAAAACCATTATAATAATTTAGAAAATCAGTCAAACAAACAGATATCACAATAAGCAGAGATGTCTATACTGCTCCTACATGGTGTAACAATACATCATGTAGATGTATATAATGAACAGACTGGTTCCATACTGCTCCTACATGGTGTAATAATACATAGATGTTTATTATGAACAGACTGGTTCCATACTGCTCCTACATGGTGTAACAATACATAGATGTTTATTATGAACAGACTGGTTCCATACTGCTCCAACATGGTGTAACAATATATAGATGTTTATAATGAACAGACTAGGTCCATACTGCTCCTACATGGTGTTACAATACATCATGTAGATGTCCAGTGCATTCGGAAAGTATTCAGACTCCTTGACTTTTTCCAAATTTGGTTACGTTACAGGCCTTATTCTAAAATTGATTAAACATTTTTTTCCCCTCATCATTCTACACACAATACCCCATAATGACAAAACGAAAACAGGTTTTTAGAAATGTTTGATGACAGATTTGCACACTCTTGGCATTTTCTCAACCAGCTTCATGAGATAGTCACCAGGAATACATTTAAATTAACAGGTGTGCCTGTGTCAGACGTCATCAGAGCGCGCAACAGGACACTGTACTGTCTACACTCGGTTTGTTGTTTACATTTTAAAAAATCATTAAATCGATTTGAATCCGAACTAAAGTTTTGTTACTAAGGATTCCACAACGAGGTTAGCCTTTACGGCTGGGACTGCAAGTTTGTGTTCCTTTTTTTGGTGTGGATTCCACGAGTGCTAGCTGGCTGTACTACAGACACCTGTCATCGTCATGGCAAAGTCTCGTTTTCTTTTCGTAAAACAACTGGTTGCAGTATAGAGCCAATCTGGATACCAAGGAGATCCAGAGGGAAATCGATGAGTACCAACAGCTTTACACTATGGAGGAACAACATACTCCTTCGTGGAAAGATCCAACCACCTCACAAAATAACTTTAACCCGACAAAAAAAAAGAAAAACAGATTCATCTACAGACACGGACGATTTACTTACCATTGAGGTAGAGGCTAGTGCTCTGGCTGGAATCCATGCAACAGTGGAAAAGTTGTGTGAGGAGGTAGCAGGGCTGAGGGGGAGTTTGGAGTTCAGCCAGAGTGAAATTCTCATGCTCCAAAGAGAAAACAAGACACTCACAGCCAAGGTAAAAATACACGATTCCAACATGGATTGTCTACTCAGGGAAAACAGGGTGATGAAGGAGACGCTACTAGACATACAAGTCGTAGCACGCGTGAAAATCTATTTTTTTCTGGTATTCCGTCGTAAGAGACTGTATCCGGTACAAAGACAACAAAGGAAGGATGTTAGGCGTGCCTTTATCATTGTGGACAAACTCTTTATAGATGGACAGCTATTCCGAGACAGCTCCATAACACCGTGGCTGTTCTAAATTCTACAGGGACTTCAGGTTACAAAAAAAAAGAAGGTATGGGAACTGTTTAAAATATCTGAACATTATGAAGCGGATATGAACACACATGTACTCAACTACGTGCTTGCTTACACATACGGACTTATACATACACACACACACACTTGATCTCGCTCTCTTCTCTCACTCTCTCTCCTCTTCTCTCCCTCTATTGTCAAGAACTGTTTTATAATGTAATGTGTTTATTGTTTGTCTATCTTTTTTATGTATTTGTCTACAAGTTTATATATGTTTACAACAAGCAAGGGGAAGATATCAAAATAGGGGCATTGGGAAATAACAACATATTGTACGGAATACATTTGTACTGTAGTGAAGACGTCTCTAGAGTAATGCAAGGTCTCTTTCATGATCATGTGAAACATCAATTGCTATGGAAATGCTGGGATGTGTCTTTCAATGATGTTAAAGGTAATTATGATGCAACTATGTTGGTGATACGATATGGATTACAATTATGAATATTAAGGCTATACGCACTACATGTTACACACATAGACACTCACAGTTATTATTTATTTGGACATCACACATTATAGTTTTACTCTTATACAGACATCATACACACTCTCATTATATCATATCCAATATAATACACATCAACCTACTCAGATTTGTTACACACATAATTTGTTTCAATTTTCTAACATCTGTGGCATTGGCTCACAGGCACAGGCAAGGGAATAAAACAAATATTGCTAGAACCTATTTCTTGAATTCTAAATATCAGACATTTGAAAGCTCTAGTTTTGACCGTCATAATACCTCTGATGGCAGTAACTTTACAAGCACTAATTATGGTCAATTTAGCCTGAGAATAGTATCTAGTTATGGTAAGGGGTGAAATAAGTATAGCCAGTTATAATTGTAATGGTTTGGTAGATTATAAAAAAGAAGATCAGTCTTTACATGGCTAAAATAAAATTAATATAACATATACTGTTTACAGGAAACTCACTCTACATCCTTAGATGAAGAT
The DNA here is from genome assembly GCF_901001165.1 of Salmo trutta. Lineage (NCBI taxonomy): Eukaryota > Metazoa > Chordata > Actinopteri > Salmoniformes > Salmonidae > Salmo > Salmo trutta. Next base: position 30,419,034 of record NC_042994.1, read on the forward strand.
GCGTGGAAAAGGGAATGGGGTGGTGAAATAATGTTCTTTCATGGACAAAGGAACTCAAAGGGTGTGATGATATTAATTAACAAAAATTTCAATCTGAATGTGCAAATAATCAGGAATGATTCGCAAGGAAGGTGGATCCTTTTGAATATGAAAGTGGATGAAAAAGAGATTTGGCTCATTAATCTTTATGGTCCAAATCAGGATGATCCACACTTCTGCGAAAACATTTATACCAATTTATTGAACTTACAGGCAACAAATGATCTAATCATTATGGTAGGAGACTATAACACAGTGTTAAGTACCTCAATGGACCGTAAAGGTAACCCCTCTACAAACTATCATCACCGTGCCCTTAAGGAAATCACAAATATTATGGACACATTAGAAATAGTGGATATTTGGAGACTAAAAAACCCCGACCTAGTGAGATATACATGGAGGAGACTTAATCAAGCTAGTCGTCTTGACTACTTTCTTGTCTCTTTCATCAAAGGTTAAAAAAGTTTTAATAGGAGACGGAATGCGATCGGATCATCATCTAATTGGCATTCACATAACTCTTATAGTTTTTCCACGTGGACGGGGATATTGGAAATTTAATCAAAGTTTACTGGAGGATAACTTATTTTTAACTAAGACAAAATAATTTATAACTGAATTGTTCCAGTATAATATAGGTTCAGCAAATCCCCTTATTGTTAGGGATACCTTTTAAATGTACCTTCAGGGGTCATTCAATTCAATAGTCATCAATAATAAAAAAAACAGTTTCTGGCTAAAGAAACAAGACTAACAAGGGAAATCCATGAACTAATAGTACAGGTAGATAGCAATAAAAATGATACTACAGAGATACAAAATAAGTTAGAGGAAAAACAAAAAGAACTTGAGGAACCTATTCAAGAACGATCTAATGTAATCTATTACAAAAATAAAGCAAACTGGATGGAATATGGAGAAAAATGCACAAAATTCTTCATGAATCTCCAATACAGGACCGCTAACAAAAAGAATTTGCAGAAACTCGTTACTGAAGACGGAGTCATCTATGATTCTCCGAATGATATTCTAAAAGAGGAAGCAAATTATTTTAGGCAGATGTTCTTTTTTCCTTCTCATCCTCTCCCACTGAATGAAGATTACGGTAAGGAATTATTTCCAAATAATATAAAAAAATGGAAAATTAACAAATGTACAGAAAGGTCAGTGCGAAGGCCAAATTACAGAGGAATAACTTTTTGAGGCTATTAAATCCTTTCAGTCTGGAAAAACCCCAGGGCTTGATGGCATACCGGTAGAGGTATATCAAGTATTTTTTGATATACTAAAAGCTCCATTGTTAGATTGTTTTAACTACTCTTATAGAAATGGTAGTCTGTCAGGTACTCAGCAGGAAGGTCTGATTTCTCTATTATTAAAACAAGACCCAGATGGCAAATATAAAGATCCAGTCCATCTAAAAAACTGGAGGCCTCAATGTTATGATGCAAAAATACTAGCAAAATGGATAGCACTCAGAATTGAAAGGGGTTTACCAGGTATTGTTCATCCTGATCAGACAGGTTTTTTACATGGACGATACATTAGAGATAATACACGACAACTACTAGGAATAATAGAACATCATGAAACATATAAGAAGCCAGGAATGGTATTTATAGCGGATTTTGAAAAGGCATTTGATAAAGTAAGACTGGATTTTATTTATAAATGCCTGGATTTTTTCAATTTCGGTAATTCTCTTAAAAAATTGGTAAAAATAATGTATAGCAACCCCAGGTGTAAAATAGTAAATAACGGCTACTTCTCAGAGAGTTTTGAATTGTCATGGGGAGTTAAACAAGGGTGTCCGCTGTCACCATATCTATTCATTATGGCCATCAAAATGCTAGCTATTAAAATCAGATCCAATAACAACATTAGAGGATTAGAAATCCGAGGCTTAAAAACAAAGGTGTCCATGTATGCCAATGACTCAAGTTTTATGTTAAGTCCACAAGCTAGATCCCTGCAATGTCTCATTGAAGATCTAGATAACTTTTCTGTACTCTCTGGACTAAAACCTAGTGTACAAGTGAACAATATTACGTATTGGATCCTTAAAAAAATACAACTTTTACATTACCCTGCAGCTTACCTATAAAATGGGCTGATGGTGAAGTAGACATACTCGGTATTCATATCACTAAATATATAAATAAGCTTTCCACAATGAATTTCAATAGAAAACTTTAAAAAATAGACAAGATCCTGCAACCATGGAGAGGCAAATACCTGTCTATATATGGAAAAATTGCCCTGATTAACTCCTTAGTCATATCTCAGTTTACTCACTTACTTACGGCGCTGCCTACTCCTGATGATTCGTTTTTCAAATCATATGAGCAAAAAATATGTTGCTTTATCTGGGACGCTAAACCAGACAAAATAAAACGAGCCTATCTATATAATGAATATGAATTGGGTGGGTTGAGATGATTAAATATAAAAGCACTAAACCTCTCTTTAAAAGCTTCAGTCATTCAAAAGTTTAATTTGAACCCTAAATAGTTCTCAAGTAGATTAATAAGAAAAGCTCATCCATTGTTTAAAAGTGGCCTTTTTGCCTTTGTGCAGATTGCCATGTCTTATTTTCGATTAATTGAAAATGATACTTTTTTCAAAGTATCTGTCTTTTTCAAACAAGCATTGCAGAGCTGGCTACAATTTCAATTTCATCCCCCTGAAAAGATACAACAAATATTATGGCTGAACTCAAATGTGCTGGTTGATAAAATACCTGTATTTATGGGAAAGATGTTTGAAAAGGGCATTTTGTTCTTAAATGATATTGTAAATTGTAATGGTAGAGTTATGTCCTTCATGGAGTTATCAGAATTGTACGGGAAGGTCTGCTGAATCCAAGAGTACAACCAATTGATTACAGCATTGCCCCAAAAATGGAGGAGGCGTGTGGCAGCGGGAGGAGGTAGGGAACTGGTCTGTCTGCCCAATATAAAAGGATCAAAACTGGCGGAGGAATAAAAATAGCATAAATAGGAAAGTATACCAGTTTCATTTGAGGACCAGGATGTTGACAACTGTGTCATACAGATTGCAAAATAGTTGGGAAGAGATTTTTGATGTACCGATTCCATGGTATGAGTTGATATATAAAACAACGCAAGATTCAAGACTTCGTGCTTTTCAGCTAAAATTATTATACAGAATTCTTGCCACCAACAAAATGTTGAATATTTGGGGCATAAAATCATCGAAGCTCTGCAGATTTTGTTGTGAGGATACAGAATCAATAGACCATTTATTTTGGTATTGCCCTCAGGTAGCCTGTTTCTGGTCTCAGGTTAAGGAATAGCTGAAAATGCATAGCATTGATCTAAAATTGACCCTAGAAATAGTACTGTTAGGAGATCTGGAGAGACCGGGTCAGTCAATTTCTAATATACTAATACTCTTAGTAAAAGTATTTATCTTCAACACGCAATCTGTAGATTCGATTCAATTAGACAGATTTAAATTGTACGTTAAACATCATAGCATAGTTGAAAGATATGTGTTGCATAGAAACACGAAGTGGGTGGCCAGCAGAGATAGATGGGATGGGCTGAGGGAAGCTGAGGGTTGGTATGTGGAATTGGAGACAAGTGGGAGTGGAGTTGCTGTGTGTGAGAGAGAATGATGGTCAAAAGATAAAGGGAAGAAAAGTCTAAATAAAACATAATAAAAGTACATTTGAATGACACTAAGTGGCAGTGTTTTTACAACTAATGCCGGTTTGCCTGAGGCTGATGCCGTGCAGGTGTTTGTACACATGCATATACACACACTCTCTTTCAAATAAACACATACAAGAACACACACATACATGTAATAGTGCCAGACATGCACACAAACATATACAGTTGGCATTGCTGTTATGATTTCAGTTGTCCTTGATGTCCTTTGTTTTAAATGTATTATTTAGTATAATTTTTTTTGCATTGTTGATTGCTGTTTTCTTCTGTCTTTTCCTTTTTTCTCTTTTGTTCATTCTCTTGGTTGTTGGTGCACTGGGGGGGGAATGGAATGGAATTAATTTAATTTTTTATTTATTTTCTTCCGGGGGGGGGGGGGGGGGCTGTGGGAGGGGTCTCGAATGGTTGAGGGACAGCTATTGGGGAACTGTGGGGGGATCTTGGAGGGTTCGGGATTCACAAGATTGTGATCATGAAAAAGGAAACTATGACATATTTTATATCACTATCATGCACACGCACCCTCACACATAAGGATGGCTCTGTTACGGAAAGACTGATACATGTTTGATAGTGTCTTGATACTGTATTGTTTGTCCTTCATGTTCTAATACTTTAATACTTTGTGTTTTTTGTAATAAATCATTTAAAAAAAAATAAAAAGAAGGTGTGCCTGTGTGAAATACTTTCTTACATACATTGGCTATTACAAAACAATTGCACAAGGTAGCACAGCAAAATATTTAGGCGCATATGTGACCAAAATGGTCTCACTGTAGAGTCCTGCTAGATGAGCTGCTATACCTCACTGAATACTGAATAGTTACGTTTTGCAAATATGGGTCAATGGATAAATATTGATTGATCAATAAACTGTTACAGAAGCAGATTGTAGTCTAATCCACTCAATGAATCTGAATCTCCCTCTCTTAGCCAGAATGGCTTATAAAGACATGCTCGCATTTTAAACATGTGTACCTACCTGGAAATAACTTTTAAAAGCATGAATAGCTTTTAAAACATATACTTACCTGGAATGGTCCTTTAAAAACCTCAACCAATACTTACCAGTTCTGGAAAGGACCTGACCTGTGCTAAACCTTCTCTGCCCGCTCCTGTTGGACAAATAAAAACAGCTCATTACAACAACAACCACCACTCATCCAACTACTTATTCACAGCCACAAAGCACTACCCCAGACCCCCCCCCCCCCCTCACACTGCCCTACCCCTAAACCGGGTTCAGATCATGTACCCAAACTTACCCCTAAACCGGGTTCATATCCTGTACCCAATTCTACCACTAAACCCTTACACTAAACCGGGTTCATATCCTGTATCCAACCCTACCTCTAAACCGGGTTCATATCCTATACCCAACCCTACCCCTAAACCAGGTTCATATCTTGTACCCAATCCTACCACTAAACCCTTACACTAAACTGGATTCATATCCTGTAACCAACCCTACCCCTAAACCGGATTCATATCCTGTAACCAACCCTACCCCTAAACCGGATTCATATCATGTAACCGAAAAAAGCTTCTTATGACCTATGATTCTATGACCGAAAAGAGCTTCTGGACATCAGAACTGGTGATTACTCACCTCAAATTGGAATAAGAGTTCTTCTTCAATGAGTCGGATGGGAGGGATATACTACTACAGACACCCGACCAGGCCCAGATCCCTGTGATTCGCTGGATAAGGAAACAGAGGTTTCGCGGAAAGAGATCAGGGTGCCTTGTGAGGATTAGGCGATGAGTGGCTAATCTGCTCTTGCCTTCCAGCCTGAGATTTTGAATAAATATGTTAAAAGACTATTTTGTAACAAGAGTGAGACTAATGGTGACATCAGATGAACAGCTTATATGTATTGGGGTGAAGGGAAATGACTGTCTGCAATGGTAAACTTGGTGATAGTTGGTTTTAATATGGCCCCGGTACACCAACATCTGAAAACTGAGATTGAGGCAAAAGATCAGGGTGCCGTGCGAGGATCAGGCGACGAGTGGCTAATCTGCCCTTGCCTTCCATTCTGCTAGCTAACGTTCAATTGCTGGAAAATAAATGGGACAAACTGAAAGCACGTATATCCTACCAACAGGACATTCAAATCTGCAAAATCTGATGTTTCATCGACTCGTGGCTGAATGACGACATTAAGAACATACAACTGATGGGTTATACACTCTATCGGCAGGACACAACAGCAGCCTCTGGTAAGACATAGGGCGGGGGCCTGTATATTTGTAAACAATAGCTGGTGCACGATATCTAAGGAAGTCTCAAGGTTTTTCTCACCTGAGGTAGAGTATCTTATGATAAATTGAAGACCACACTATCGACCAAGAGAGTTTTCATCTGTATTTTTTGTAGGTGTCTACATACCACCACAGACCGAGGCTGGCACTAAAACCGCACTCAATGAGCTGTATTCCGCCATAAGCAAACAGGAAAACGCTCGTCCAGAGGCGGCGCTCCTAGTGGCCAGGGACTTTAATGCACTGAAACTTAAATCAGTTTTACCTAATTTCTATCAGCACATTAAATGTGCAACCAGAGGGAAAATATTCTAGACCACCTATACTCCACACAGAGACGCGTACAAAGCTCTCCCTCGCCCTCCATTTGGCAAATGTGTCCATAACTCTATCCTCCTGATTCCTGCTTACAAGCAAAAATTAAAGCAGGAAGCACCAGTGACTTAGTCAATAAAAAAGTGGTCAGATGAAGCAGATGCTAAACTACAGGATTGTCTTGCTAGCACAGACTGGAATATGTTCCGGGATTCTTACGATGGCATTGAGCAGTACACTACATCAGTCACTGGCTTTATCAATAAGTGCATCGAGGACGTCGTCCCCACAGTGACAGTACGTACATACCCCAACCAGAAGCCATGGATTGCAGGCAACATTTGCAGTGAGCTAAAGGGTAGAGCTGCCAAGTTCAAGGAGCGGGACTCTAACCCGGAAGCTAATAAGAAATCCTGCTATGCCCTCCGACGAACCATCAAACAGGCAAAGCCTCAATACAGGACTAAGATCAAATCGTACTACACCGGCTCTGACACTCGTCGGATGTGGCAGGGCTTGCAAACTATTACAGTCTACAAAGGGAAGCACAGCCGAGAGCTGCCCAGCGCCACGAGCCTACCAGACGAGCTAAATCACTTCTATGCTCGCTTTGAGGCAAGTAACACTGAAACATGCATGAGAGCATCAGCTGTTCCAGACGACTGTGTCATCACGCTCTCCGCAGCCAATGTGAGTAAGACCTCTAAAAAGGTCAACATTCACAAGGCCATTGGGCCAGACAGATTACCAGGACGTGTACTCCGAGCATGCGCTGACCAACTGGCAAGTGCCTTCAATGACATTTTCAACTTCTCCCTGTAATACCAACATGTTTCAAGCAGACCACCATAGTCCCTGTGCTCAAGAACACTAAGGTAAACTGCCTAAATGATGTCTGTAGCCATGAAATGCTTTGAAAGGCTAGTAATGGCTCACATCAACACCATTATCCCATAAACCCTAGACCCACTCCAACTTGCATACCGCACCCAACAGATCTACAGATGATGCAATCTCTATTGCACTCCACACTGCCCTTTCCCACCTGGACAAAAGTAACACCTATGTGAGAATGCTATTCATTGACTACAGTTCAACACCATAGTGCCCTCAAAGCTCATCACTAAGCTTAGGACCCTGGGACTAAACACCTCCCTCTGCAACTGGATCCTGGACTTCCTGACGGGCCACCCCCAGGTGGTAAGGGTAGGTAACAACACATCCGCCACACTGATCCTCAACATGGGGGCCCCTCAGGGGTGCGTCCCCTCCAGGACTCCCTGTTCACTCATTACTGCACGGCCAGGCACAACTCCAACACCATCATTAAGTTTGCTGATGACACAAAAGTGGTCAGCCTGATCACTGACAACAATGAGACAACCTATAGGGAGGAGGTCAGAGACCTGGCCATGTGGTGCAAGGATAACAACCTCTCCCTCAACGTGATCTAGACAAAGGAGATGATTGTGGACTACAGGAAAAGGAGGACCGAGCACGCCCCCATTCTCATCGACGGGGCTGTAGTGGAGCAGGTTGAGAGCTTCAAGTTCCTTGGCATCCACATCACCAAAAAATGAACATGTTCCAAGCACACCAAGACAGTCATGAAGAGGGCACAACAAAACCTATTCCCCCTCAGGAGATTGAGAAGATTTGGCATGGGTCCTCAGATCCTCAAAAGGTTTTACAGCTGCACCATCAAAGGCATCCTGACGGGTCGCATCACTGCCTGGTATGGCAACTGCTCGGCCTCCGACCGAATGGCACTACAGAGGGTAGTGCTTATGGCCCAGTACATCACCGGGGCCAAGCTTTCTGCCATCCAGGACCTCTATACCAGACAGTGTCAGAGGAAGGCCCTAAAAATTGTCAAAGACTCCAGCCACCCTAGTCATAGACTGATCTCTCTGCTACCGCACGGCAAGCTGTACCGGAGTGCCAAGTCTAGGTCCAAGAGGATTCTAAACGGCTTCTACCCCCAAGCCATAAGCCTCATAGACAGCTAATCAAATGGCTATACAAACTATTTGCATTGCCCCCCCACCCCCTTCTATGCTGCTGCTACTCTCTGTTATTATCTATGCATAGTCACTTTAATAACTCTACCTACATGTACATATTACCTCAATTACCTCGACACCGGTGCCCCAACACATTGACTCTGTACCAGTACCCCCTGTACATAGCCCCGCATTTGTTATTTACTGCTGCTCTTTAATTATTTGTTATTCTTATCTCTTACTTTTTTTTTGTATTTTCTTAAAACTGCATTGTTGGTGAAGAGCTTGTAAGCATTTCACACACCTGTTGTATTTGGCTCATGTGACGAATAACATTTGATTTGTAACCAACCCTACCCCTAAACCAGGTTGATATCCTGTACCCAACCCTACTACTAAACCAGGTTCATATCCTGTACCCAACCCTACCCCTAAACCAGGTTCATATCCTGTACCCAATCCAACCCAGGGTTCATATCCTGTACCCAACCCTACCCCTAAACCGGGTTCATATCCTGTACCCAATACAACCCCGGGTTCATATCCTGTACCCAAACCTACCCCTAAACCGGGTTCATATCCTGTACCCAATCCTACCCCTAAACCGGGTTCATATCCTGTACCCAATCCTACCCCTAAACCGGGTTCATATCCTGTACCCAACCCTACCCCTAAACCGGGTTCATATCCTGTATCCAACCCTATCCCCTAAACCGGGTTCATATCCTGTATCCAACCCTACCCCTAAACCGGGTTCATATACTGTACCCAACCCTACCCCTAAACCGGGATCATATCCTATACCCAACCCTACCCCTAAACCGGGTTCATATCCTGTACCCAACCCTACCCCTAAACCGGGTTCATATCCTGTACCCAACCCTACCCCTAAACCGGGTTCATATCCTGTACCCAACCCTACCCCTAAACCGGGTTCATATCCTGTACCCAACCCTACCCCTAAACCGGGTTCATATCCTGTACCCAACCCTACCCCTAAACCGGGTTCATATCCTGTACCCAACCCTACCCCTAAACCAGGTTCATATCCTGTACCCAACCCTACCCCTAAACCGGGTTCATATCCTGTACCCAATCCAACCCCGGGTTCATATCCTGTACCCAACCCTACCTCCGCTTTATTTGTATTATCTTCTTTACATGTTTCAAAGCAAATAAAGTATATTTTTATTAAGTCAAGCCGAGGACGACAAAAAATGGTGAACTACAATGCCCCTCACCCTTGTCCAACCCCAAACCTGATCCAGAAACAGAGAAGACGGAACAAAGCCCTGAGCTGTCCCTACAACACCTGATCCAGAAACAGAGAAGAGGGAACACAGTCCTGAGCTGTCCCTACAAGTCCCAAAGTTCTTTGTCTCTCAGGAAAATGTATAATTAAAAATACATTTGAGACATATTAAAAAAATAAACACAAAGACCGCACGGGGGCTTTAAAGCCACATTCTCTAAGATGCATATCCATCACATATGTAAACAACAAATCATGCTTAACAACATATAGCACTCCATTAACAACATATAGCACTCCATTAACAACATAGCACTCGATTAAAAAAACACAAAAAACACAGAGTAAAAAAAGAAAGACTATTTAATCACAGAGTGTGTGTACATAATCTACATAAAAACTGCTACATACCATATTAATTTCATGTCTCTGGATTTTAAAAAACAAAACAAATGTATTTTTGAGTAGGTTTTCTCCAATTTGATTTCATATGGAAATAAGGGCATTAACAAAATGACAAAACACCAATTTTCAGTCAAAAATATGAGACAAGTGTGGGAGAAATGTGTGTGTTACATCATGATTTGTAAGTATGTGAAATATCGCTCTCCGCACTGGGACCATGGGTAAGGCTTCTCCCCTGTGTGTGTAACCTCGGTTTTTCAGGTGCCTAAACTGGGTAAATATATTTCTACACTTCATAACATTTCTCTCGTGTGGATTCTTTCATGTGATTTCAGTTGCCTTAACCAGGTAAATGTCATTCCACACTGGGAGCAGTAGAAAGGCTTTTCCCGTGTATGTCTTTGCTCATGAATCTTCAGGAAGCCTGATGAGGTTAAACTATTTCCACACAGATCAGTGATGTGGCTTTCCTCCTGTGTGTCCACTCATGTGATTTCAGGTTACTTAAGCGGTTAAAACGCTTTCCACACTGGGAACATTGGTAGGGCTTCTCTCCGGTGTGTGTTCTCTCATGCTCTTTTAGTTGCCTTAACGTGCTGAAATTCTTTTCACAATGGAAACAGTGGTAAGGCTTTTCCCCTCTGTGTACTCTTTCATGCTCCTTCAGGTTACTTAGCCGCTTAAAAGTATTACCACATTGAGGGCATTTGTGAGGCTTATCTCCTGTGTGTATTATCTCATGTGATTTCAGGCAACTTAACCGTTTACATCTCTTTCCACACTGGGAGCACTGGTAAGGCTTTTCTCCTGTGTGTATTCTATTATGTATTTTCAGGCTCCCTAGCTGGGTAAAACTCTTTCCACACTGGGAACATTGGTAGGGCTTCTCTCCGGTGTGTGTTCTCTCATGCGCTTTCAGTTGCCTTGACCAGCTAAAACTCTCTTCACAATGGAAACAGTGGTAAGGCTTTTCGCCTGTGTGTACTCTTTGATGGTCCTTCAGGTTACTTAACCGCTTAAAAGTATTACCACATAGAGTGCATTTGTGAGGCTTATCTCCTGTGTGTATTATCTCATGTGATTTCAGGCAACTTAACTGTGAAAATCTCTTTCCACACTGGGAGCATTGGTAAGGCTTCTCTCCTGTGTGTATTCTATTATGTATTTTCAGGCTCTCTAACAGGGCAAAACTCTTTCCACATTGGGAACATTGGTAGGGCCTCTCTCCAGTGTGTATTCTTTCATGCACCTTCAGTGTCCGTAATTGGGTAAAACTTTTTCCACACTGGGAGCAGTGGTGTCGTCTTGCTGGTTCAGACGTCTCTGGTTCCTCTGAGTCTGGTCTCTCTCCTGCCAAAGACAGAGTGTTTATTTTAACAGAGAGATCAGGGTCGTATTCACTAGAAACTAAACGCAAGCAAACAGGCCGAAATGGGGAGGGACAACTAGCGGAACTTGTCCAATAAGAAACGCTTGTTTCTGCTTTCCATTGCAAAACATAGGAGCTCAGTCAATGAGTGGACTGCCTGAGGACAAAGGACTTGGTGATGCGCGAGCCCGCCAGCGCGCCCCTCCTTTTTCCTCTGTAATGAATACGCCATTGTCCGGTTGGAATATTACGGACGTTTTATGTTAAAACGACCCTAAGGATTGATTGTAAACAACGTTTGACATGTTTCTACAAACGGTAATGGAACTATTTGACTTTTCGTGTCTGGATTTACGCTCGCGCGTTATGTCTTTGGATAGTGATCTGAACGCACGAACAAAACAGAGGTTTTGGACATAAATATGGAGTATTTCGAACAAAAATAACATTTCTTGTGGAAGTAGGAGTCCTGGGAGTGCATTCTGACGAAGATCAGCAAAGGTAAGAGAACATTTATTTGACCCCAGAACTAGGCGGGTATCTGTATAGCTTGCTTTGATGGTTGAGCTATGTACTCAGAATATTGCAAAATGTGCTTTCTTCGTAAAGCTATTTTAAAATCTGACACAGCGGTTGCATTAAGGAGAAGTATATCTATAATTCTTTCAATAACTGTTGTAAATTTTATCAACGTTTATGATGAGTAGTTTTGTAAATTGATGTGCACATTCACCGGACGTTTTGGTGGGAATACATTTTCTGAACATCACGCGCCAATGTAAAATGGGATTTTTGGATATAAATATGAACTTTATCGAGCAAAACATACATGTATTGTGTAACATGAAGTCCTATGAGTGCCATCTGATGAAGATCATCAAAGGTTAGTGAATATTTTAGCTGTATTTTTGTTTTTTTGTGATGCATGTCCTTGCTTGGAAAATGGCTGTGTGGTTTTTCTTGTGAAGTTTATGTCCTAACATAATCTAATTTTATGCTTTTGCCTTAAAGCCTTTTTGAAATCGGACAATGTGGTTAGATTAACAAGAAGTTTCTTTAAAATGGTGTAAAATAGTTGATTGTTTGAGAAAATGAACTTATGAGATTTTTGCTGTTTTGTATTTTGCGCCATGCTATTTCAATGGCTGTTGAATAGTGTGTCCCCATAGAAGTTAAAGGAGGAATGAACACAGCGATTCCACATGTGTTTTCTGGTGCTCATTATGAAAAATGTGATCTGGGTCTTGGGGATGTGGTTGGGGGTGTGGTTTCAATGTGAGAGTGTTATGTTGCATATCATACATTTACATTTTAGTCATTTAGCGGACGCTCTTATCCAGAGCGACTTACAGTAGTGAATGCATACATTTCATTTCATGCCTTTTTTCCCCTTTTTTTTCGTACTGGCCCCCCCGTGGGAATCGAACCCACAACCCTGGCGTTGCAAACACCATGCTGGTGTTGCAAACACCATGCTCTACCAACTGAGCCACAGGGAAGCAGTTGGCAGTTACTGTTGTTTGTTGCTCCAAATTCACCATAGCAACAAGATAGCCACTACCACTTCCTCAAAATAGGCTAGTCAGAATGAATCTAAGCTAGATCAAGAAATCTGTCATTCATTTTGACGTTTTTGCTAAGGTCTTCGTCACGTAATTTTACATCCAGCTAAGGTGTTTGGTGCAGTATTTCTCATGTTAAAAAAATGTGCATGGAAAACTAGTCAGTGTAGTGCATACAGTAAGTATCGAGTCAGTTGCGGACTGATTTCTTAGAACACGTTTATAACATCATCACCAGCAAGCTGTCAAACTACTGTTAATAAAGCACAAGCTGCTACACGCTGTTTATCAGTGCCTTGCTAGCTATCTAAATTCACTGTTTATCAGTGCCTTGCTAGCTAGCTAAATTCACTGTTTATCAGTGCCTTGCTAGCTAGCTAAATTCACTGTTTATCAGTGCCTTGCTAGCTAGCTAAATTCACTGTTTATCAGTGCCTTGCTAGCTAGCTAAATTCACTGTTTATCAGTGCCTTGCTAGCTAGCTAAATTCACTGTTTATCAGTGCCTTGCTAGCTAGCCAAATTCACTGTTTATCAGTGCCTTGCTAGCTAGCTAAATTCACTGTTTATCAGTGCCTTGCTAGCTAGCCAAATTCACTGTTTATCAGTGCCTTGCTAGCTAGCTAAATTCCAATGTTGTTTGTAAATGAAGCTAGAAAGTAGGTAGACACATTGAGCAGCCATGCCACAATCAGCTTATCAAGTCACTGGCTTCAGACACATTTAGTTATTTACAACTTTCTCACCATATCTATTACCAGAGTGAGAGTCTGTCTGGCAGTGTTTCATTGCGAACAATTTTACAAAACAGGCAGCCGGACACATAATGGTCACGAATGGGTTTAGAATTTTGGAATATTGACAAGTGGCAGTTGGGATACAAGTGCGCATTGTCTCAATACTTATTTTGCTCAAAACAGTCGCAGACTCGAGGTAATAAATATAATTGCCGCCAGCCAAATTGAACGTTATACATGTATTTTTTTTAAACATAGCAAAATAACGCTTTTATTAATTAATGGAAATACCTGTCAATGTTAATGCATTCAACCTGTCAGTCTATAGGTACATTTGCATCATTTAGCGGAATGAAATTGCAGCGTGTGTATTTTCTTTAGTTGTCAAGTATCTTATCACACGCGCACAGCATACAGAGCCTATGAACGGAATATCACCTGCTGAGAGCCTGACAGAAGAGCCTGCTTCAGCTCTTTAAATACCTTGTTGCTGCTGGAGTGAACCATCTGCTTCAATAAGCCCAGACAGTGTGCAACAATTCTAAATGCAATCACATGTAAAAAAAAATATAATAATAAAAAATATCTACAATTTGTATTTCTCAACTGGTAATTGAAGCGCAGCTCCCATTCGCCATTTAAGTGCATAGCCAACGGTAGGCAGACTTGCAATGTGAGCTGGAGGCAGTATGCATTTTGAAAACATATACCTAATTGTTTGAAACACAAACTTTTTACTTCATATAATGAAGGCTGTCTTACTTTGCTTCAAATTAGCCGAGCCAAAATCTGACAATAGATACGTGGGGTCAATTAAGCCTATTTTATTGGTTCTCATAGACTTCCGGTCATTTTATTCCTGCTGGTTAGCAACTTCCTTCAAAATACTCGCAGAGACATACAAATTATAGCAACGAGTTCATCTGACTCTGGGAAAGTACATAAAGGGCCTCATTGCCAAAATCAGTGACTTTGCGTGCAAATGTAATGTCCATAACGCTGGAATCGCCCATAACTTCAGTAGAATGACCCTTTAAAATAACATCAGTTCAACAGAAAGAGATATTCTGGGACATCAGTTCAACAACTCGAGTTTGTGCACCTTTTAAAGACAGTACTCACTGGTGTTAATCAGATCTCCATTCTGCTCTTCTTCCTCCTCCAATGTGACCGTAATCTCCCCCTCCTCCTTCACTCCGAAAACGTCTTCCTCCTCTTTCACCGTGACAGTCGTCTCCTCTTTCACTGTAAAAACTGCACCCTCTTGTTTATCTTCCCCCTCTTTCACTGAAACATCTTCCTCTTTCACTGTAACAGCCTCGTCCTTTACTTCTTGTTTAACTGTGACAGCCTCCTCTTCCCTCTCCTCTTTCACGAGAGCAATTCTCTCCGTCCAGCAGTCCTCTTCAGCAGAGGGGTGGTAGCTTTTTGAAGTCATTGTCGGGGATGTTAACATTAGCGACTAACCTATAGCTACTGCTACCTTAACCAGACAGCTAGCTGAATAACACCAACATAAATGTGATAATAAAAGGGGTAACTAGTAGTTACGACAGAAGTGTGTTTAAAACAGTGGCTAATAATCACCGAAAGCGTATAAAGAGCTCACATGTTCCTGCTACGTTGGCTAGCAAAGCTACCGAGGTCGCAGTTGTGGTTGTTGAATAAACTTCCCGTCCATTAGATTATACGTCACAATGGCAGCATTGCCTGAAAAACGTCATTCGCCATCTGCTGACTAGAATGGGTAACGCAGTTTAGGAAAATACGATGCATTTTATTTTCAGACCAAAAGTTTATTTGTCATTTATTTAATTGAAGAGTAATGTTAAATGGAAACCTACAAACAGAAGCATGTGTTAATAGGTGCATATATTGAGTGAGGGCTCCCGAGTGGCGCAGCGGTCTAATGCACTGCATTGCATCTCAGTGCTAGAGGCGTCTCTAGTTCCTGGTTTGATCCCTGGCTGTATCACAACCGGCCATGATCAGGAGTCCCATAGGGCGGCGCACAATTGTCCCAGGTCAGGGCAGGGTTTGGCTGGGGTAGGCTGTCATTGTAAAACAAGAATTTGTTCTTAACTGACTTGCATAGTTAAATAAATAATTAAACAATAATACAGATTTTGGAAATCAGTCAAACAAACAATATCACAATAAGCAGAGATATCTATACTGCTCCTACATGGTGTAACAATACATAATGTAGATGTATATAATGAACAAACTATAGTTTTGGCAAGTCGGTTAGGATATCTACTTTGTGCATGACACGAGTAATTTTTACAACAATTGTTTACAGACAGATTATTTCACTTATAATTAACTGTATCACAGTTCGAATGAGTCAGAAGTTTACATACACTGAATTGACTGTGCTTTTAAACAGCTTGGAAAATTCCAGAAAATTATGTCATGGCTTTAGAAGCTTCTGATAGGCTAATTGACATAATTTGAGTCAAATGGAGGTGTACCTGTGGATGTATTTCAAGGCCTACCTTCAAACTCAATGCCTCTTTGCTTGACATCATGGGAAAATCAAAAGAAATCAGCCAAGACCTAAAGGAAAAAAAATTGTAGACCTCCACAAGTCTGGTTCATCCTTGGGAGCAATTTCCAAATGCCTTAAGGTACCACGTTCATCTGTACAAACAATAGTACACAAGTATAAACACCATGGGACCATGCAGCCATCATACCGCTCAGGAAGGAGATCAGTTCTGTCTCCTAGAGATGAACGTACTTTGGTGCGAAAAGTTTAAATCAATCCCAGAACAACAGCAAAGGACCTTGTGAAGATGCTGGAGGAAACAGGTACAAAAGTATTTATATCCACAGTAAAACGAGTCCTATATTGACATTACCTGAAAGGCCGCTCAGCAAGGAAGAAGCCACTGCTCCAAAACCGCCATAAAAAAGCCACACTACGGTTTGCAACTGGACATGGGGACAAAGATTGTACTTTTTGGAGAAATGTCCTCTGGTCTGATGAAACTGTTTGGCCATAATGTCCATCGTTATGTTTGGAGGAAAAAGGGGGAGGCTTGCAAGCCGAAGAACACCATTCCAACCGTGAAGCACGGGTGTGGCAGCATCATGTTGTGGGGGTGCTTTGCTGCAGGAGGGACTGATGCACTTCACAAAATAGATGGCATCATGAGGGAGGAAAATGATGTGGATATATTGAAGCAACATCAAGACATCAGTCAGGAAGTTAAACCTTTGTCGCAAATGGGTCTTCCAAATGGACAATGACCCCAAGCATACTTCCAAAGTTGTGGCAAAATGGCTTAAGGACAACAAAGTCAAGGTATTGGAGTGACCACCACAAAGCCCTGACCTCAATCCTATAGAAGATTTGTGGGCAGAACTGAAAAAGTGTGTGCGAGCAAGGAGGCCTACAAACATGACTCAGTTACACCAGCTCTGTCAGGAGGAATGGGCCACAATTCACCCAACTTATTGTGGGAAGCTTGTGGAAGGCTACACAAAATGTTTGACCCAAGTTCAGCAATTTAAAGGCAATGCTACGAAATACTAATTGAATGTATGTAAACTTCTGACCGACTGGCAATGTGATGAAAGAAATAAAAGCTGAAATAAATAATTCTCTCTACTATTATTCTGACATTTCACATTCTTAAAATAAAGTGGTGATCCTACCTGACCTAAGACAGGGGATTCTTACTAGGATTAAATGTCAGGAATTGTGAAAAACTGAGTTTAAATGTATTTGGCTAAGGTGTATGAAAACTTCCGACTTCAACTGTATTTTTACACACACATGTTGTCATCAAGGCAAAGGGTGGCTACTTTGAAGAATCTAGAATATATTTTGATTTGTTTAACGCTTTTTAGTTTATGTGTGGTTTTGATGTCTTACCTATTATTCTACAATGTAGGATTATTATTTTGTGCTAAATGCTCTACTACAAAGCTTTCTTAGTGTCCAATAAGCTTTCTCTACCCTTAACCTTGTTCTGAACACCTCCAAAACAAAGGTCATGGGGTTTGGTAGGAAAAATGCCTCTCTTCCCACAGGTGTTATTACTACCTGTGAGGGTTTAGAGCTTGAGGTAGTCACCTCATACAAGTACTTGGGAGTATGGCTAGACAGTACACTGTCCTTCTCTCAGCACATATCAAAGCTGCAGGCTAAAGTTAAATCTCGACTTGGTTTCCTCTATCGTAATCGTTCCTCTTTCACCCCACTGCCAAACTAACCCTGATTCAGATGACCATCCTACCCATACTAGATTATGGAGACATAATTTATAGATCGGCAGGTAAGGGTGCTCTCGAGCGGCTAGACGTTCTTTACCATTCGGCCATCAGATTTGCCACCAATGCTCCTTATAGGACACGTCGCTGCACTCTATACTCATCTCTGTATACCCGTAGCAACACCCACTGGTTGATGCTTATTTATAAAACCCTCTTAGGCCTCACTCCCCCTTATCTGAGATATCTACTGCAGCCCTCATCCTCCACATACAACACCCGTTCTGACAGTCACATTCTGTTAAATGTCCCCAAAGCACATCCCTGGGTCACTCCTCTTTTCAGTTCACTGCAGCTAGCGACTGGAATGAGCTGCTACAAACACTCAAACTGGACAGTTTTATCTCAATCTCTTCATTCAAAGACTCAATCATGGACACTCTTACTGACAGTCGTGGCTGCTTTGTGCGATGTATTGTTGTCTCTACCTTCTTGATCTTTGTGCTGTTGACTGTGCCCAATAATGTTTGTACCATGTTTTGTGCTGCTACCATGTTGTGTTGTCATGTGTTGCTGCCTTGCTATGTTGTTGTCTTAGGTCTCTCTTTATGTAGTGTTGTGTTGTCTCTCTTGTTGTGATGTGTGTTTTGTCCTATATTTATATTGTATCTATTTTATTTTTTTAATCCCAGGCCCCCGTCCCCGCAGGAGGCCTTTTGCCTTTTGGTCGGCCGTCATTGTAAATAAGAATTTGTTCTTAACTTACTTGCCTAGTTAAATAAAAGTTAAATAAAAGTTAAATAAAAATAAAATAGGAATCACTACAAAACTTATTGTATGACCTCTTATACAATTTCAGACCCAGGTTTTGGAACTTCGGTTTTCCTAGATATGGCTACTATATTGTGATCACTACATCCGATGGATCAATACGTGTTGATGATTTCTTTCCTGTACTGTTTGTAAATACCCTGGTAGGTTGATTGATAACCTCAACCAGGTTGCAGGCACTAATTACAGTATGAAGATTTCTCTTGAGTGGGCAGCCTGATGAAAGCCTGTCAATTTGTAAATCACCCAGAAAGTAAATCTCTCTATTGACATAACATACATTAACAAGCATTTCACACACGCTATCCAGATACTGACTGTTAGCACTTGGTGGTCTATAGCGGCTTCCCACCAGAATGGGCTTTTGGTGAGGCAGATGAACCTGCAGCCATATTACTTCAACAATATTTAACATGAAATCCTATCTAATCTGTTAATGTTATAACCTTGTATTCCTACCACTGTATCATCAAAGGTATTATCTAAGTGAGTTTCAGAATATGAATGTCATCTGTTACGAGCAAATGATTGATTTTGTGAACCTAGTTTCTTAAGCTATATATGTTAACGTGGGCTATTTTGCGCACTTTTCTTCTGGGATGCTTACATGTTTTTATTGCTTTACTGGGAAGCTTAGCAGTAGACATGCTCATGTTATTTATACTAGTACAGGGTGACGCTGCACACAGTGGACTTCCTCCTAGGGCACACCGGCTCAGTGCTAACAGTATAAATCGGGTTCGTAGGCACATGATTACTACATACAATATCTGTAGGATCAGTAGAGGCATTCATAGCAGTTAGAGGGACATAAATTAGGTTACATATATTGTCTACCGATACCCCTGGTGTAATGTACATTTGCTGAAGCATTATGACTATGCTGCGTCCCAATGGTAGGGATTAGCTGAGCTGGGCTTGGGTTATTGCTAAGTCATTGAATCAATGCAGCCTTATAATGCTGTGAAAGGATCCAGGAAACCAAATGATTTTGGTGGATCCCATCCTCCTTATAAAACCAAAAGGTATCGAAATTGTCAACAAAAGTTACACCCATTGAGCTGCAATAATCACATAGCCAGCTGTGATGAGAAAGAACCCTACTGAAGCGTTCAATGCCACGATTCAGAGAAGGCACAGGGCCAGATATGATGGGCCTTTTTGTTTGTGTCTAGCAGAGAGTCAATCAGCTCTTTAACCCTTGTGTTGTCTTAAGGGTCAAAAATGACCCACCACTCTGTTTAACAGCAGAGAAAACCCCCAAAATTATATTTATTCAACTTGAAATTTTATGACTTTTCCTAGAGCGACCCCAACATTAGAAAAAGTGAAACATCACCTTTGTTCATATTTCCATGAAAGCTGTACACCACCAGGATACAAAGATTGTCTTAGGGTCATTTTTGACCCGGCAGTTATAAAATCATTTACACACCACAAAAACCACAAAGACACATACACAAACACAATGAGAAATTGAGATTGTGTGCTACTGATTGAACTCAGCCAGCAGCTCCTGAAGAGGAAGATCACCATGGTTGGCACAGTTAGAAAGAACAAGCCTGAGCTCCCCCTGCACTCCTCGCAGGGGGAGAGGCCTTCTCATCAAAGTTTGCCTTCGTCCCCACCACCACTCTAGTTTCTTAACTCCCAAAGAGGAACAAGAATGTGGTCTTCCTGAGCGCACTGCACAAAACGGTTGAGATCAGTGATCATGAGGACAGGAAGCCAGACATCATCCTGGACTACGACTACAACAAAGGAGACATTAACAACCTGGACAAGCTGATTGGAACTTACAGCTGCAGGAGGATGACTGCCCGCTGTCCCCTGGTCATCTTCCAAAACATCATTGATGTGTCCTCATTTTTTAATTGTTTTTAATTTTATTTTACCTTTATTTAACTAGGCAAGTCAGTTAAGAACACATTTTTATTTTCAATGACGGCCTAGGAACAGTGGGTTAACTGCCTTGTTCAGGGGCAGAACGACAGATTTGTACCTTGTCAGCTCGGGGATTCGAACTTGCAACCTCTAACTACTAGGCTACGCTGCCACCCCGTACAATGCCTTCGTGATACGGAACAAGATCAACCCTACCTGGATGCCTGAAAAGCAGAACAAGAGGAGGGTGTTCCTGGAGCAGCTGGGAAAGGCACTTGTAACCATACACATTCAAAGAAGGGAGCGCCTCCGCCGCACAGCAGCCTCTGCAGCGCTTGTGAAAGCTGTTCAGGGGACTGAATCTTGTCCTGATCCACCTGAGGCTGCAGCTGGGGCAGGCAAGAGGAGGAGATACCAATTCTGCTCCCCAAAGTAGGACTGTAAAACAAATACTATGTGCTGCACATGTGAGAAATACATCTGCAAAGTCCATGCACACACACTTGCATACTGTCCTACATGTGCTAATTAGAGTTGATTGATTTATGTTTTTCATGTTTTGGTTTTATATTTGTTTCCCTTCAATAAAATGCATTCAAAACTACTTTCTGCACATTTATGCTACTTTCTTAGGCTATACAAGTGCTATCGCTTGCTAAAAATGTATGTTTACACCTTTGCAGTACCTTTAGCAATAATAATAAACCTCTACTTTAGTAAAGAAAACAATTATGACAGGTGTGTTGTAACAAAAACGAGTGGTGTCCACTGATTAAATGCAGTCTTTCTGCATTTTGAAGAGGGAAAACCCAGATATTCACAAAGTTTGTGATGAATGACAGGTTGTTTCTTCATGCAAAGTAGATTTGAAGTTTAAAATTCAATTAAGCTGCTTTATTTTATGGATTTAGTGAAGGCAAGTCATTTTTTACCCTTAGGACAAAGGGGAGTATGCAGAAGACTGTTGTTAAGACTACACAAGGGTTATAATTCAGATTCAACTGTTCTGTGCTGACATGCATAATGTCAATAAAACCCACATGGACTACGATAGAATCAATGTCCATGTCCTGACATTCGGGAGCAGCTTAGTAATGTCATCAACTCTCAGATTTTTTGCAGCAGGAATGGTCACATTTCTTACCATGGAGCTGCCGCAAACGCCGTCCAGCCACTGGCGTAGAAAATGTAAACATTCCATTCTGCGTTTTCCCTAGTTTCTTACGTAGGCTGACGATTTGCGTGATCGTGGACGCAAACCTATAATCCTAGGCAAGTAAACAATTGGCACATTGGAACTCGGAGTGATCCGGTTTGTCCAGAAACAAAGCGTAATAGATACAGCTCCTACAGCGCTGGAACCCTTCATTTATTTCTCCAGACAAAGAGGGCTCCATTGCAAAACTCATCTGGTACCAACTTTGTTAGCTTGATGGCTAGCAGTTTAGCGTCTCTGTCAAGCAGGCTTCAACCTGTCTATCAACCTGTCTATTAAGCTTCAACCTGTCTATTCTGGGACAAGAAAAAGCAGCCCTGCGTCACAGAATCTGTGCAAAAACATGTTCTGTATTCATACATTTGAATGAATAGCGGTTTGGTTATAAATCAAAAATAACTGTTTTCCAGCATACAATGTTCAGCAGCGCACTCTGATGACCTATGACACACACAAAATAACAAATGTCTTTAGTTGTGAGGTACTATTACAACGGGGCCATATACAAAAGCTTTTTACACTTTCAGTCAGCTGAAAGCTTAGATGCAGCAGGTCTCACAAAAATTATTATTGATTGCCTTGAAAAACATGGTCTGGACTACAGAAATAATCTTGTGGGGCAAGGCTAGGACGGTGCATCCGTCATGAGCGGAAAGCATTCTGTTGTGTCTGCACGGATTAAAATGTGCACTGTAATGCACATTGTTTGAATTTGATTCTTGTCGATGCTTTAAAATCGGTGCCTGAGGCAGTTAACCTGTTGGTGACCCCTTCCCGTTCTCATCCCGTTAACGGGATTGATTTTGACAACAGCCAGTGGAAAATCAGAGCGCCAAATTTAAAACAGCTAAAATCTCATAATTCCATTTTCTCAAACAATCAACTATTTTACACAATTTTTAAGATAAACTTCTCGTTAATCTAACCACATTGTCCGATTTCAAAAAGGCTTTACGGCGAAAGCATAAAATTAGATTATGTTAGGAAATAAACTTCACAAGAAACACCACACAGCCATTTCTCAAGCAACAAGATGCATCACAAAAACCCAAGCTAAATGAAGCACTAACCTTTGACGATCTTCATCAGATGACACTCCTAGGACATTATGTTACACAATACATGTATGTTTTGCTCGATAAAGTTCATATTTATATCCAAAAACAGTATTTTACATTGGCGCATAATGTTGAGAAATGTTTTCCCTCCAAACCTCCGGTGAATGAGCACAATGAGCACACATAGTATGTAAATTGTCATCGTAAACATTGATCAATATAGAAGTGTTATGCACAGAATTATAGATACACTTCTCCTAAATGCTACCGCTTTGTCAGATTTAAAAAAAGGTTCACGGCGAAAGCACAATTTGCAATAATCTGAGTACAACCCAGATGACACTAACAACTAGCAAACAGAAACCCGCCATCTTGGAGTCAATAAAATTAAGAAATTACATTAGAAATATTCACTTACCTTTTGATTATCTTCATCAGAAGGCACTCCCAGAAATCCCAGCTTCACAATAAATGTTCGATAAAGTTCATATTTATTTCCAAATAATCAATTTTGTTCGCTCGTTAGGTTCACTATCCAAATTCACTACGCGCGTGCTTACTTAGTCCAGACGAAAAGTCAAAAAAGTTATACTACAGTTTGTAGAAACATGTCAAACGATGTATAGAATCAATCTTTAGGTTGTTTTTATCATATATCTTGAATAAAATTCCTACCGGACCTATCCGTTCTCTTTAGGAGTGAATATGAACTCGCTCCCAAGTCCTTGCGCGTGACTTGAACCCATGCCTTATAATGGGACACCAGTTTACCACAGCTGGTATTCCCTTCAAATTCACCATAGAATCTTCAAACACCGTTCTAAAGAATGCTGATATCTAGTGGAAGCTTTAGGAAGTGCAAAATTAACCCTAAGTCACTGTATACAGTCAAGGCAATCACTTGAAAAAACTACAACCTCAGATTTTCCACTTCCTGCTTGACTTTTTCTCAGGTTTTTGCCTGCCATATGAGTTCTGTTATACTCACAGACACCATTCAAACTGTTTTATAAACTTCAGAGTATTTTCTATCCAAATCTACTAATAATGTGCATATTCTAGTTTCTGGGACAGAGTAGTGGCATGTAAATCTGTCTGAGAAAGAAGGCCCCTTGCCTCCACTGATCTATCACCACTATTTTCAAGTGTGATACCCTGTAGCACTCTCAGAGCTGCTGGAAGACTGCCCCTCAGATTACGGCATGCCATGCTCCTTAGATGTCAGGTTAGGGTTACACACACATTTTCTGTCATGGTCTATGGACCCCCTGAAGTAGCCTTGGCCACCCCATGTATAAAACTCTAGTTCCACCACTGGTCCAGAACAATACTTAAACCACATCAAGAGACCACTTTTGAAGTCTGAGAAAAATCCAAGAAATGTCAATTTTTTGGGTGTAGATACCCTTTAATTCAAGTGGCACCAGCAAGAGCCTTGCTTGGTTAGTGGTGTCTCTGTAGCACACATGTGATTGCAGAGTTTGCTGAACAAATCACAACTGGATTGATGCAAATAATCATGATATCATTCTGCCAGGTAGGCATAGACTACTTTGTAGTTAACATTTAATTGACAAGGTTTTTGGGAAAGCTTTTCTATCAACCAGAAGATGGTTGTCATTAGCATCATCGCTAACAGCTACACATAGTGGCAGACAAATGCACTCAGATAGGGGCATTTCCGGGCTGTTTCCTCTTCAGAAGGTTGAAGGAAAATACAAAATCACTTAGGCGAATTTAACGACGACTTGCAGGCAGTGGGTTCAGTATAACTATGACAAAAAATGAATACAATTTATACTACCACCCAAAAGGACACCACCCTACCTGACACCCTAGACCCACTCCAATTTGCTTACCGCCCCAATAGGTCCACAGACGACGCCATCACAATCACACTGCCCTAACCCATCTGGACAAGAGGAATACCTATGTAAGAATGCTGTTCATCGATTACAGCTCAGCATTTAACACCATAGTACCCTCCAAACTCGTCATTAAGCTCGAGACCCTGCATCTCGACCCCACCCTGTGCAACTGGGTCCTGGACTTTCTGACGGGCCGCCCCCAGGTGGTGAGGGTAGGTAACAACATCTCCACCCCGCTGATCCTCAACACTGGGACCCCACAAGGGTGCGTTCTCAGCCCTCTCCTGTACTCCCTGTTCACCCATGACTCCATGCACGCCTCCAACTCAATCATCAAGTTTGCAGACTACACTACAGTGGTAGGCTTGATTACCAACAACGACGAGACGGCCTACAGGGAGGAGGTGAGGGCCCTCGGAGTGTGATGTCAGGAAAATAACCTCACACTCAATGTCAACAAAACAAAGGAGATGATCGTGGACTTCAGGAAACAGCAGAGGGAGCACCCCCCTATCCACATCGACGGGACAGTAGTGGAGAAGGTGCAAAGTTTTAAGTTCCTTGGCGTACACACCACAGACAAACTGAAATGGTCCACCAACACAGACAACGTGGTGAAGAAGGCGCAACAGCGCCTCTTCAACCTCAGGAGGCTGAAGAAATTTGGCTTGTCACCGAAAAAACACACAAAATTTTACAAATGCACAATCGAGAGCATCCTGTCGGGCTGTATCACCACCTGGTACGGCAACTGCTCCGCCCATAACCGGAAGGCTCTCCAGAGGGTAGTGAGGTCTGCACAACGCATCACCGGGGGTGAACTACCTGTCCTCCAGGACACCTACACCACCCGATGTCACAGGAAGGCCAAAAAGATCATCAAGGACAGCAACCACCCGAGCCACTGCCTGTTCACCCCGCTATCATCCAGAAGGTGAGGTCAGTACAGGTGCATCAAAGCTAGGACCGAGAGACTGAAAAACAGCTATCTCAAGGCCATCAGACTGTTAAACAGCCATCACTAGCACAGAGAGGCTGCTGCCAACATACTGACTCAAATCTCTAGCCACTTTAATAATTACAAATAGGATGTAATAAATATATCAGGAGTCACTTTAAACAATGCCACTTTATATAATGTTTACATACCCTACATTACTCATCTCATATGTATATACTGTACTCTATACCATCTACTGCATCTTGCCTATGCCCCACGGTCATCGCTCATCCATATATTTATATGTTCATATTCTTATTCATTCCTTTACACTTGTGTGTATAAGGTAGTTGTTGTGAAATTGTTCAATTACTTGTTAGATATTACTGCACGGTTGGAACTAGAAGCACAAGCATCTCACGCTACACTCGCATTAACATCTGCTAACCATGTGTATGTGACCAATAAAATTTGATTTTATTAATTTAGAGGCAGGAAGGGCAAAGGGGCATGTGCTCTACACAGGTAGAGCCGTATCTGTCCATGTAGCCTTTTACAAAGTGAGCACTGCTTCATGTGGCAACACCAACACTCACCTAAATAGCCCATATGCCACTGGGTGGGAGAAGTTTTCATAGTTTTTGGGCATCATTATGTGAGGTGTTATTATGTGTTGTTAGTAATGAGCCTTGGTCAATTTAGCTCTGAATATGCCACCCTCTTCAATCTGTCACCTAATCCTGCCTAATGGGCAGGTCAGCCCTGGTGGAAAGAAGTAAGAGAAAACATAACATCTGGTTGTTTTTAAATTACTTTTCATGACATTGTTTGCCAGATGTAATGAATACTTTTCCAATCTGCATTACCACTCCAGTCAGCAGATGGCGATATGAGTTTAACATTTATTTAAAAAAAATGAAATTACGATCAACAATTTACATTGTTACATCATACAAAACAGAACGCAGGTATTAATGAGAAAATACTAAAACATACAAAAAATATCAATGAAGTAATACATTTTTTTTTTAATTCTAGTGCATTGTAATCACTCTGAAAAAATCTTATAATGATTCAGGAAGATGTTATTCTTGTTGTTATTCACTAGGGTTTATGTTTTAATAAAATAGTTCAATTCAATCAAAAATAAGTGTAATTTTGGTATAGAATTTTGGAATTTTTGTTGGTGTATAAAGTATTTGGCAACACGAATAAAATAATTCACAATCATTTCAATGGTCTTGTTATCATTACAATAGTAACATATCTTTCATGTCAAAAACATGGGTACTGTTCATAATAGTAAATAAGTATTTTGCAAGGTTTTCCCAACATTTTGACACAAATTTACATTCAAAGAACAAGTGATGGCGCCGGAGGAGATGGCCACCGTTTTACGGTCTCCTAACCAATTGTGCTATTATGTGGTATTTTTCGTAAATTATTTTGTACATAATGTTTCTGCAACCGTTAAGTAACGGCAGAAAAGATCTTCTAGATATCAGGACAGCGATCACTCACCTCGGATTAGACAAAGATTCTTTCAACTAGAAGCACAAGCATTTCACTACACAACCATGTGTATGTGACAAATAAAATTTTATTTTATTTGATTCATGTATACTACCATGACTATGTTCATACATTGAACAGGGTGAATGGAATATGAATGACAGTCATCCAACATGCTGTAGTAGAAATAAAGCCATGCTCATGAAAAACAAAATGGTCCTCCCTGATATTAAAGAGCACTGACCGCCACTGTTTGGGTGGTGGACCATTCTTGGAACACATGGGAAACTGTTGAGCTAAAAAAAAACAGCACTGTTGCAGTTCTTGACACAAACTGGTGCGCCTGGCACCTACTACCATACCCCGTTCAAAAACACTTACATATTTTGTCTTCCCTATTTACCCTCTGAATGGCACACATACACAATCCATGCCTCAATTGTCTCGAGGCTTAAAAATCCTTATTTAACCTGTCTTCCCCCCTTCATCTACACTGATTGAATTGGATTTAACTAGTGACATCAATAAGGGATCATAGCTTTCATCTGGATTCACCTAGTCAGTTTACGTCATGGAAGGAGCAGGTGTTCTTAATGTTTTATCTACTCAGTGTATACCACTACAGATAATCAAGTGCTATTTGCATGTGATGCATTTGCTCTATTGTTTACAGGATGGTTTGTATCTTATAGAGCGTGGCTTTAAGGGAATGGTATGGTCACATCTAGATAAAAACGAATGTGAAAAATGAACAGAGCAAATGTGTATTAACACACTACATTTTCATAGAAGTATTTATTAATCATCCACATATTC
Organism: Salmo trutta; assembly: GCF_901001165.1. NCBI lineage: Eukaryota > Metazoa > Chordata > Actinopteri > Salmoniformes > Salmonidae > Salmo > Salmo trutta. Next base: position 30,447,024 of record NC_042994.1, read on the forward strand.
ATATTAAGCTTCTACGTCTGTGTACAGGAAAGTATTATTTGTAAGACGTAAGAGAAAATATATCAGCTTATTGTTAAATTATTATGACGTTCTTTCCAATACTAAAAGTGTAGCAACTATTGTTTCCAAACTGCGTTACCCACTCCAGTCATCAGATGGCGATGTGCGTCTTTCAGGTGACGCTTCTTGCGTGACGTATAATGGACTGGACGGGACGCTTCTTCATGAACAACAACACGGCTACTCTTTCAACCACCTCGGTAGCTTGCTAGCCAACATAAAACTGAAAGATTGATGCTTTAGACCATGTTTATGTACATTAGCTAATCTCAGTGTTTAAAACACTTTTCTGTTGACGTATCAACTGGTTAACTTTAACCTAATTTGCTTGTTCATTTTGCAAACGTGTTAAATATACTGAGGTTAGCACTGGGCTAGTCACTAATGTTAACTAGCTAGCTAACATTCCTGACCATGAGCTCACTAAACTACTCGTCCCCTGGTAAAGAAGAGGTCTGATGTATGGAGAAAGAAGCTCTGGCGCTGAACGTTGTCTTGGAAGAAGAAGAGCAGGGTGTTATAGTGAAAGGAGAGAAAGAAACTTTCAGAATGAAAAATGAGGGAGAAGAGGTTGTTATAGTGAAGGAGGAAGAGGAGGCTGTTATGGTGAAAGAAGAGAACGCATCCTCTTCCTCTCTGAAAGATTCTATCTCAATAACGGCGAAGAGAGAGGAGATCTGCTGTATGGAGAAAGAAGGTCTGGGACTGAACATTTTCGTGGAAGACGAAGAGGATGCTGTTAAAGTAAAAGAAGAGAAAGCATCCTCTTCCTCTCTAAAAGATTATATCTCAGTAAAGGTGAAGGAGGAAGACGTTTTGAGAGTGAAAGAGGAGGAGACAGAAGATCCGATTACCATCCGTGAGTACTGTCTTAAAAACAGGGACACAAACTATGCAGTTGTTGAACTAATGTGTGGTTTTAAAGGGGCATTCTACTGAAGTTATACACTTTAATATGTTGTTCAGTGCTGTAGGAATTGTTTAAGGGTCAATCCGCCATTGGTACATATATTTTTGGGACCTTTAAATGAGATGTATTGAATTCTACATGTGGTCTACATTAAAGTTCCCTCATCTTTCAAGTCAGTTAAGAACAAATTCTTATTTTCAATGACGGCCGGGGAACAGGGGGTTAACTGCCTTGTTCAGGGGCAAAACTACAGATTTTTACCTTGTCAGGGGATTCGATCTTGCAACCTTTCGGTTACTAGTCCAATGCTCTAACCACTAGGCTACCTGCGTCAACAGGCTTCTAAAATTCAATATTGGTGCATCATTTCTACTTAAAATATCAAAGGGACGTAAAAGGCACCCATTTCGTGGAACGACCCTTTCACATTTTCATTTTAGAGGCATTTTTAGATATGAATGCCTATGATTGTAATAGACGGTCGTAAGTTTACCATCTGTTTGATGTTCTCATTCACACAGGAGAGAGACATGACTATTGTGGATCTTCTGGGGAGCCTCCTCAACATCCGGATGCTGACGAGGCAGAGAAGAGTCTCTCCAGATCAGAACACCAGATGGTACAGCTTGGTCTGGTCTAGCATACAGCTTGCTCTATCGGGGTCTGGGCTGGGTTTCTGTAAAGCACTTTATGACAACAGTGACATCAGCATCCATAATGATATGTGTGTGTCTCCTCTTTATGGTTACCAGGACAACGCTAGCCCTTCCACCCTCCTGGAGTCCCTGTGTCGTGCCTCTCCTGGTAGCGCCTTACTGCTGGGTATGAAGAGGTTGTCTGTGCTGCTGGTGGACTGCAGGAAAACAACGGGGCTGAGTGGAACTGTGGGAGGAGGAGAAGAGAAGAAAGGATCAGATTTGACTCATCAAAGTGAGTGCTGAATTTTAGTTTGAACAAATACAATAGATCTTGTATCTGTTACCAGGACAACCAGCAGAGTTCTGTTAGTTGACATGACGATAGACTGGTATATTTCCACCACAGTAGATTGTGATGTTAGTTGTGTTAGGTTCTAAGTAAACAGAGTAAAAAAAACTCAGGGATGATTAGTAAAGCTTAAATCAAGTTTATTCACCCATTGGGTCATACAGCTGCATGAGACAAGAAACATATTCACACCAGCACTGGTATTTAACTCTTCCTAGGCGGAGTCTCCTCCTGGTCAGACAATACCGCTCTGTTGCTAGGCAGAACTGTAATGATGACTGTTCTTTCTCACTTCATCTGACCTCAGCCCGAATTCCTTAATCCTCCCTAACTCAGAGCTGTCCTGTTGAATCGTACCAGTCTGTGACCCACCCCTCCTTTCCATAGGATCCCTGATGTCTAACAATAACATGTTCTGACAGTATTTACACGTCCTGCCTTCCTCTCTCTCCCTCCGTGACATGATTTAAGGATGTTTGAAGTTTATTGGTGTTGTGGAAAAACATTGAGTCAAATAATTGCACAGATACCGGAACTTGTAGATTCAATTAGACTTTATCACAGTCATAACAAAGCGAAGCAATTCCATGGAACAGCTAAATTCTCTAATCCCGGAGCCCTGCCTTTATAGTATTCTGTCTCTACTTAACGTATGGAATCCCCTACGAAAATAACTCCTCTTGACCTTTCTTTACCATTATCTTTCCATCTCAGTTCTTACTTGTTAACGCCCACACCTGACAGCTGTATAGGTTATAATGGTAGCGGGCCCTGATCATATATGTTCTATTCCTTATATAGCCATTCTGTCTAAGCACTTCAAAGTGGACAGTCTAAATACTGCCTGTCAACCCCCCCTATCTTCACAAGACTCTAGAACAGGCAAACTAAATTCCAGACACTTCAATGTGGTCTGTATTGCATCATTAACATCTGATCTACAAAACTTGTTAAAAATGTCAAATATATATATTTAAAACAAGATCCGTAAGCCTTTTCTAAAAGCTATGCAATATGATTGAATGAAAAGCATTTATTGTGAGACTTGGCCTCCGTCTCTGTAATGGACAAAATTCATTCAATTTCCTACTTTAACAGGTCAAATAAAGCCTGAACTCCAACATATAGACCTTACAGAACATGGTTTCATTTGGAAATTACTAACTTGATTAATTTCATGTGTAACTGATGCCAGTGTGCTGCTAACAGTTTAGCTTCCTCCACTGTCCCCATACTGGACTCAAACTAGTGATCCTCTGCTTCTCAACATGCGTGACCGCTCTCCTTTACAATGAACCGATTGAGTTATACAAAAGGTACCAGTTGGATAGCTCCATCTGTGACGTTTCAAGCTAGCTGTGGAGTGAGCTTACGGCACGTTCTTACCTCCATTACACATGTTCAGGTTGACTTTCCCACGGAATCAACCATATACAGTACCAGTCAAAAGTTAGGACACAACTACTCATTCAAGGGTTTTTCTTTATTTTACTATTTTCTATATTGTAGAATAATAGTGAAGACCTCAAAACTATGAAATTTCACATATGGAATCATATAGTAGCCAAAAAAGTGTTAAACATATTCTTCAAAGTAGCCACCCTTTGCCTTGCACACTCTTGGCATTCTCTCAACCAGCTTCATGGGGAAGTCACTTGGAATGCATTTCAATTAACGTATGTGCCCTGTTAAAAGTTAATTTGTGGAATTTATTTCCTTCTTTATGCGTTTGAGCCAATCAGTTGTGTTGTTACGAGGTAGGGGTGGTATACAGATATGTTGTAAAATACCAAGTCCATATTATGGCAAGAACAGCTCAAATAAGCAAAGAGAAACGACAGTCCATCATAACTTTAAGACATGAAGGTCAGTCAATCCGGAAAATGTCAAGAACTTTTAAAGTTTCTTCAAGTACAGTCGCAAAAACCATCAAGCGCTATGATGAAACTGGCTCTCATGAGGACCGCCACAGGAAAGGAAGACCCAGAGTTACCTCTGCTGCAGAGGATACGTTCATTAGAGTTGCCAGCCTCAGAAATTGCAGCCCAAATAAATGCTTCACAGACACACCTCAACATCAACTGTTCAGAGGAGACTGTGTGAATCAGGCCTTCATGTTGGAATTGATGCAAAGAAACCACTTCTAAAGGACACCAATAGTAATAACAAGAGACTTGCTTGGGCCAAGAAACACGAGCTATGAACATTAGACCGGTGGAAATCTGTCCTTTGGTCTGATGAATCCAAATTTGACATTTTTGGTTCCAACCGCCGTGACTTTGTGAGACGCAGAGTAGGTGAATTAGAGGATCTCCGCATGTGTGGTTCCCACGTGAAGCATGGAGGAGGAGGAGGTGCGATGGTGCTTTGCTGGTGACACTGTCAGTGATTTATTTAAAATTCAAGGCACACTTAACCAGGTTGGCTACCACAGCATTCTGCAGAGATACGCCATCCCATCTGGTTTGGGCTTAGTGGGACTATCATTTGTTTTTAAACAGGACAATGACCCAAAACACAGCTCCAGGCCTGTGTAAGGGCTATTTGACCAAGGAGAGTGATTGAATGCTGCATCAGATGACCTGGCCTCCACAATCACCCGACCTCAACCTAATTGAGATGGTTTGGGGTGAGTTGGACCACAGAGTGAAAGAAAGCAACCAATAAGTGCTCAACATATGTTGGAACTCCTTCAAGACTGTTGAAAAAAGCATTTCAGGTGAAGCTGGTTGACAGAATGCCAAGAGCGTGCAAAGCTGTCATCAAGGCAAAGGGTGGCTACTTTGAAGAATCTCAAATATAAAATGTATTTTGATTTATTTCACACTTTTTTGGTTTCTACATGATTCTATACGTGTTATTTCATGGTTTTGATGTCTTCATCTATTATTCTACAATGTGGAAAATAGCAAAAATAAAGAAAAACCCTTGAATGAGTAGGTGTTCTAAAATGTTTGACTGAACAGAAATATAAATGCAGCCTCCCGAGTGGTGCAGCGTTCTAAGCTGCGTTACTACCGATTCTGGTTCGATACCCAGCTGTGTCGCAGCCGGCCACGCCTGGGAGAGCCATGAGGCGACGCACAATTGTCCCAGCGTCATCTGAGTTGGGGGAGGTTTTGGCCGGTCGGGATGTCCTTGTCCCATCGCGCTCTAGTGACTCCTGTGGCGGGCTGGACGCATGCATGCTGACACAGTTGCCAGATGTACAGTGTTTCCTCCGACACGTTGGTGCGGCTGGCTTCTGGGTTGGCTCTTGACGTTCGCCTCTCCCGACTCCGTACGGGAATTGCAGCGATGAGACAAGACTGTAACTACCAATTGACGAAAATTGGGGAGAAAAAGGGGTTAAATCTGCCCCAAATATTTCATTATTTTTACTTTACCCAAAATATCATGACATTAGTAGTTATTCAAAAAGTTACTGAGGTGCTTTGTGTCTGCCTCCAATGTAAAAAACAAGTGTTTGACTTCAACACAAAATTACTTATTTTAGGTTTAAGGAAGTGAGTTGGTCACATTCTGTATCATACAGCTATGAAGGTTATAAATTAAGAACCACCTGCTTGATAGGAATCCAGCGATGTCTGTGGCTTGAGTGTGATAGAAATGTCTAGTGTTTTGTGTTCTGACTTCTAAAACAGAATGAATAATTAATGTTAACATATTACCAGGAAGCTCTACAACATCATTTGATTTCAAATCAAACAAAGATTGTTTTAAATTATGAAATGTTTGAAAACTGGCCTCAGGTTATTGAGGGATCTGATTTGGATTAAACCTCATAGCAAGGCGATTTTATCATGTGAAGGTTTCATTCAGGTCTCTCTTTAAATAAACACTGTCTTCGGCAGGAGAAAAACCAAACTCGGAGGAACCAGAGATGTCCAAACCAGCAAGACGACACCTCTGTTCTCAGTGTGGAAAGAGTTTTAGTAAGTTAGGAAGCCTGAAAGCTCATGAGCGAATACACACGGGGGAGAAGCCTTACCATTGCTCCCATTGTGGAAAGAGTTTTAGCCAGTTAGGAAGCCTGAAAGCTCATGGCCGAATACATACAGGGGAGAAGCCTTACCACTGCTCACATTGTGGAAAGCGTTTTAACCGGTTAGGAAGCCTAATTGCTCATGAGCGAATACACACAGGAGAGAAACCATACCATTGCGACCAGTGTGGAAAGAGTTTTAACAAGTTAGATAACATGAAATCTCATGAGCAAATACACACAGGGGATAAGCCTTACCACTGCTCCCAGTGTGGAAGTAAGTTTACCAAGTTAGGAAGCCTGAAAAGACATGAGAGGACACACACTGAAGCGAAGCCTTTCCATTGCGCCCTGTGTGGAACGAGTTTTAACCATTTAGGAAACCTGAAAAGACATGAGAGAATACACACAGGGGAGAAGCCTTTCCATTGCGCCCAGTGTGGAAAGAGTTTTAGCTTGTTAGGAAATCTACAATCTCACGAGCGAATTCACACAGGGGAGAAGCCATACCATTGCACCCATTGTGGAAAGAGTTTTAACCAGTTAGGAAACATGAAATATCATGAGCGAAATACACACAGGGGAGAAGCCATACCATCGCGCTCAGTGTGGAAAAAGTTTTATGCAGTTAGGAAAGCTGAAAGCTCATGAGCGAATACACACAGGGAGAAGCCTTACAAATGTCACTTAAAAGGCATGTGAGAATCCACATAGGAGAGAAAAATAACTTCTAGTGTGTAAACTGATATTTCACATCACATTGACTTTAAATCCATCAGAGAACATACACAGTGCTCCCGTTGTCTTATATTGTTGACTGAGAATGTGTTTACTTGTTTATACCATATGAAATTTAATTGTACAAAGTATACTCTAAAATATATTTGTATATCTTTGTTAGAAAATATGAATTGAATATGGAGTCAGTTTGAATATAGAGTAGATCAGATTCCATGTGTCCAATGGTCCTTTTTTTAAACTCTGACTATGTGTGTGTTTATCTGCTTGTGTCATTCCTCCAGCATGACAGATAATCAAGTGATATTTGGATGTAATGCATTTGCTCCATTGTTCACATTTGCATTGTTTTCCCACTGATGATTTAATGAAATGAAAATGTTCACTGACTCACCCACGGATTAAATAAAATAAATAAAAAATCTTGGTTTCACTTGGACTCAAGCAGATCCTTATATTATAATATCCACCACAACTCTCCCACGGATTGCTGTTTCATCATTGTCTCAATGAAGAGTTCCTCGTTCCACTTTCCTGGGGGCATTTACAAGCCTCCCACTGGTTGAATAAACGTTGTTTCCACATTTCAACAAAATAAATCCATGTGATCATGTTAGATCAATGTAGAAAGCTGATTGGATTTGTAATAAGCCATCAAAACCAGGTATTTTTATTTTTCACCCAACTGGCAAGCTATATCCAATGACAGGTGACATTTTGTGTTGATTTCATATTGAATTCACTTTAGTTGACAAATCAAAGAAATTTAAATAGAAACTAGATGTTGAACTGATGTCTGTGCCCAGTGGGCTGGTTTGAATAAGCAGCAGGTGTTGGATCAATATCCACCTTAGTAGCTAAGTTTCCATGCAATTTGCCACAGATTTTCATGTGAATATTTTAAAATCTGCATAAAACTATATATGCATTTTCCCACCAGAAATATTTCCATCAAATAGACTTATTGCGGATAAAAGGCTTTGCGTTATGATGTAGTGCACAAATACACTTTTACTGTTAAATTCCCATGTACCGAATGAAAAATACAAGTTAAATGGGTTTGCATTTTCAACTCTACTTATGGTTTTAAAAACTGTTGCGTTATATAGCAAATATGCTCTTGGCACGTGCACTGTAGCCAACAACTCACAGATACAGTGCTGGTAGGCTACCTACAGTTGAAGTCAGAAGTTAACATAAACTTAGGTTGGAGTCATTAACTCGTTTTTCAACCACTCCACAAATTTCTTGTAAACAAACTATAGTTTTGGCAAGTGGGTTAGGACATCTACCTTGTGCATGACACAAGTCATTTTTCCAACAATTGTTTACAGACAGATTACTTTTTAGAGAAATGTCCTCTGGTCTGATGAAACAAAAATGCAACTGTTTGGCCATAATGACCATTGTTATGTTTGGAGGAAAAAGGGGGAGGCCTTGCAAGCCTCCCCCAAAGAACACCATCCCAACCGTGAAGCACGGGGTTGGCAGCATCATAAGTTGGGTGAATTTTGGCCCATTCCTCCTGACAGAGCTGGTGTAACTGAGTTAGGTTTGTAGGCTTCCTTGCTCACACACACTTTCAGTGCTGCCCACAAATTTTCTATAGGATTGAGGTTAGGGCTTTGTGATGGCCACTCCAGTACCTTGACTTAGTTGTCCTTAAGCCATTTTGCCACAACCTTGGAAGTATCCTTGGGGTCATCTTCCATTTGGAAGACCCATTTGCGACCAAGCTTTAACTTCCTGACTGATGTCTTGAGATGTTGCTTCCATATATCCACATAATTTTACTCCCTCATGATGCCATCTATTTTGTGAAGTGCACCAGTCCCTCCCGCAGAAAAGCACCCCCACAACATGATGCTGCCACCCCTGTGCTTCACGATTGGGATGGTGTTCTTCGGCTTGCAAGCGTTCCCCTTTTTCCTCCAAACATAATGACGGCCATTATGGCCAAACAGTTCTATTTTTGTTTCATCAGACCAGAGGACATTTCTCCAAAAAGTACAATCTTTGTCCCCATGTGCAGTTGCAAACCGTAGTCTGGCTTTTTTATGGTGGTTTTGGAGCAGTGGCTTCTTCCTTGCTGAGCGGCCTTTCAGGTAATGTCAATATGGGACTCGTTTTACTGTGGATATAGATACTTTTGTACCTGTTTCCTCTAGCATCTTCACAAGGTCCTTTGCTGTTTTTCTGGGATTGATTTGCAATTTTCGCACCAAAGTATGTTCATCTCTAGGAGACAGAATGCGTCTCCTTCCTGAGCGGTATGACGGCTGTGTGGTCCCATGGTGTTTGTACTTGCGTACTATTGTTTGTACAGATGAACGTGGTACCTTCAGGCATTTGGAAATTGCTCCCAAAGATGAACCAGACTTGTGCAGGTCTACAATTTTTTTTCTGAGGTCTTGGCTGATTTCTTTTGATTTTCCCATGATGTCAAGCAAAGAGGCACTGAGTTTGAAGGTAGGCATTGAAATACATCCACAGGTAGACCTCCAATTGACTCAAATGATGTCAATTAGCCTCTCCGAAGCTTCTAAAGCCATGACATCATTTTCTGGAATTTTCCAAGCTGTTTAAAGGCACAGTCAACTCCATAGTTAAAGCTGAACAGTGACTAAAGAACATCTACACCCCCTTTAATTTTTTTTCACATTTTGCTGCCTTAAAATTAAAACTAAACAGGGATTAAATTTGATTTTATAGAACATGTTCACCAATTTTTGGGGTTTTATATCATAATTGGATAATTCCGTCCCCCATCCAAGTTAATACTTGGTGGAAGCCATTACAGTTTCATTAAGATTCTACCGACTTTGTGCAAAATAAATCCATATTTTTTGTCAAAACTGCTCATTGGTGGACAGCGATATTTAAACCAGATGGTTTTTTCAGTACATTTAAGTCAGGACTGAGATCAGACCACTTAGGAACACTCAACAAGTCTTGGAAAGCCATTCTGGTGTGTCTTTTGCAGAAAATAATTGTGTGATTGCAGAAAAAACAAACCCTATCCCAGCCCTCCAGGCCTGGTTGTGGCAGCAGTTTACCACTGTTTACCGGAGCTTCCTGAGGGGAAAATAATTTGTCTGTATAAAGATTGATTAACCACGTTTCCATCCAAAGTTTTTATTTGAGTAAAGTCATACCGTATCAAAAACTCAAAACAGATGTGATGGAAACAGGTTTTCAGAAGACTGAGGTGGGTTTTCCTCAAACTTTTTACCTGGGCTTTGCTCCTTTCATATTTATTTTGATCCTGACAAACTCCCCAATCTTTGCCAGTGACAAGCATTCCCATAACATGATGCTGCCACCACAATACTTATTGTGTGGTTAATGTGTGGTCTATCTCCAGGTCATCAGACTGTTAAATAGTCACCACTAGCCGGCCTCCGCCCAGTACCCTGCCCTGAACTTTAGTCACTGTTACTAGCCGTCTACCACCCAGTACTCCACCCTGTATTCTAGTCAAGGCTCATCCTATATAACTACTGCTGTTCACACCTTTTATATTCATAATCAGTCCATAATGTCTATACACACCACCATATACATTGTAAACAAACTGTATATCTTTATATTCCGGACTCTGACATGGCTCGTTCTACTATTTCTATATTTCTTCATCCTTGTGGGGATTTGCATGTATTGTTTTGTATTTGTAATGGTTGCGTGCTGGTGGCAGGGAAGTCAGGCACAGGAGAACGAACTTGGTATAAACGGAGTCGTTTAATCGGTGCTCACAAAACTCCGAAAACCAAAATATACAAAATAATAAAAGTGGGTACAAAACCCGTCGCGCACCAGAACATAACTTGCACATCACATCACATACAAACAAACAATCACCGACAAGGACATGAGGGGAAACAGAGGGTTAAATACACAACATGTAATTGTTGAGATTGGAACCAGGTGTGATGTAAAACAAGACAAAACCAATGGAAAATGAAAAAGGGATCAGCGATGGCTAGAAGGTCGGTGACGTCGAACACCGCCCGAACAAGGAGAGGGATCGACTTCGGCGGAAGTCGTGACAGTATTGTTGCTACAAAAATGTTGTTTAAATGATGCATATAAAATCTTTAGTACCTAGGCATTGGGTTATATATGTTAGAATGTCTAATAAACAACTATATTGTATACATTAACAATATTGTTTTGTCATAATAAACTGTTACCTGCATCTGTATACAGACGATACAGTTGTGTACTATATTGCCCGCCCTGCTGATCAGGCTCTATCTGAACTACAGTATGCTGTCATTATTTTACAGAAAACCTTTACTGACCTTAAATTATTATTGAATCTGTGTAAAACTAAGTTGTTTTCTAGAGTGAACAAAAATGATTCTAATGGTTAAAGTGAATGTACCTTGTATGGTGTATCTGACGTTGAGCTGTCTTTTAAACAACATATTGATGAGTTAGTTAATTAAGATGCTGAGTTGGGGTTTTAGGCTGGGTTTCTGTATAGACGTTAAGCTGTCTTTTAAACAACATATTGATGAGTTAGTTAATTAAGATGCTGAGTTGGGGTTTTAGGCTGGGTTTCTGTATAGACTTCAAGCTGTCTTTTAAACAACATATTGATGAGTTAGTTAATTAAGATGATGTTGGGGTTTTAGGCTGGGTTTCTGTATAGACGTTAAGCTGTCTTTAAAAACATATTGATGAGTTAGTTAATTAAGATGCTGAGTTGGGGTTTTAGGCTGGGTTTCTGTATAGACATTAAGCTGTCTTTAAAAACATATTGATGAGTTAGTTAATTAAGATGCTGAGTTGGGGTTTTAGGCTGGGTTTCTGTATAGACGTTAAGCTGTCTTTAAAAACATATTGATGAGTTAATTAATTAAGATGCTGAGTTTGGGTTTTAGGCTGGGTTTCTGTATAGACTTCAAGCTGTCTTTTAAACAACATATTGATGAGTTAGTTAATTAAGATGATGTTGGGGTTTTAGGCTGGGTTTCTGTATAGACGTTAAGCTGTCTTTAAAAACATATTGATGAGTTAGTTAATTAAGATGCTGAGTTGGGGTTTTAGGCTGGGTTTCTGTATAGACGTTAAGCTGTCTTTAAAAACATATTGATGAGTTAATTAATTAAGATGCTGAGTTGGGGTTTTAGGCTGGGTTTCTGTATAGACGTTAAGCTGTCTTTTAAACAACATGTTGATGAGTTAGTTAATTAAGATGCTGAGTTGGGGTTTTAGGCTGGGTTTCTGTATAGACTTTAAGCTGTCTTTAAAAATATATTGCTAAGTTAGTTAATTAAGATGCTGAGTTGGGGTTTTAGGCTGGGTTTCTGTATAGACTTTAAGCTGTCTTTTAAACAACATATTGATGAGTTAGTTAATTAAGATGCTGAGTTGGGTTTTAGGCTGGGTTTCTGTATAGACGTTAAGCTGTCTTTAAAAACATATTGATGAGTTAGTTAATTAAGATGCTGAGTTGGGGTTTTAGGCTGGGTTTCTGTATAGACATTAAGCTGTCTTTAAAAACATATTGATGAGTTAGTTAATTAAGATGCTGAGTTGGGGTTTTAGGCTGGGTTTCTGTATAGACTGTGGTAAACCGTGGGGTGTTGGATTGAGCGTGCAGAGATTGACACAGACACAGGGAGGCTTTAGTCCGAGAAACAACTTTACTTAAGACAGAAAATAAATATAGCAAAGAAATAACTTAGAAGAAAGACCGAGCAAAACCTCTCTCTTAACTGGTGTCCGTCTCTCTCCCTTCTCCCCCGCGGTGTGCCATCGTGCTCCTTTTATTTAGCCTCCACTGCTGTTTGGCACTTTCCTCTAACTACCTCCACTTAGCTGTCCGTGTCGGGGTTCCCAGCTCCCGTATTCACAGCAGAGGGAGCCAACGTCGCCTCACATACCTCCCCTCTATTACCATCCCCCGGGGCAGACCTCCTGGGATACCACAAGACGTTAGGCTGTCTTTTAAAAAACATATTGATGAGTTAGTTAATTATTAAGATGCTGAGTTGGGGTTTTAGGCTGGGTTTCTGTATAGACGTTAAGCTGTCTTTTAAAATATATATTGATGAGTTAGTTCATTAAGATGCTGAGTATTAAAAGGGTCTTCTTCTATAGAAATAGGTCAGGCCTTTTGCTTAATAGTACAAAGCAGATCATTCAATCGATGTTCTTACTGGTCCTAGACTATGGTGACATCATCTATATGAATGCAGCTGCCACTTCATTAAAGCCATTAGATGCATTTGACCATAATGCACTTTGTTTTATTATGGGTACAGGTTCAGTACACCTCCCTGCATTCTCCATCAGGAAGTAGGCTGACCCTCTTTGTGGTGACGTAGTTCCATTCATTGCTCTCTTTGCATTTATAAAGCTCTTTGACAGTAACTCCCTCTGTAGCTAACATCTACAATAACCATTAGAGGTAAGAGTTGGTGTTATCATACACAGTCTCAGGGGTGGCTAACTCTGGGAATTCCTTTGGTCTGTACAGAGTTAGGTAAATCAGCTCTTTGCACCTTACTTGTGGAATAATCTCCAAACGTATCTAAACATTGATGTTTTGGTGACTCTAGGTTAATTCAGACTGCTGAGTGAGGACACGTTACAACTTACTTACAAAACCTTTAAAGGCGTTCATGAAACCATTCAGTCATGGATGTATGTAAACATATTTACCAGGTATTGCTTGTTACAGAAGAGTACTGTTGTACATTGAATAGACTGTGAACACATCGTTAACATTCATGAACCTTCACTATCTTCATCGCTAAACTAGCAACAATAACTATTGTCTATTGTTATTCTCAATGACCTTCCTGGCCATATGAAATCCTAGCTAAATACAATGTTTTCATGTCTTTGATTATGCAAACATTTGTTTATTAGATTATATTTCTCATTAAGATGAATGTTGTTTTAATTCTATATGGGTCACGCATTGTTCTGGTCATGTGTTCTCTTATGGGTCAATGATTTTAATTAGAATATAGCAATGATGCTCTCTCCTCAATCACTTACAGTTTCTTTGGAAAGTATTCAGACCCCTTGACTTTTTCCACATTTTGTTACGTTACAGCCTTAATTCTAGAATGTATTAAATAAAACTATTTCCTCAGCAATCTACACATAATATTCCATAATGACAAAGCGAAAACAATCTTTTTAGAATTTTGGCAAATTTATTTTAAAAACAAAAAAAAGAAGTACCTTATTTACATAAGTATTCAGACCCTTTGCTATGAGACTCAAAATTGAGCTCAGGTGCATCCTTTTTCCATTGATCATCCTTGAGATGTTTCTACAACTAGATTGGAGTCCACCTGTGGTAAATTCAATTGATTGGACATGATTTGGAAAGGCACACACCTGTCTATATAAGGTCCCACAGTTCACAATGCATGTCAGAGCAAAAACCTAACCATGAGGTTGAAGAAATTGTCCGTAGAGCTCCGAGACAGGATTGTGTTGAGGCACAGATCTGGGGAAGGGTACCAAAACATTTCTGCAGCATTGAAGGCCCCTAATTTAGTCTCCTGCAGTAAAAGGTTATTAATGGGGTAAAATGATCTGTTTAAGTCATTAGTAAAGGGCACATCATTAAAAAATATAATATATCCTCTCAATCATTTATTCCTTCATAAACAGAAAACGTATGTGTACCTAAACACAACATGTCTGCAAGGGCCCCTCTAGGTTCCCAACCTCTTGACCATTAAATCTGGATAGCTGACAACTATTTTCTAAAGGGTAAAAGTGATCTGTTTAGGTCGTCAGTAAAAGAAGCATAGTTGAAGAGTACATTGAACCTTTAAAAGAGGATGGTGTGAGGCCTCTGGGGCTTTTTTTGGGGGGGGGTTGACTGAGACATCCCTCAGACACTCTTTTATGTAGGGTAAAATGTATCTGTTTAGGTTGTTAGTAAAGGGGACATCTTAAATATTACAATGACCCTTTCAAAGACAGACATCCCCCGGACATCTCCCATATAACTATTTTTAAAAGGGTGAAAATGATCTGTTTAGGTCGTTAGTAAAACATATGTTTTCAAAGACACCTGGGGGTCCAGGTTGTTAATTATTTTGTGGACATATAGTTCCCCAGTGTGCAGGGCCCCCCGAGATTCACAACTTCTTGATTCTTAACATTGTAGAGAGACTCTTCACCCTTAACATTCCCACCCAAGGGGAGAGACAGAGGGAGAGAGAGAGAAGGCGGGAGAGAGAGAGAGATTTATTTCATTGAAGGTAAATTACATTTTCTTTCAAACCTTTTATTTTCTTCAAAAATGTTAGTACAGACATTTAAACATACATACTACAATTATTAAAGTGTACTATGTAATATTAAATACTAAACTATGTCACTAATGTTTTATTACTAAAGACCTTTATATAGATCATACATGTTATTACTACACAATACTACACAATGCTACACATTACTACACAATATTACACAATACATGTTTGCTTTTTTTTGGAAAGTGTTTTTAATTCCTTTCTTAGAAAAAAGTAGAATGAGCATGGCCCTTGTCTGCCTGTAACCCCCACGAGTCACTACACAGCAGTTCCACAAGTTCACTACACAGCAGTTCCACAAGTTCACTACACAGCAGTTCCACAAGTTCACTACACAGCAGTTCCACAAGCTCACTACACAGCAGTTCCACAAGTTCACTACACAGCAGTTCCACAAGTTCACTACACAGCAGTTCCACAAGCTCACTACACAGCAGTTCCACAAGTTCACTACACAGCAGTTCCACAAGTTCACTACACAGCAGTTCCACAAGTTCACTACACTGCAGTTCCACAAGCTCACTACACAGCAGTTCCACAAGTTCACTACACAGCAGTTCCACAAGTTCACTACACAGCAGTTCCACAAGTTCACTACACAGCAGTTCCACAAGTTCACTACACAGCGGTTCCACAAGCTCACTACACAGCAGTTCCACAAGCTCACTACACAGCAGTTCCACAAGTTCACTACACAGCAGTTCCACAAGTTCACTACACAGCAGTTCCACAAGTTCACTACACATCAGTTCCACAAGCTCACTACACAGCAGTTCCACAAGCTCACTACACAGCAGTTCCACAAGTTCACTACACAGCAGTTCCACAAGCTCACTACACAGCAGTTCCACAAGTTCACTACACAGCAGTTCCACAAGTTCACTACACAGCAGTTCCACAAGTTCACTACACAGCAGTTCCACAAGTTCACTACACAGCAGTTCCACAAGTTCACTACACAGCAGTTCCACAAGTTCACTACACAGCAGTTCCACAAGTTCACTACACAGCAGTTCCACAAGTTCACTACACAGCAGTTCCACAAGCTCACTACACTGCAGTTCCACAAGCTCACTACACAGCAGTTCCACAAGTTCACTACACAGCAGTTCCACAAGTTCACTACACAGCGGTTCCACAAGCTCACTACACAGCAGTTCCACAAGCTCACTACACAGCAGTTCCACAAGTTCACTACACAGCAGTTCCACAAGCTCACTACACAGCAGTTCCACAAGTTCACTACACAGCAGTTCCACAAGTTCACTACACAGCAGTTCCACAAGTTCACTACACAGCAGTTCCACAAGTTCACTACACAGCGGTTCCACAAGCTCACTACACAGCAGTTCCACAAGCTCACTACACAGCAGTTCCACAAGCTCACTACACAGCAGTTCCACAAGCTCACTACACAGCAGTTCCACAAGTTCACTACAAAACGTACCAACTGTTTGAACTGTTCAAATAGTTCAAACTCAGGCCTCCCTGGAAAAAACGTTTTCCTTCAAACATATTTTACTTCAAACACATTTCTTTCAGTTCAACAAGGTTACTACACTCCACATCAATCATCAGGACATTACTATTTACTTCAAACGTGTTTTACTACAAAGAAACAGCTGCACTACGAAGTTACATAATCACACACTACATATGGTGAGAACATCCGGAGAGGATGGATGTAGATACCCTTTAATTCAAGTGGCACCAGCAAGAGCCTTGCTTGGTTAGTGGTGTCTCTGTAGCACACATGTGACTGCAGAGTTTGCTGAACAAATCACAACTGGATTGATGCAAATAATCATGATATCATTCTGTCAGGTAAACAGACTACTTTGTAGTTAACGTTTAATTGACAAGGTTTTTGGGAAAGCTTTTCTATCAACCAGAAGATGGTTGTCATTAGCATCATCGCTAACAGCTACACATAGTGGTAGACAAATGCACTCAGACAGGGGCATTTCCTGGCTGTTTCCTCTTCAGAAAGTTGAAGGAAAATACAAATCACTGATGCTAATTTAACGACGACTTGCAGGCAGTGGGTTCAGAATAACGATGACAAAAAATGAATACAAATTATACCACCACCAAAAGGCCACTTTAGAGACTGGAAGGGTAAAGGGTCATGTGTTCTACACAGGTAGAGCCGTATCTGTCCATGTAGCCTTTTACAAAGTGGGCGCTGCTTCATGTGGCAACAACAACACTCACCTAAATAGCCCATATGCCACTGGGTGAGAGAAGTTTTCATTGTTTTTGGGCAGCATTATGTGAGGTGTTATTATGTGTTGTTACCGATGAGCCTTGGTCAATTTATCTCTGAATATGCCACCCTCTTTAATCTGTCACCTAATCCTGCCTAATGGGCAGGTCAGCCCTGGAGGAAAGTATTGGCTGTAAGAAGTAAGAGAAAACATAACATCTGGTTGTTTTTAAATGACTTCTTATGACATTGTTTGCCAGATTAAACAATGTAATAAATACTTTCCCATTCTACGTTACCCACTCCAGTCAGCAGATGGCGATGTGAGTATTACAGGTGATGCTTCTTGCGAGACGTATAATCTAGTGGACAGAACGGGAGGTTTCTTCAACAGCGACAATAGACTACTGATTCAACCACGCAGAAGCTTGCAAGTGAATTTAAACCCAAAATATTTAAGGGCTTTAGACCAATGTTGTGTATATTAATCTTAGTGTTTTGAACATAATTATGTTTACCTATCTACTAGTTCATTTAAACGTAATTTGCTTGTTAAATTAGCAAATGTGTTAAATTGATACTGCGCTAGGCTAATCTCCCGGACCTTGAGGCCATTAAGCTAGACAGACAGAAGCTCTGGTGAAAGGAGAGGTAGAAGCTTTCAGAATGGAAAAGGAGGAAGAGGAGGCTATCACATTGAAAGAAGAAGAAGAGGCTGATAGTACAGTGAAAGAGGAAGATGGGAAAGAAGTTGTCAGAGTGGAAGAGGAGGAGGTAGAAGCTTTCAGAATCAAAAAGGAGGAAGATTCCGTAACATTGAAAGAAGAGAATGTAGTGAAAGAAGAGGAAGAACCTTTTGGAGTAAAAGAGGAAGAGGAGGCTATCTCAATAAAAGAGGAGGAGGAGGAAGACGTTTTGGGAGTGAAAAAGGAGGAGGAGACTGAAGATCCGATTAAGACCAGTGAGTACTGTCTTAAAAACGGGCACAAACTATGCATTTCTTTAACTAAACGTTTTAAAGGGGAATTCTACTGAAGTTCTTCACTTTAATATGTTGTAAAGTACTGTATAAATTGTTAAAGGTGCAATCCGTCATTGGTACATATATTTTTGGGACTTTTAAATTATATTTATTGAATTATCCATGTGGTCTACGTTAAAGTGCACCTCATCTAATATAACAGGCTTTTAAAAGTCAATATAGGTGCATAATTTCTACTTAAAATATCAAATGGACGCAAAAGGCACCCGTTTCGTTGATTGCAATATAATTTTACATCACAAACAATATTTTACAAAATCATGATGAAAGTGGCCATTTTAGACATATTCAAGCCTCTTGTAAGACTCTGTGATTGCAATAGAAGATCATAAGTTTACCATCTGTTTGATGTTCTCATTCACACAGGAGAGAGACATGACTATTGTGGATCCTCTGGGGAGCCTCAACAACATCCTGATGCTGACGAGGCAGAGAAGAGTCTCTCCAGATCAGAACACCAGATGGTACAGCTTGGTCAAATCAAATGTATTTGTCACATACACATGGTTAGCAGGTGTTAATGCAAGTGTAGCGAAATGCTTGTGCTTCTAGTTCCGACCATGCAGTAATATCTAACAAGTAATATAACCTAACAATTTCGCAACAACTACCTTATACACACAAGTGTAAAGGAATGAATACTAATATGTACATAAGAATATATACATGAGTGATGGCTGAACGGCAGGCAAGATGCAGTAGATGGTATAGAGTACAGTATATACATATGAGATGAGTAATGTAGGGTATGTAAACATTATATAAAGTGGCATTGTTTAAAGTGACTCCTGATATATTTATTACATCCTATTTGTAATTATTAAAGTGGCTAGAGATTTGAGTCAGTATGTTGGCAGCAGCCTCTCTGTGCTAGTGATGGCTGTTTAACAGTCTGATGGCCTTGAGATAGCTGTTTTTCAGTCTCTCGGTCCCCGCTTTGATGCACCTGTACTGACCTCGCCTTCTGGATGAGAGCGGGGTGAACAGGCAGTGGCTCGGGTGGTTGTTGTCCTCGATGATCTTTTTGGCCTTCCTGTGACATCGGGTGGTGTAGGTGTCCTGGAGGGCAGGTAGTTTGCACCCGGTGATGCGTTGTGCAGACCTCACTACCCTCTGGAGAGCCTTCCGGTTATGGGCGGAGCAGTTGCCGTACCAGGCGGTGATACAGCCCGACAGGATGCTCTCGATTGTGCATCTGTAAAAGTTTGCGTTTTTTTGGTGACAAGCCGAATTTCTTCAGCCTCCTGAGGTTGAAGAGGCGCTGTTGCGCCTTCTTCACCATACTGTCTGTGTGGGTGGACCATTTCAGTTTGTCCATGATGTGTACGCTGAGGAACTTAAAACTCTCCACCCTCTCCACTACTGTCCCGTCAATGTAGATAGGGGGCTGCTCCCTCTGCTGTTTCCTGAAGTCCACGATCATCTCCTTTGTTTTGTTGACATTGAGTGTGAGGTTATTTTCCTGACTCCACACTCTGAGGGCCCTCACCTCCTCCCTGTAGGCCGTCTCGTCATTGTTGGTAATCAAGCCTACCACTGGTCTGGTCTAGCATACAGCTTGCTCTATCAGGGTCTGGGCTGGGTTTCTGTAAAGCAGTTCATGTCAACAGTGACATCAGCATCCATAATGATATGTGTCTGTGTCCCCTCTTTATGGTTACCAGGACAACGCTAGCCCTTCCTCCCTCCTGGAGTCCCCATGTCGTGCCTCTCCCATTAGCACCTTACTGCTGGGTATGAAGAGGTTGTCTGTGCTGCTGGTGGACTGCAGGAAAACAACGGGGCTGAGTGGAACTGTGAGAAGAGAAGAAAGGATCAGATTTGACTCATCAAAGTAAGTGCTGTAGTTTAGTTTGAACAAATACAACAGATCTGCCCACTGGTATCTGTTACCAGGACAACCAGCAGAGTCCTGTTAGTTGACATGAAGATAGACTGGTGGATATGGATGTTATGAATATCATAACACTGAAAAAGGATTCTGTCAATGAAAAGAGAGAAAGCAATAGACCATATAAAACCTTAATGAACGTTAGCTTTGGAGAGAAAGTTTCAAGATGATCTGATGTAAGGTGCATGTTTAACAAAAACTGCTCTTAAAAACATTATGGATGTTACATTGCCTGTCCCAGTCAACACCCCTATCTTTACAAGACTCTAGAACTAAACTCCAGACACTTCAATGTGGTCTGTATTGCTTCATTAACATCTGATCTACACAACTTAAAAAAGGAAATGCCTAGATTCTTCAAATATTATAGTCAACCCATAGTCAACCCATAAATCATATCCAAATATGATGTCATAGTGAATTCATGACATCTGAATAAATAAGTATTTTCATGTTTTATAATATACAGTTTATATATATATACTTCACAAAAATATTAATGCAACAATTTCAACGATTTACAGTTCATATAAGGAAATCGGTCAATGTAAATAAATTCACTAGGCCGTAATCTATGGACTTCATATGACTGGGCAGGGGCGCAGTCATTGGTGGGCCAGGGAGGGCATAGACCCACCCACTGGGGATCCTGGCCACAAAAGGGCTTTATTACAGAGCGACATACTCAGTTTCATCAGCTGTCCAGTTGGCTGGTCTCAGTTTCTCATAGGTGAAGAAGCCGGATGTACTGGGCTGGCGTGGTTACATGTGGTCTGCAGTTGTGAGGCCGATTGGACGTACTGCCAAATTATCTAAAACAATGTTGGAGGTGGCTTATGGTAGAGGAATTTACAGTACCAGTCAGGAATTGACATTCCAGGGTCTCTTTTTCTTTCTTTTTTTACTATTTTCTACATTGTAGAATAATAATGAAGACATCAACTATGAAATAACACATATGGAATCATGTGGTAACCAAAAAAGTGTTCAACAAATCAAAATATATTTTAAAAATCTTAAGGTAGCCACCCTTTGCCTTGATGACAGCTTTGCACACTCTTTGCATTCTCTCAACCAGCTTCATGAGGCAGTCACCTGGAATGCATTTCAATTAACATGTGTGCCTTGTTAGAAGTTAAGTTGCGGAATTTCTTTCCTTAATGCGTTTGAGCCAATCAGTTGTGTTGTGACAAGGTAGGGGTGGTATACAGAAGATAGCCCTATTTGGTAAAAGACCAAGTCCATATTATGTCAAGAACAGCTCAAATAAGCAAAGAGAAACAACAGTCCATCATTACTTTAAGGACCACCACAGGAATGGAAGGCCCAGAGTTACTTCTGCTGCAGAGTTCATTAGAGTTACCAGCCCAAATAAATGCTTCACAGAGTTCAAGTAACAGACACATCTCAACATCAACTGTTCAGAGGAGACTGCGTGAATCAGGCCTTCGTGGTTTACTTTCTGCAAAGAAATCACTACTAAAGGACACCAATAATAAGAAGAGACTTGCTTGGGCCAAGAAACACGATCAAGGTACATTAGACTGGTGGACATCTGTCCTTTGGTCTGATGAGTTCAAATCTGCGGTCTTTGGTTTCAAACACAAAGTAGGTGAACGGATGATATCCGCATGTGTGGTTCCCACCATGAAGCATGGAGGAGGAGGTGTGATGGTGTGTGGGTGCTTTGCTGTTAACACTGTCAGTGATTTATTTAGAATTCAAGGCACACTTAACCAGCATGTCTACCACAGCATTCTGCAGCGATATGCCATCCCATCTGGTTTGTGCTTGGTGGGACTATCATTTGTTTTTCGACAGGACAATGACCCAACACACCTCCAGGTGGTGTAAGGGCTAATTGACCAAAAAGGAGGGTGATGGGGTGCTGCGTCAGATGACCTGGCCTTCACAATCCCCCGACCTCAACCCAATTGAGATGGTTTGGGATGAGTTAGACCATAGAGTGAAGGAAAAGCAGCCAACAAGTTCTCAGCATATGTGGGATCTCCTTCAAGACTGCTGATTGAGAGAATGCCAAGAGTGTGCAAAGCTGTCAAGGCAAAGGGTGGCTACTTTGAAGAATCTAATATATATTTTGATGTAACCCTTTTTTGGTTACTACATGATTCCATGTGTTTTTTCATAGTTTTGATGTCTTCACTATTATTCT
Organism: Salmo trutta; assembly: GCF_901001165.1. Classification (NCBI taxonomy): domain Eukaryota; kingdom Metazoa; phylum Chordata; class Actinopteri; order Salmoniformes; family Salmonidae; genus Salmo; species Salmo trutta. The sequence goes on from NC_042994.1 coordinate 30,469,310, forward strand.
ACAATGTAGAAAATAGTAAAAATAAAGAAAAACCCTTAAATGAGTAGGTGAGTCCGAACTTTTGACTGGTACTGTACATTAAATTCCCTGGCAACAGCTCCAGTGGACATTCCTGCAGTCAGCATACCAGTTGCACGCTCCCTCTGAGACATCTGTGGCATTGTTGTGTGACAAAACTGCACATTTTAGCGGCCTTTTATTGTCCCCAGCACAAGGTGCATCTGTGTAATGACAATGCTGTTTAATCAGCTTCTTGATATACCACACCTGTCAGATGGATGGATTATCTTGGCAAAGGATAAATGTTCACGAACAGGGATGTGAAGAATTGTGCACAATTTGAGAGAAATAAGCTTTTTGTTCATATGGAAAAATTCTGCATTCTTTTATTTCAACTAATGAAACATGGAACCAACACTTTACATGTTGCGTTTATATTTTTGTTCAGTGTAGTTACTATCAGTTTTAGGAACATATGATGTCATATGGAATTCATCACATGCGAATGAACAAGCCTTTTCAGACTTTACAATATGGCTGTATATAAACTTACTATATATAGTTACTATCAGTTTTAGGAACGTCTACCCAAAATATCTCACTGTATTTTTTACTTTACCCAAACTGCCATGACATCAGTGTTGGTCAAAATGTTGAAAATTTGTCAACGTCTAAATAACAAACTGGGCCATTTTTAAATAGCGTGTCGAACCCTTTCAACAACGGGGAGATGTTATGTTCTTTACTTATTTTAGGTCACATTCTGTATCATACAGCTATGATATACATTCTATATTTAGAACCACCTGCTCGATTGGAATCCAGTGACGTCTGTGTCTTGATTGTCCTAGAACTGTTTAGTTTTTTGTGTATTTTATTCATTCTGTGTAAACAGAATGAATAAAATAAGTAATGTAAACATATCAGTAATTACCAGGAAGCTCTACAACATTTGTTTTAAAATCACACCAAGATTGTTAAAACTGGCCTCAGGTTATTGAGGGATCTGATTAGGATTTACCCTCGAAGCAAGGCCGTTTTATCATGTGGAGGTTTCGTTCAGGTCTCTATTTAAATCAACACTGTCTTTGGCAGGAGAAAAACCAGACTCCGAGGAACCAGAGCCAGAGACGTCCAAACCAGCAAGACGACACCAGTGCTCCCACTGTGGAAAGGGTTGTAACCAGTTATGGGACCTGAAACAACATGAGAGAATCCACACAGGGGAGAAGCCTTACCACTGCTCCCAGTGTGGAAAGAGTTTTAACCAGAAAGGCCACCTGAACCAACATGAGAGAATACACACAGGGAAGAAGCCTTACCACTGCTCCCAGTGTGGAAAGAGTTTTAACCAAAAAAGCTACCTGAAAAAACATGAGAGAATACACACAGGGGAGAAGCCTTACCACTGCTCCCAGTGCGGAAAGAATTTTGCCCATTTATGTAATCTCAAAACGCATGCGAGATTACACACAGGGGAGAAGCCTTACCACTGTTCCCAGTGTGGAAAGGGTTGTAACCAGTTAGGGGACCTGAAACGACATCAGAGAACACACACAGGAGAAAAGCTGTACCACTGCTCCCAGTGTGGAAAGATTTCTACCCATTTATGTAACCCGAAAACACAGGAGAGAATACACACAGGGGAGAAGTGTTACCATTGCTCCCAGTGCGGAAAGAGTTTTACCCACTTATGTAACCTGAAAACACACAAGAGATTACACACAGGGGAGAAGCCTTACCACTGCTCTCAATGTGGAAAGAGTTTTACCCAGTTAGGGCACCTGAAAAGCCACAGGAGAGTGCACACATATAGGCTGAATGGTAAGACATAGGACAGATGTAGGCTGAACAATGGGACATAGGACAGATATAGGCTGAACAGTAGGACATTGGACAGATAAAGGCCTCTGAACAGTGGGACATAGGACAGGTTCAGGCCCAATACATGGTGGGACAGTAGTCCCCAGAGACTCTGAATGTGTCTTGACTTTCCAGTGTTTTCCCTACTGCATGTATTATAGTGGGTTATGTCAGTCTTAGGGGGAAGATCAGCTTTAATATTGAACATAGATTGTAGATTCCATCAATGTAATTGTCTGCATCATTTCTAATCCCCCATATAAAATATATAATTTTGTATGTAAATAAATAAATATATATATATATACTTACTGAACAAAAATATAAAGACAAAATGCAACAATTTTGAAGATTTGACTGAGTGACACTTCATATAAGGAGAAAAGTCTATGTAAATTAATTAGGCCCTAATCTATGCATTTACCATGACTGTGAATACAGTTATGTATCTGTTGGTCAACGACACCATAAAAAAATGGTACGGGCACGATCAGAAAACCAGTCAGTATCTGATGTGACAACCATTTGCCTCGAGTTCATCAGGCTGTTGATTGTGGCCTGTGGAATGTTGTCCCATTCCTCTTTAATGGCTGTGCGAAGTTGCTGGATATTAGCGGATACTGGAACACACTGTCATACATGTCAATGCAGAGCATCCCAAACATGCTCAATGGGTGACATGTCTGGTGTGTATGCAGGCCATGGAAGAACTGAGACATTTTCAGCTTCCAGGAATTGTGTACAGATCGTTGCGACATGGGGCTGTGCATTATCATGCTGAAATATGAGGTGATGGCGGCGGATGAATGGCACGACAATGGGCCTCAGGATCTCATCAATCTCATCGCAGTATCTCTGTGCATTCAAATTGCCAACGATAAAATCAAATTGTGTTTGTTGTCCGTAGCTTAGCCTACCCATACTGAACCCCACCATCACCATGGGGCACTCTGTTCACAACGTTGTGGAGATTTCATTCTGGTCTCTCTTAAAATAAACTGTCTTTGGCAGGAGGAAATCCAAACTTGGGCGAACCAAAGACGTCCAAACCATCAAGACGACACCTCTGCTCTCAGATTGGAAAGAGTTTTACCAAGTTAGTAAGCCTGAAAAGAAATTAGAGGACACACACGGGGGAGAAGCCTTACTACTGCTCCCATGTGGAAAGAGTTTTAGCCAGTTAGTTAACATGAAAAGACATGAGGGGATATACACAGAAGCCAAGCCATTGCTCCCAGTGTGGAGAGAGTTTTAGCTTGTTACGAACCCTCAAAGCTCATGAGCAGAATACACACAGGGGACAAGCCATACCATTGCACCCACTGTGGAAAGATTTTTAGCCACGTAGGACACCTGAAAGCTCATGAGTGAATACACACGGGGAGAAGCCTTACCACTACTCCCAGCGTGGAAAGCGTTTTAACCAGTTAGGAAAGCTGAAAGAACACATGAGACTGCACACAGGGGATAAGCCTTACAAATGCTCAGACTGTGGGAAGACATATTACTCATCACAGTCACTTAAAAGTCATGTGAGAATCCACACAGGAGAGAAGAATTACTTCTAGCGTGTAAATTGATATTTCACTTCACATTGACTTAAAATTCATCAGAGAACATACACAGTGTTCCCATTGTCTTATATTGTTGACTGAGAATGTGTTTACCTGTTTATACCGTATGAAAATGAATTGTACAAAGTATACTCAAACATAGATTTGTATGTTTTTATTAGAAAACGTGTTGAATATGGAGTATGTCAGTTTGAATATAGAGTAGATCAGATTCCATGTGTTTAAATTGTCCTTTTTTTAAACTCTGACACTGTGTGTGTTTATCTGGGTGTGTCATTCCTCCAGCACTACAGATAATCAAGTGATATTTGGATTTTCGGAAATCGAATTTTCAACTCCACTGATGGTTTTAAAAACTGTTGCGTGAAATAGAAAACGTGCTCTTGTCCCGTGTACTGTAGCCAACATCTCACATTACAGTGCTGGTAGGCTACCTACATGATGAGATTATTATGGATAAGAGAGATTTTATTTGTAAAATGGCAGCCAAGCATCGGTCATCATGTCACCAGAATAAGACCCTCAAAATGTATTGGAAAGGAGCATCAATCTCATCACATGCACTTTCACCCCCCTGTGAAGTTCATAACTTATTTCATCTGTAGCCTAATAAACTGCATGGTTTCCCAAGTCGTAGTGGGACGACCACACAACATGTCGTCGCGTGACTCCAAGTTAGCTAATATGTGATGGTTATATAAATATTTCCGCATAAAGGAGTTTTCACCGCCATTTCTCACTTATACATTTTTACTGACACAAAAAGACCCCACTATGTCAAACAAACTAACAAATTGTCTGTCGGCATTTATAAAAGTGTACAGGCATATCCTGTTTCCATCAGCCCGGTCATTACTTTTGAAATGGTTGGATCAATATCCACCTTCATGATATGGATGAAGCCTGATTTGGAATGTCTGAGTCGTTCTATCTGATGTCATAATACACTCCTCTGATAATCAAGTGATATTTGGAATGTCTGAGTAGTTCTATCTGATGTCATAATACATCCCTCTGATAATCAAGTGATATTTGGAATGGTTGAGTAGTTCTATCTGATGTCATAATACACCCCTCTGATAATCAAGTGATATTTGGAATGTCTGAGTAGTTCTATCTGATGTCATAATACACCACTCTGATAATCAAGTGATATTTGGAATATCTGAGTAGTTAAATCAAACAAACAAATTGTCAGCATTTATCAAATTGTGGATAGAAGTAAAGAGACTCCAGGGACGGTGATGAAGGCTGTGTTAAGCCAGCATTGTTCTCACTATGGAAGAGGGAGCAGGCAGCCATCATCCAGTCTCTCAAGGACAAAGGTGGGAGCACTGGTGTTTGATGACAGCTGATGACAGAAGTGACAGCCCTAGACACACAGCAAAGTTTGACGCGGTCAGTGTTGTTGAGCAGAGAACCAACCAGATTGTTCATGTTGAAGTTGTTCAGGTGCATAATACATTTTATTTGTTTAATTCTGTTTTATTCAATTAGAAAATTGTATAAAGCTGTATGTTTATTATTTCAACACCTGGCCCTAAGCTGTACCTCAGTACATTGACACTGTACCGGTGCCTCCTGTATATCAGCCTCGTTATTGTTATTTTATTGTGTTTCATTGTGTTACTTCTTATTTCTTTAGTTAACTCAGCAAACATTTTCTTAACACTTATTTTTCTCAACTGCATTGTTGGTTAAGGGCTTGTAAGTGAGCATTTCACGGTAAAGTCTACACCTGTTGTATTCAGCATTTCACAGTAAGGTCTACTACACCTGTTGTATTCATGTGACAAATAACATTTGATTTGAACTGAATATGGAGTATGTCAGTTTCAATGTTACGGTTTTTGATGAAATTATATTTTTCTAACTCAGGCTGTGTGTGTTTATCTGCGTCATTCCTTGAGCATTCCTTGTGGTCCTGTAGCTCAGTTGGTAGAGTATGGTGCTTGTTAAACCAGGGTAGTGGGTTTGATTCCTGGGACCACCCATATGTAAAGTGTTTGCGCACATGACTGCAAATCTCTTTGGATAAAAGTGTCTGCTAAACGGCAGATATATCCACTGATTATACCAAACATTTAGAACAACTTCCTAATATGCAATTGCACCCTCCCCTTTTTCCCTCAGAACAGCCTCAATTCATCGGGTTATGGACTCTACAAGGTGTCGAAAGCATTCCACAGGGATGCTGGCCCATGTTGACTCCAATGCTTCCCACAATTGTGTCAAGTTGGCTGGATGTCCTTTGGGTTCAGTGGAGGCTCCTCAGAGGAGGACCATCCTCAGTGATTTTCAGAAAAATAAAAATGTTAAAACATTTAAAACGTTTAATCCTTTTTAGATAAAACTATACTAAATATAATCACGTCACCATATAATTGATTAAAACATACTATTTTGCAAGGAAGGTCTACAGAAGCCTCAACAGCACTCTGTAGGGTAGCTGAGTAGAGAGAGAAAGACAATATCTAAGAGATAGAAGGAGAAGTGAGAGGGAGAGATTTCGTCATTTTTTTCCACTTTCAGTTTCTCTTACTTAGCTAGCAAATGCAGCTAGCTAGTTTAGCCTACTCAAACACCTGGCTCAAACAGAGGCGTTCTTTCTAATACTAAAAGTGTTATAACTGTTGTTTCCAAACTGCGTTACTCACTCCAGTCAGCAGATGGCGATGTGCTTCTTTCATGTGACGCTTCTTGCGTGACGTATAATTTACTGGACGCGACCCTTCAGGAACAACAACACAGCTACTCTTTCAACCACCTCGGTAGCTTGCTAGCCGACATACAACCGAAAGATTGATGCTTTAGGCCATGTTTATGTACATAGCTAATATCAGTGTTGTAAACACATTTCTGTCGACCTATCAACTGGTTACCTTTAACCTAATTTGCAAACGTGTTAAAGATTGATACTGAGCCTAGCGCTTGGCTTGTCGCTAATGCTAACTAGCTAGCTAACATCCCAGACCATGAGCACACTAAACTACTCATCCCCTGCTAAAGAAGAGGTCTGTTGTATGGAGAAAGAAGCTCTGGCGCTGAACATTGTCGTGAAAGAAGAAGAGGAGGATGTTTTCGTGAAAGAAGAGAAAGAACCTTTTAGAGAGGAAGAGGATGCTATCTCAATAAAGGTGAAGAAGGAAGACGTTTTGGCAGTGAAAGAGGAGACAGAAGATCTGATTAACACCAGTGAGTACTGTCTTAAAAACAGGGGCACAAACTATGTCGTTGTTGAACTGTGGGGCATTCTACTGAACAACACTTGAATATGTTGTTCAGTACTGTATAAATTGTTAATGCAATCTGCCATTAGTACATATATTTATTCAATTCTCCATATGGTCTATATTAAAGTTCACCTCATCTAATATAACAGGCTTTTAAAATTCAATATTGGTGTGTAATTTCTACTTAAAATTTCAAAGGCATGCAAAAGGCACAAATTTCGTGGAACAACCCTTGACATTTGCAACACAAACAGTATTTTAGGAAATCATGATCATGAAAATGCCCGTATTTGGCCCTGTTTAGAGATATTAATGCCTCTTGTAAGACCGTATGATTGTAATAGACGGTCGTAAGTTTACCATCTGTTTGATGTTCTCATTCACACAGGAGAGAGACATGACTATTGTGGATCCTCTGGGGAGCCTCAACAACATCCTGATGCTGACGAGGCAGAGAAGAGTCCCTCCAGATCAGAACACCAGATGGTACAGCTTGGTCTGGTCTAGCATACAGCTTGCTCTATCTGGGTCTGGGCTGGGTTTCTGTAAAGCACTTTATGACAACAGTGGCATCAGCATCCATAATGATATGTGTCTGTGTCTCCTCTTTATGGTTACCAGGACAACGCTAGCTCTTCCTCCCTCCCGGAGTCCCTGTGTCGTGCCTCTCCCGGTAGCACCTTACTGCTGGGTTTGAAGAGTTTGTCTGTGCTGCTGGTGGACTGCAGGAAAACAACGGGGCTGAGTGGAACTGTGAGAGGAGGAGAAGAGAAGAAAGGATCAGATTTGACACATCAAAGTAAGTGCTGTAGTTTAGTTTGAACAAATAAAATAGATCTGCCCACTGGTATCTGTTACCAGGACAACCAGCAGAGTTCTGTTGACATGAAGATAGACTGGTGTAAATTGATATCATATGAATATCATAACACTGAAAAAGGATTCTGCCAATGAAAAGCGAGAAACCAATAGACTATAAAACCTTGATGAAAGTTAGCTTTAGAGAGAAAGTTTCAAGATGATCTGATGTAAGGTGCATGTTTTACAAAAACTTTTCCTAAAAACATCAATCAATCAAAGGTATTTATAAAGCCCTTCTTACATCAGCTGATATCTCAACGTGCTGTACAGTCGTGGCCAAAAGTTTTGAGAATGACACAAATATACATTTTCACAAAGTTTGCTGTCTCAGTTTGTATGATGGCAATTTGCATATACTCCAGAATGTTATGAAGAGTGATCAGATGAATTGCAATCAATTGCAACGTCCTTCTTTGCCATGCAAATGAACTGAATCCCTTCACAGGCAAGGATATTGCTGCCAGTAAGATTGCAACTAAATAAACAATTTATCGGATCATCAAGAACATAAAGGAGAGCGGTTCAATTGTTGTGAAAAAGGCTTCAGGGCGTCCAAGAAAGTCCAGCAAGCGCCAGTAACGTCATCCCATAAAGTTGATTCAGCTGGGGGTTCGGGGCACCACCAGTACAGAGCTTGCTCAGGAATGGCAGCAGGTAGGTGTGACTGCATCTGCACGCACAGTGAGGCGAAGACTTTTGGAGGATGGCCTGGTGTCAAGAAGGGCAGCAAAGAAGCCATTTCTCTCCAGGAAAAACATCAGGGACAGACTGATATTCAGCAAAAGGTACAGGGATTGGACTGCTGAGGACTGGGGTAAAGTCATTTTCTCTGATTAATCCCCTTTCCGATTGTTTGGGGCATTGTGGGAGATAAGCAGCTGTGCTGAAGGAGAAAGAACATAAATACATTGGCTATAGGAGGAGAAGAAGACATCTGGTTCTAATAGAGCAACAGGCCACGGTGGGAGGCATAGCGACCTGACAACTGTACTTGAGTTATGCAGAAAGGGCCCCAAATACATTCAAGATAGTCAGACAAAGGGGCACAGAGAAAAGGATGGCGGCAAGAGGACCACACATGAGCATGCAGTGCATGCATTATTTTTGTACCACATGAGGAGGCCCTGCTAGCATTATAATCTATACAGCTGTCAGATGTGGGCGTCAACAAGCAACAACTGATATGGAGAGATAATGGTAAAGAACGGTCAAGGGAAGCTATTTTCATATAGAGGGAGGGGACTCTATACGTTATGCAAAGACAGAATCCTATAAAGATAGGACTCTGTAATATGAGAATGTAGTCTTTTCCATGGAGGGGCTTGGCTCTGTTACGTGTGTAATAGGGTCCTTCCATGGAAGGGCTCGGCTTTGCTACTCTGTATTAAAGTCTATATTGAATTCACAAGTTCTTGTAAGAGTATTATGTTCTTAACCTCTATGGGCTAGGTGGGACGCTACCTACTCAACAGCCAGTGTAATCCCGTGGCGCGATATTCAAATACCTTAGAAATGCTATTACTTCAATTTCTCAAACATATGACTATTTTACACCATTTTAAAGACAAGACTCTCGTTAATCTAACCACACTGTCCGATTTCAAAAAGGCTTTACAACGAAAGCAAAACATTAGATTATGTCAGCAGAGTACCCAGCCAGAAATAATCAGACACCCATTTTTCAAGCTAGCATATAATGTCACATAAACCCAAACCACAGCTAAATGCAGCACTAACCTTTGATGATCTTCATCAGATGACACACCTAGGACATTATGTTATACAATACATGCATGTTTTGTTCAATCAAGTTCATATTTATATCAAAAACCAGCTTTTTACATTAGCATGTGACTAGCATGTGACTAGCATTCCCACCGAACACTTCCGGTGAATTTACTAAATTACTCACGATAAACGTTAACAAAAAAACATAACAATTATTTTAATTATTATAGATACAGAACTCCTATATGCACTCGCTATGTCCGATTTTAAAATAGCTTTTCGGTGAAAGCACATTTTGCAATATTCTAAGTAGATAGCCCGGCATCACAGGGCTAGCTATTTAGACACCCACCAAGTTTAGCCCTCACCAAAGTCAGATTTACTATAAGAAAAATGTTATTACCTTTGCTGTTCTTCGTCAGAATGCACTCCCAGGACTTCTACTTCAATAACAAATGTTGGTTTGGTCCCAAATAATCCATAGTTATATCCAAATAGCGCCGTTTTGTTAGTGCGTTCAAGACACTATCCGAAGGGTAAATAAGGGTGATGCGCCCGACGCGTTTCGTGACAAAAAAATTCTAAATATTCCATTACCGTACTTCGAAGCATGTCAACCGCTGTTTAAAATCAATTTTTATGCAATTTTTCTCGTAAAAAAGCAATAATATTCCGACCAGGAGTGGTTGTTTTCGTTCAAAGAGAGAGAAAGTAAACATGGTGTCAGCTCGGGCACGCGCGCCCCAGTCTCATTGTTCTCAGATCGACCACTTACAAAATGCGCTAATGTTTTTCAGCCAGGGCCTGCAAAGCCACCATTCAGCTTTCTGGCGCCTTCTGAGAGCCTATGGGAGCGTTAGAAAATGTCACGTCATGCCAGAGATCCCCTGTTTTGGTTAGAGATGATCAAGAAGGCCATGAAATGGTCAGAGAGAGCGCTTCCTGTTTGGAATCTTCTCAGGTTTTGGCCTGCCAAATGAGTTCTGTTATACTCACAGACAACATTCAAACAGTTTTAGAAACTTTAGGGTGTTTTCTATCCAAAACAAACAATTTTATGCATATTCTAGTTACTGGGCAGGAGTAGTAACCAGATTAAATCGGGTACGTTTTTTATCCGGCCGGGCAAATACTGCCCCCTAGCCCCAACAGGTTTTAAGACAATTTTCCACGACAGCATCCGAAAACCCACAAATTCTGACAAACTCCAAGCATTGATTATGCAAGAATGGGCTGCCATCAGTCAGGATGAGGCCCAGAAGTTAACTGACAGCATGCCAGGGTGGATTGCGTAGGTTTTGAAAAAGGGTCAGCAATGCAAATATTGACTCTTTGCATCAACTTCATGTAATTGTCAATAAAAGCATTTGACACTTATGAAATGCTTGTAATTATACTTCTGTATTCCATAGTAACATCTGACAAAAATATCCAAAGACACTGAAGCAGCAAACTTTGTGGAAATTAATATTTGTGTCATTCTCCAAATTTTTGGCCACGACTGTACAGAAACCCAGCCTAAAACCCCAAACAGCAAGCAATGCAGGTGTAGAAGCACGGTGGCTAGGAAAAACTCCCTAGAAAGGCCAGAACCTAGGAAGAAACCTAGAGAGGAACCAGGCTATGAGGGGTGGCCAGTCCTCTTCTGGCTGTGCTGGGTGGAGATTTTAACAGAACATGGCCAAGATGTTCAAATGTTCATAGATGACCAGCAGGGTCAAATAATAATAATCACAGTGGTTGTCGAGGGTGCAACAGGTCAGCACTTCAGGAGTAAATGGCAGTTGGCTTTTCATTGCCGATCATTCAGAGTATCTCTACCACTCCTGCTGTCTCCAGAGAGTTGAAAACAGCAGGTCTGGGACAGGTAGCATGTCCGGTGAACAGGTCAGGGTTCCATAGCCGCAGGCAGAACAGTTGAAACTGGAGCAGCAGCACGGCCAGGTGGACTGGGGGACAGCAAGGAGTCATCAGGCCAGGTAGTCCTGAGGCATGGTCCTAGGGCTCAGGTCCTCCGAGAGAAAGAGAGAATTAGAGAGAGCATAAATTCACACAGGACATCGGATAAGACAGGAGAAATACTCCAGATATAACAGACTGACCCTAGCCCCCCGACACAAACTACCGCAGCATAAATACTGGAGGCTGAGACAGGAGGGATCGGGAGACACTGTGGCCCCATCCAACGATACCCCCTGACAGGTCCAAACAGGCAGGATATAACCCCAACCACTTTGCCAAAGCACAGCCCCCACACCGCTAGAGGGATATCTCCCACCACCAACTTACCATCCTGAGACAAGGCCGAGTATAGCCCACAAAGATCTCCGCCACAGCACAACCCAAGGGGGGGCGCCAACCCGGACAGGAAGATCATGTCAGTTACTCAACCCACTCAAGTGACGCACCCCTCCTAGGGACGGCATGGAAGAGCACCAGTAAGCCAGTGACTCAGTCCCTGTAATAGGGTTAGAGGCAGAGAATCCAAGTGGAGAGAGGGGAACCGGCCAGGCAGAGACAGCAAGAGCGGTTCGTTGCTCCAGTGCCTTTCCGTTCACCTTCACACTCCTGGGCCAGACTACACTCAATCATAGGACCTACTGAAGAGATGAGTCTTCAATAAAGACTTAAATGTTGAGATCGAGTCTGTGTCTCTCACATGGGTAGGCAGACGATTCCATAAAAATTGAGCTCTATAGGAGAAAGCCCTGCCTCCAGCTGTTTGTTTAGAAATTTTAGGGACAGTAAGGAGGCCTGCGTTTTGTGACCGTAGCGTACGTGTAGGTATGTACGGCAGGACCAAATCGAAAAGATAGGTAGGAGCAAGCCCATGTAATGCTTTGTAGGTTAGCAGTAAAACCTTGAAGTCAGACCTTGCCTTAACAGGAAGCCAGTGTAGAGAGGCTAGCACTGGAGTAATATGATCAAATGTTTTGGTTCTAGTCAATATTCTAGCAGCCGTGTTTAGCACTAACTGAAGTTTATTTAGTGCTTTATCCGGGTAGCCGGAAAGTAGAGCATTGTAGTAGTCTAACCTAGAAGTGACAAAAGCATGGATTAATTCTTCTGCATCATTTTTGGACAGAAAGCTTCTGATTTTTGCAATGTTACGTAGATGGAAAAAAGCTGTCCTTGAAACAGTCTTGATATGTTCGTCAAAAGAGAGATCAGGGTCCAGAGTAACGCCGAAGTTCTTCACAGTTTTACTTGAGACGACTGTACAACCATCAAGATTAATTGTCAGATTCAACAGAAGATCTCTTTGTTTCTTGAGACCAAGAACAAGCATCTCTGTTTTGTCCCGAGTTTAAAAGTAGAACATTTGCAGCCATCCACTTCCTTATGTTTGAAACACAGGCTTCCAGGGAGGGCAATTTTGGGGCTTCACCATGTTTCATCGAAATGTACAGCTGTGTGTCATCCGCAATGCAGTGAAATGTAACATTATGTTTCCGAATGACATCACCAAGAGGTAAAATATATAGAGAAAACTATAGTGGTCCTTAAACGGAACGGATCACCAGAATTTACAGTTGATTTGTCAGAGGACAAACCATCCACAGAGACAAACGGATATCTTTCCGACAGATAAGATCTAAACCAGGCCAGAACTTGTCCGTGTAGACCAATTTGGGTTTCCAATCTCTCCAAAAGAATGTGGTGATCGATGGTATCAAAAGCAGCACTAAGGTCTCGGAGCACGAGGACAGATGCAGAGCCTCGGTCTGACGCCATTAAAAGGTAATTTACCACCTTCACAAGTGCGGTCTCAGTGCTATGATGGGGTCTAAAACCAGACTGAAGCATTTCGTATACATTGTTTGTCTTCAGGAAGGCAGTGAATTTCTGCGCAACAGCTTTTTCAAAACATTTTGAGAGGAGTGGGAGATTCGATATATGTCGATAGTTTTAAATTTTTTCTGCGTCCGGGTTTGGCTTTTTCAAGAGAGGCTTTATTACTGCCACTTTTAGTGAGTTTGGTACACATCCGGTGGATAGAGAGCCGTTTATTATGTTCAACATAGGAGGGCCAAGCACAGGAAGCAGCTCTTTCAGTAGTTTAGTTGGAATATGGTCCAGTATGCAGCTTGAAGGTTTAGAGGCCATGATTATTTTAATCAATGTGTCAAGAGATATAGTACTAAAACACTTTAGTGTCTCCCTTGATCCTAGGTCCTGGCAGAGTTGTGCAGACTCAGGACAACTGAGCTTTAGAGGAATACTCAAATTTAAAGAGGAGTCCGTAATTTGCTTTCTAATGATCATGATCTTTTCCTCGAAGAAGTTCATGAATTTATCACTGCTGAGGTGAAAGCCACCCTCTCTTGGGGAATGCTGCTTTTTAGTTAGCTTTGCGACAGTATCAAAAATACATTTTGGATTGTTCTTATTTTCCTAAATTAAGTTGGAAAAATAGGATGATCGAGCAGCAGTGAGGGCTCTTCGATCCTGCACGGTACTGTCTTTCCAAGCTAGTTGGAGAAGACTTCCAGTTTGGTGTGGCGCCATTTCCATTACAATTTTCTGGAAGCTTGCTTCAAAGCTCGTGTATTTTCTGTATACCAGGGAGCTAGTTTCTTTTGACAAATGTTTTTTGTTTTTAGGGGTGCGACTGCATCTAGACTATTGCGCAAGGTTAAATTGAGTTCCTCAGTTAGGTGTTTAACTGATTTTTGTACTCTGACGTCCTTGGGTAGGCGGAGGGAGTCTAGAAGGGCATCTAGCAATCTTTGGGTTGTCTGAGAATCTTTGGGTTGTCTGAGAATTTATTGCACGACTTTTGATGATCCTTGGTTGGGGTCTGAGCAGATTATGTTTTGCGATTGCAAACGTAATAAAATGGTGGTCCGATAGCCCAGGATTATGAGGAAAAACATTAAGATCCACAACATTTATTCCACGGGACAAAACTAGGTCCAGAGTATGACTGTGGCAGTGAGTAGGTCCGGAGATATGTTTGACAAAACCCACTGAGTCGATGATGGCTCCAAAAGCCTTTTGGAGTGGGTCTGTGGACTTTTCCATGTGAATGTTAAAGTCACCAAAAATGTGAATATTATCTGCCATGACTACAATGTCCGATTAGGAATTCAGGCAACTCAGTGAGGAACGCTGTATATGGCCCAGGAGGCCTGTAAACAGTAGCTATAAAAAGTGATTGAGTCGGCTGCATAGATTTCATGACTAGAAGCTCAAAAGACAAAAACATATTTTTTTTTGTAAATTGAAATTTGCTATCATAAATGTTAGCAACACCTCCGCCTTTGCAGGATGCACGGGGGATATGGTCACTAGTGTAACCAGGAGGTGAGGCCCCATTTAACACAGTAAATTCATCAGGCTTAAGCCATGTTTCAGTCAGGCCAATCACATCAAGATTATGATCAGTGGTTAGTTCATTGACTATAACTGCCTTGGAAGTGAGGGATCTAACATTAAGTAGCTCTATTTTGAGATGTGAGGTATCACAATCTCTTTCAATAATGGCAGGAATGGAGGAGGTCTTTATTCCAGTGAGATTGCTAAGGCGAACACCGCCATGTTTAGTTTTCCCCAACCTAGGTCGAGGCACAGACACGTTCTCAATGGGGATAGCTGAGCTGACTACACTGACTGTGCTAGTGGCAGACTTCACTAAGCTGGCAGGCTGTGCTTCCTGGCCTGCACCCTATCTCATTGTGGAGCTAGAGGAGTTAGAGCCCTGTCTATGTTCGTAGATAAGATGAGAGCACCCCTCCAGCTAGGATGGAGTCCGTCACTCCTCAACAGGCCAGGCTTGGTCCTGTTTGTGGGTGAGTCCCAGAAAGCGGGCCAATTATCTACAAATTCTATCTTTTGGGAGGGGCAGAAAACAGTTTTCAACCAGCGATTGAGTTGTGAGACTCTGCTTGTAGAGCTCATCACTCCCCCTAACTGGGAGGGGGCCTGAGACAATTACTCGATGCCGACATCTTTCTAGCTGATTTACACGCTGAAGCTATGTTGCGCTTGGTGACCTCTGACTGTTTCATCCTAACATCGTTGGTGCCGACGTGGATAACAATATCTCTATACTCTCTACACTCGCCAGTTTTAGCTTTAGCCAGCACCATCTTCAGATTAGCCTTAACGTCAGTAGCCCTGCCCCCTGGTAAACAGTGTATGATCACTGGATGATTTGTTTTAAGTCTGCAGGTAATGGAGTCACCAATGACTAGGGTTTTCAATTTGTCAGAGCAAATGGTGAGAGGCTTTGGCGTCTCAGACCCCGTAATGGGAGGAGTAGAGACCAGAGAAGGCTCGGCCTCTGACTCGCTGCTTAATGAGGAGAACCGGTTGAAAGTTTCTATCGGCTGAATGAGCGACACCGGTTGAGCATTCCTACAGCATTTCCCTCCAGAAGCCATGAGAAAGTTGTCCGGCTGCTGGGACTGTGCGAGGGGGTTTATAGTAACGTTACTATCTGTACTTACTGGTGGCACAGACGCTGTTTCATCCTTTCCGACACTGAAATTACCCTTGCCTAACGGCTCCGTCTGAAGCTGGGCTTGCAGCACAGCTCTCCTCACCATAAGGCGATCGTTCTTCTGTATATTATGAGTACAGTGACTGTAATTAGAAGGCCTCATGTTAATGTTACTACTTAGCTTCGGCTGGTGGAGGTCCTGACGAACCACGTCCAGATAAAGCGTCCGGAGTGAAAAAGTTGAATGAAAAAAGTCGAGCGAGGGGGGGAAAAACTAAAAATATAAACGGTAATTAAAAAATAGAAACCTTAAAGCTGTCCCAGTCAACACCCCTATCTTTACAAGACTCTAGAAGAGGCAGACAAAACTCCAGACACTTCAATGTGGTCTGTATTGCTTCATTAACATCTGATCTACACAACTTGTTAAAAATGTGAAATATTTTTTTATAACAAGCTCCGTAAGCCTTTTTCTAAAAGCTATGAAATATGATTAAATGAAAAGCTTCTTTTTTTGGTCTTGGACAAAACTCCTTACATTTCCTACTTTAACAGGTCAAATAAAGCCTGAACTCCAACATATAGACCTTACAGAACATGGTTTCATTTGGAAATGACTAACTTTATTAATTTCATATGTAACTGACATCAGTGTGCTGCTAACAGTTTAGCTTCCTCCACTGTCCCCATACTGGACTCAAACTAGTGAGCCTCTGCTTCTCAACACACGTCACCGCCCTCCTTGATAATTAACTCTATTCAGAGTGCTAGAGCCACACACTCACTATAGCACAATAAGTGGTGTGTATTTAACAGATGGTGAGATCAGAAACATCAGTCCCTTTGTTTGCTCTGTTTCAGAGCTACTCTGCTTTCTGACAAGGGAAAGCCTTTTCAACTATAAAGGTGTATTTGTGTTGTGGAAATATTGAATCCAATATTTCTCAGATACCGGAGCTTGTGAATTCAAATAGACTTTATTACAAAAGTAACAGAAGCTGAGCAATTCCATGGAACGATTGATTTGTCTTGTTCAAAACATCAGTATTTATACATTTCCACTAGACACGTTCCCTCCTTTCTATGTAAATGATTAACTCCCCTTGGCCGTGCGCCACCATTATCTTTCTGTTTTAATTCTGGCTTGTTTACGCCAACATCTGACTCAGTTTAGATTATATTGGTGGCGCAACCACAGGTTCACTATTAAAAATAATACATTTATGACATATGTTCCCAGTATAAGTACATTTCCAATTAATACAACCATGTCTTCCCAATACATATACATAGCTTTTGGCCCCTGTATTGGTTGGTAAAAATGCATAGTCATTGTCCCACACCAGTTCAGGTCTGTGTCACTTGGAAATGATTAACCCTTGGCCTGTCTAGTAACCTTGACTAGATTCTATGTGGCCCCAAATTGGCTCAGCTTAGCTTATTTACATAGATACCTCTTAGTTCTGTTTCTTCATGTCTAGTAGTTATAACTCTATGTTGGACCATTCCTGTACATCCACATGGTTTCCACCTTCATTCTGCTTACACATGTCTAATGTTAAACCTTATATTGCTTCTTCTTCCTACTTCCAAAGGAAATAGTATTGGTACTGGAAAATCACCAGGTGACTGGAGACTCTCCAACATGGGTACTGGAAAATCACCAGGTGACTGGAGACTCTCCAACATGGGTACTGGAAAATCACCAGGTGACTGGAGACTCTCCAACATGGGTACTGGAAAATCACCAGGTGACTGGAGACTCTCCAACATGGGTACTGGAAAATCACCAGGTGACTGGAGACTCTCCAACATGGGTACTGGAAAATCACCAGGTGACTGGAGACTCTCCAACATGGGTACTGGAAAATCACCAGGTGACTGGAGACTCTCCAACATGGGTACTGGAAAATTACAAAAGAGCTGGATTTTTCCCCAACAGCTGCCATTTAGGCTGCAACAACAATACAGTGGGGGAACACCCCCTGATCTGTTGTTTTATGAAGGGTCACCTACGCCCAGTACCCAAACAGCTAGTCCCATTTTGGGAATTTTCTATTGTGCTTCAGGCCATTTCCACTGCTGGAGCCGCTGGAAAGAATAGAAATTACATTTCTCTCGTTTAAAACCGCTTTACTTTAGCCATTACATCCGTATAATGAGTTCCACCCCCAAACCTTCATGAGTTTCTATAGTAGCAAGGATCTGACACCTCCGGAGGGCTTGATGGCTCAATCCACCAGAGGTATGGTTACAACATAGGCATTGTTCAAAGGCATCTCTGTTCAAGAGATCTGTAATGCAGCATGTTGTGGTGATGTACCTTCATGAGGTTCTACTGACTGGACATCACTACACATACGGTGAGTAGAGTGGGGACCTCTGAGGGATGATCCTGTCTTGGCATCAGAGAGTATATGAGCTCTATGGCAGACCTCAGAGGGATGATCCTGTCTAGACTTGGCATTACAGTATATTATGTTAAACAATATATACAAAATCTCTATATTTGTCAATATTCATAAATTGTAAGAAATGTTTGAACGAAATCAAAATACAAATCAAATGTTATTTTATTTGTCACATGCGATGAATACAACCTTACTGTCAAATGCTTACTTACAAGCCCTTAACCAACACTGCAGTTTTAAGAAAAAAATAGATAAGTAAAGAATAATTAAAGAGCAGCAGTAAAATAACAGTAGCGAGGCTTTATACAGGTATTACCGGTACTGAGTCAATGTGGAGGCTGTATACAGGTATTACCGGTACAGAGTCAATGTGGAGGCTTTATACAGGTATTACCGGTACAGAGTCAATGTGGAGGCTGTATACAGGTATTACCGGTACAGAGTCAATGTGGAGGCTTTATACAGGTATTACCGGTACAGAGTCAATGTGGAGGCTGTATACAGGTATTACCGGTACAGAGTCAATGTGGAGGCTGTATACAGGTATTACCGGTACAGAGTCAATGTGGAGGCTATATACAGGTATTACCGGTACAGAGTCAATGTGGAGGCTGTATACAGGGGGTACCGGTACAGAGTCAATGTGGAGGCTATATACAGGGGGTACCGGTACAGAGTCAATGTGGAGGCTATATACAGGTATTACCGGTACAGAGTCAATGTGGAGGCTGTATACAGGTATTACCGGTACAGAGTCAATGTGGAGGCTGTATACAGGTATTACCGGTACAGAGTCAATGTGGAGGCTGTATACAGGGGGTACCGGTACTGAGTCAATGTGGAGGCTGTATACAGGTATTACCGGTACAGAGTCAATGTGGAGGCTATATACAGGTATTACCGGTACAGAGTCAATGTGGAGGCTGTATACAGGGGGTACCGGTACAGAGTCAATGTGGAGGCTATATACAGGGGGTACCGGTACAGAGTCAATGTGGAGGCTATATACAGGTATTACCGGTACAGAGTCAATGTGGAGGCTGTATACAGGTATTACCGGTACAGAGTCAATGTGGAGGCTGTATACAGGTATTACCGGTACAGAGTCAATGTGGAGGCTGTATACAGGGGGTACCGGTACAGAGTCAATGTGGAGGCTGTATACAGGGGGTACCGGTACTGAGTCAATGTGGAGGCTGTATACAGGGGGTACCGGTACTGAGTCAATGTGGAGGCTGTATACAGGGGGTACCGGTACAGGTTAGTCAAGGAAAAATACTACTCCTATTACAGAGCATGTGGTAAAGATTCATATGACACCCATTGTTGGAGGACTGTAGCATCTAATGATGAAACATTATGGAGTCTTAAAGGAGGACTTTAGCATCTAATGATGAAACATTATGAAGTCTTAAAGGAGGACTGTAGTATCTAATGATGAAACATTATGGAGTCTTAAAGGAGGACTGTAGTATCTAATGATGAAACATTATGGAGTCTTAAAGGAGGACTGTAGCATCTAATGATGAAACATTATGGAGTCTGATGCTTTAAAGGAGAAGTTTACCCAGAATCCAGAAACTCCTAAGTGATTCCATACATTGAAACTAGTCCAGTGTAGTTTTCCCTCTCCTCCTCTCTCTCCCTGTAGTGTTGTGCTGAAACAGCTGCAAAAAAAAATATTTCAAAGATAAATCATAATAATCCAAATAACTTCACAGATCTTCATTGTAAAGGGTTTAAACACTGTTTTCCATGCTTGTTCAATGAACCATAAACAATGAATGATCATGCACCTGTGGAACGGTCGTTAAGACACAAACAGCTTACAGACGGTAGGAAATTAAGGTCACAGTTATGAAAACTTAGGACTCTAAAGAGGCCTTTCTACTGACTCTGAAAAACACCAAAAGAAAGATTCCCAGGGTCCCTGCTCATCTGCGTGAACGTTCCTTAGGCATGCTGCAAGGAGGCATGAGGACTGCAGATGTGGCCAGGGAAATAATTTGCAATGTCCGTACTGTGAGAAGCCTAAGACAGTGCTACGGGGAGACAGGACGGACAGCTGATCGTCCTCGCAGTGGCTGACCACGTGTAACAACACCTGCACAGGATCGGTACATCCGAACAACACACCTGCTGGACAGGTACAGGATGGCAACAACAACTGCCCGAGTTACACCAGGAACACACAATCCCTCCATCAGTGCTCAGACTGTCCGCAATAGGCTGAGAGAGGCTGGACTGAGGGCTTGTAGGCCTGTTGTAAGGCAGGTCCTCCCCAGACATCACCGGCAACAACGTTGCCTATGGGCACAAACCCACCGTCGCTGGACCAGACAGGACTGGCAAAAAGTGCTCTTCACTGACGAGTCGCGGTTTTGTCTCAACAGGGGTGATGGTCGGATTCGTGTTTATCGCCGAAGGAATGAGCGTTACACCGAGGCCTGTACTCTGGAGCGGGATCGATTTGGAGGTGGAGGGTCGGTCATTGTCTGGGGCGGTGTGTCACAGCATCATCGGACTGAGCTTGTTGTAAAGCAGGCAATCGCAACGCTGTGCGTTACAGGGAAGACATCCTCCTCCCTTATGTGGTACCCTTCCTGCAGGCTCATCCTGACATGACCCTCCAGCATGACAATGCCACCAGCCATACTGCTCATTCTGTGCGTGATTTCCTGCAAGACAGGAATGTCAGTGTTCTGCCATGGCCAGCGAAGAGCCCGGATCTCAATCCCATTGAGCACGTCTGGGACCTGTTGGATCGGAGGATGAGGGCTAGGGCCATTCCCCCAGAAATGTCCGGGAACTTGCAGGTGCCTTGGTGGAAGAGTGTGGTAACATCTCACAGCAAGAACTGGCAAATCTGGTGCATCTCCATGAGGAGGAGAGTTTTTTATGATCTGACTTATAAAACAGAATTAATAAAAGAAGTAAACATATTATCAGTAATTACCAGGAAGCTCTACAACATCATTTATTTTTAAAAAATCACACCAAGATTGTTTTAAATGATGAAATGTTTGAAAACTGGCTTCAGATTATTGAGGGATCTGATTTGGATTAAACCTCATAGCAAGGCAGTTTTATCATGTGAAGGTTTCATTCAGGTCTCTCTTTAAATAAACACTGTCTTTGGCAGGAGAAAAAACAAACCCGGAGGAACCAGGGACGTCCAAACCAGCAAGACGACACCTCTGCTCCCAGTGTGGAAAGAGTTTTAACCAGTTAGGAAGACTGAAAGTCCATGAGCGAATACACACCGGGGAGAAGCCTTACCACTGCTCCCAGTGTGGAACTAGGTTTACCAGGCTAGGAAGCCTGAAAAGACATGAGAGGACACACACAGGAGAGAAGCCATACCATTGCTCCCACTGTGAAAAGAGTTTCACAGAGTTAGGAAACATGAAAGCTCATGAGCGAATACACACTGGGGAGAATCCTTTCCATTGCACCTGGTGTGGAACCAGTTTTAACAATTTAGGAAAACTGAAAGCTCACGAGCGAATACACACTGGGGAGAAGCCTTACCACTGCACCCATTGTGGAAAGCGTTTTAACCGGTTACAAAACCTGAAAGCTCATGAGCGAATACATACAGGGGAGAAGCCATACAATTGTGCCCAGTGTGGAAAGATTTTTAATCAGTTAGCAAACCTGAAATCTCATGAGCACATGAGACTGCACACAGGGGAGAAGCCTTACAAATGCTCAGACTGTGGGAAGACATATTACTCATCACAGTCACTTAATCGTCATGTGAAAATCCACACAGGAGAGAAGAATTACTTCTCCTAGTGTGTAAATTGATATGTCACATCACATTGACATAAAATTCATCAGAGAACATACACAGTGCTCCCATTGTCTTATAATGTTGACTGTTTACTTGTTTATACCAATGTACCAAGTATACTCACAAATATATGTGTATGTTTTTATTAGAAATCATGAATTGAATATGGAGTATGTCAGTTTGAATATAGAGTAGATCATATTCCATGTGTTTAAAGGGTCCATTTTTAAACTGTGTGTTTATCTGGGTGTGTCTTTCCTCCAGCACTACAGATAATCAAATGATATTTGGATGTGATGCATTTGTTCCATTGTTTACATTTCAGTTGGTTTCCCACTCTGATGATTTATATCTGACAGAGGGGCTTTAAAGGAATAGTATGGTGACATATTAGTGGGGCTTGAAATAAATAGGATTATTAATCATAAACTCCTGTAGCAACAATACACTGCAGCTTTGACGTCAAGAAGAGAATGGGCTGATGGGTAGTGGTGCTACTCTATAGGTAAGGCTGTCCAATATGAATGTTCAATACACACAATAGGTTGATCGGTTGTCTGTTAGCTAGCTGCTACAGTCCAATATGAATGTTCAATACACACAATAGGTTGATCAGTAGCCAGTTAGCTAGCTGCTACAGTCCAATATGAATGTTCAATACACACAATAGGTTGATCAGTAGCCAGTTAGCTAGCTGACACAGCTAGCTGACACAGCTCTAGCTGACACAGCTCTAGCTGACACAGCTCTAGCTAACACAGCTAGCTAACACCAAAGTCAAAATGCCCTCCAGGCCTGGTGGTGGCAGCAGTACTCTACAACCACTGTTTATCGGAGCTTCCTGAGGGGAAAATAATTAAGCTGTATATAGCTTGATTAACAACGTTTCCAGACAAAGTGTGAGTAAAGTCATACCGTATAATTATAAAAACAAATGAATCACAACCGCTGTGATGGAAACAGGAAGTTGTGATTGGTGATGGTGTACAGTCCACTATGAATGTTCAATGCACACAATAGGTTGACTGGGGAGGTGATGTACCAGAGTCAAAGTCCTGCAATAAGAGCTAAGATGCTAATGTTTGTGTAAACTATATATATTTGTGTTCTGTGGTTGTTACTGAGGTGGCTGATATCCCACTCCATAGTTAAGGCTGAACAGTGACTATAGGTAGGTATTAAATTAGATTTTATAGAACATGTACAGGACTTGTATTTTTATATGTCATAATTGGATAACCCCCCCCTGAGTTAATACTTTGTGGAAGCATGTTTGGCAGCCATTACAGCTGTGAATAGTTGTCATTAAGATTCAACTTTTCGCAACTCTTGGGGCAACATATATCCATAGATTTGGTCAAAATTGCTAATTGATGGACAGTGATATTTAAACCTGATTTGTCTCTGATTATTTTTTTCCAGCAGATTTAAGTCAGGACTGAGAACAGACCCCTTAGGAACACTCAACAGGTCTTGGAAAGCCATTCTGGTCTTTTGCGTAAACATTTGTGTGATTGTCCCTCAGAAAAATAAAATCCTATCCCAGGGTTAGGTTTTCAGAAGACTGAGGTGGGTTTTCCTCAAACTTTTTACCTGGGCTTTGCTCCTTTCATATTTATTTTGATCCTGACAAACTCCCCAGTCCCTGCCGGTGACATGCATACCCATAACATGCTGCTGCCACCACAATACTTATTGTGTGGTTAATGTGTGGTTTATTTCCAGGTCATCAGACTGTTAAATAGTCACCACTAGCCGGCCTCCGCCCAGTACCCTGCCCTGAACTTTAGTCACTGTTACTAGCCATCTACCACCCAGTACTCCACCCTGTATTCGAGTCCAGGCTCATCCTATATAACTACTGCTGTTCACACCTTTTATATTCATATACGGTCTATAATGTCTATACACACCATCATATACATTGTAAACTAACTGTATATATTTATATTCCGGACTCTGTCATTGCTCGTTCTACTATTTCTATATTTCTTCATCCTTTGGGCTCCCGAGTGGCGCAGGGGTCTAAGACACTGCATCTCAGTGTCTTAGACACATCTCAGGCTGCATCACATCCGGCAGTGATTGGGAGTCCTATAAGGCGGCACACAATTGACCCAGCGTCTTCCGGGTTTGGCTGGGCTAGGCTGTCATTGTAAATAAGAATTTGTTCTTAACTGACTTGCCTAGTTAAATAAAGGTTAAGTAAATGAATTGTCTGGGTTTGCATGTTTTGTATTGTTAGATATTACAGCACTGTTTCACTACACCCACGATAACATCTGAGAAATATGTGTATGAGACCAATAACATTTGATTTGATCTGTGGTCAGAGGTGTGCAGACAACAGACGGTGGTGGAGGTGTTTATGGTGGAGAGGACTGTGGACTCAGTGGAGGACATCCCAGCCACTTGGCAGTGTTGACACTGTTACTTCCTATCTGACTAGTAATAGGACTTCACTGCTACTTCCTACCTGACTGGTAATAGGACTTCACTGCTACTTCCTATCTGACTGGTAATAGGACTTCACTGCTACTTCCTACCTGACTGGTAATAGGACTTCACTGCTACTTCCTATCTGACTGGTAATAGGACTTCACTGCTACTTCCTATCTGACTGGTAATAGGACTTCACTGCTACTTCCTATCTGACTGGTAATAGGACTTCACTGCTACTTCCTGTCTGACTGGTAATAGGACTTCACTGCTACTTCCTATCTGACTGGTAATAGGACTTCACTGCTACTTCCTATCTGACTGGTAATAGGACTTCACTGCTACTTCCTATCTGACTGGTAATATGACTTCACTGCTACTTCCTATCTGACTGGTAATAGGACTTCACTGCTACTTCCTATCTGACTGGTAATAGGACTTCACTGCTACTTCCTATCTGACTGGTAATAGGACTTCACTGCTACTTCATAGTTTTGATGTCTTCATCTATTATTCTACAATGTAGAAAATAGTAAAAATCCTTGAATGAGTAGGTGTCCAAACTTTTGACTGGTTCTGTATACTTAACTACTGTCACATAACAAAATACAATGTCAGTGTCTGTATATGCATCCTTAGATGCTGTGGGAATGTGTTATATTGTGTACATGTTCACCTTGTAGATATTCCTTAACATCTTAGATACTAGTACATTAGTACATAACAGTGTAATAGTTTAGTACTAGAGTACGGTCCTGTCTTGACAGCCTCGTTTGAAACGGAAAAGTTTGTTTATTGTCAGAACCAGCCTTCTGGACATGTGTACTTTATAAAATATCAGGGAGTCCTTGATTCACCAAAGGTTCTTGTTTTCTACAGTTTGACATAAACAGTATTTCCCTCCTGTCTAAAAACATACTTTTGGATTATAAACATGTCAATAAAAAAAGATTACTAAAGTAGCCAATGTATCTTGTCATGTCATATACATCATAACCCAAGGGTGGTGAAAATTGTTGTTCAAATGTTGCATATAAAATCTTTAATACCTAGGCATTGGGTTATGTTAGAATGTCTAATAAACAACTATATTGTATACATTAACAATATTTTGTCAAAATAAACTGCTACTTGCATGCAGACGATATAGTTGTGTACTATTGTTACGTACGCCTCTAGGTAGAGAGTACGCAACGCCCTGCTGCCACTCAACTCCACGTGATGAATGGGACTGTAGGTGCGGGTAAGGATGACAAAGGCAGAGAATTTACCCTTTACTGGGAATTTATTTTTTCCTTCACATGTTAAATTTGGGGAGAAGGGGCTGGACAGAACCAAAGCAAAGAAAGTAAGTTATAGCCCCCTCTCCTACCTTACCTGCCTACCCACTACTTACCTAATCTTTTAGCACCACCTGGTGCGCTACCCAAAATACAGGGGGTGGTCCGCCCAGGTCTTACCTAGTGTGCATAGACCAGGGGTTATGTATGCCCGCAGGCCTCTTGCCTAAGCACTCCCTAGGTGCCTTCCCCTTACCCCCTGGGAACAAAAACAGAAATATACAAACCATTTCAATAATCAAAACAGTCCTTTGGGCATAAACATACCTCCGCAGGACTGGTGACAAAATACTTCACAAAAAAACTGAGCAACAACCAACACAGGATATAACCATCAGCTCTCCCTGAGCAACAACCAACACAGGATATAACCACCAGCTCTCCCTGAGAAACAACCAACACAGGATATAACCACCAGCTCTCCCTGAGCAACAACCAACACAGGATATAACCATCAGCCCTCCCTGAGCAACAACCAATACAGGATATAACCAACACAGAACCTAACCATCAGCTCTCCCTGAGCAACAACCAACACAGAACCTAACCATCAGCTCTCCCTGAGCAACAACCAACACAGAACCTAACCATCAGCTCTCCCTGAGAAACAACCAACACAGGATATAACCATCAGCTCTCCCTGAGCAACAACCAACACAGGATATAACCAACACAGAACCTAACCATCAGCGCTTGCTGAGAAACAACCAACACAGAACCTAACCATCAGCTCTCCCTGAGTAAAGAAACACTGGCTTATATACAGCTGGAGAAGGAGTCTAATTGCAGACAGCTGTATCCCCTGACGAGAGGGCGGGGTCATCTCCAATCTGCAATGGGGCTGACCAACCAGCTGTTTAGGGGAATCTAGGAAGCCATTTCCTGAAACACACACATACAAAAAAAAACACAACACAGAAACTGTGGAATGTAACAACTATATTGCCCGTCCTGCTGATCAGGCTCTATCTGAACTACAGTATGCTGTCATTATTTTACAGAAAACCTTTACTGACCTTAAATTACTATTGAATCTGTGTAAAACTAAGTATATGTTGTTTTCTAGAGTGAACAAAAATGATTCTAATGATTAAAGTGAATGTACCTTGTATGGTGTATCTGACGTTGAGCTGTCTTTTAAACAACATATTGATAAGTTAGTTCATTAAGATGCTGAGTTGGGGTTTTAGGCTGGGTTTCTGTATAGACGTTAAGCTGTCTTTTAAACAACATATTGATGAGTTAGTTCATTAAGATGCTGAGTATTAAAAGGGTCTTCTTCTATAGAAATAGGTCAGGCCTTTTGCTTAATAGTACAAAGCAGATCATTCAATCGATGTTCTTACTGGTCCTAGACTATGGTGACATCATCTATATGAATGCAGCTGACACTTCATTAAAGCCATTAGATGCATTTGACCATAATGCACTTTGTTTTATTATGGGTACAGGTTCAGTACACCTCCCTGCATTCTCCATCAGGAAGTAGGCTGACCCTCTGTGGTGACGTGCATTTATAAAGCTCTTTGACAGTAACTCCCTCTGTAGCTAACATCTACAATAACCATTAGAGGTAAGAGTTGGTGTTATCATACACAGTCTCAGGGATGGCTAGCTCTCGGAATTCCTTTGGTCTGTACAGAGTTAGGTAAATCAGCTCTTTGCACCTTACTTGTGGAATCATCTCCAAATGTATCTAAACATTGATGTTTTGGTGCCTCTAGGTTAATTCAGACTGCTGAGTGAGGACATGTTACAACTTACTTACAAAACCTTTAAAGGAGTTCATGAAACCATTCAGTCATGGATGTATGTAAACATATTTACCACATATTGCTTGTTACAGAAGAGTACTGTGGTACATTGAATAGACTGTGAACACATCGTTAACATTCATGAACCTTCACTATCTTCATCGCTAAACTAGCAACAATAACTATTGTCTATTGTTATTCTCAATTACCTTCCTGGCCATATGAAAGCCTAGCTAAATACAATGTTTTCATGTCTTTGATTATGCACACATTTGTTTATTAGATTATTTTTCTCATTAAGATGAATGTTGTTTTAATTCTATATGGGTCACACCTTGCTTTGGTCATGTGTTCTCTTATGAGTCAATGATTTTAATTAGAATATAGCAATGATGCTCTCTCCTCAATCACTTACAGTTTCTTTGGAAAGTATTCAGACCCCTTGACTTTTTCCACATTTTGTTAAGTTACAGCCATATTCTAAAATGGATTAAATAAAACAATTTCCTCAGCAATCTACACACAATACCCCATAATGACAAAGCGGAAACAAGCTTTTTATACATTTTTGCAAATGTATTAAACACAAAAAAATGTTTTAAATAAGTATTCAGACCGTTTGCTATATGAGACTAGAAATTGAGCTCAGCTGCATCCTGTTTCCATTAATCATCCTTGAGATGTTTCTACAACTAGATTGGAGTCCACCTGTGGTAAATTCAATTGATTAGACATGATTTGGAAAGGCACACACCTGTCTATATAAGGTCCCACAGTTGACAGTGCATGTCAGAGCAAAAACCAAGCCATGAGGTTGAAGGAATTGTCCGTAGAGCTCCGAGACAGGATTGTGTTGAGGCACAGATCTGGGGAAGGGTAAAATATTTCTGCAGCATTGAAGGCCCCTGTTTTAGCCCCCTGCAGTAAAAGGTTATTCATGGGGTAAAATGATCTGTTTACGTCATTAGTAAAGTCACATCGTAAACAATACAGTTATCTTTTATTTTGTTTTGTGGTCTATATCCTCTCAATCATTTATTCTGAGGTTTTTGACCATTCGGGGACCTAATCTCAAACACTCATGAAAACATGAGAAAAATGTAGTCTACACTAAAGAATGTGAATTTGGTCATAAAAATGCTTTTTGACAAGTTATATGCATGAAAATAAAGATGTTTAAAAAATGGACACTATAGGGGACACCTAAGCCTTGTTATGGATAAATGTCTATAAAGATAGACTGGTATTAGATATCTGCTCCATTTTTGGGGAACATGTTGACAAGATGTTGGGGAATCACTGGAGGGGAACGTTGACCAACTGAGCATCTCAGTGTACAGTTCAATAAACACAATAGGAGTTTTGGTACATTTCAGTCTTCTGTGATGTATTTGAAGTGTCCTATTGGGATGTAAACTCAAATATGAATACATTTAAACTATATCTGACATGGTACTGGTGTCTTCTTTTTTAAAGCCCATAACCATGTGTGTGATGTGTCAACAAAAAAGGGCACCCCCCCATAAAAAGATCCTGCAACAGAAAGCTGCACAATATGTTGAGTAAAGTATTTTGCTTACCATTATATCTAACCCAACTCCATGTGTTTCCACTATCATGTATCCTACCATGACTATATCCAACCCAACTCCATGTGTTTCCACTATCATGTATCCTACCATGACTATATCCAACCCTACTCCATGTGTTTCCACTATCATGTATCCTACCATGACTATATCATACCCAACTCCATGTGTTGCCACTATCATGTATCCTACCATGACTATATCAAACCCAACTCCATGTGTTGCCACTATCATGTATCCTACCATGACTATATCCAACCCAACTCCATGTGTTGCCACTATCATGTATCCTACCATGACTATATCCAACCCAACTCCATGTGTTTCCACTATCATGTATCCTACTTGGCTGAAGCTTTGATGCAGTGGAAGAAGTATTGAGGAGCAGGGAGGTTAAATGTCACTTCAGGATACAGCTGTTACTCTACAGTATCCCTAGATAATCCAGTAATGAGAGAAAATGTATTGAATATGTAAAGACCTATTAAATAAGTTAAAATTTAACCTAATTCCGTTTTATTCTAAAATTGGTTAGTGGTGTCTCTGTAGCATTTGACATTTTAGTCATTTAGCAGACGCTCTTATCCAGAGCGACTTACTGTAGTGAATGCATACATTTCATTTCTTCTTTTTGTACTGGCCCCCCGTGTGAATCGAACCCACAACCCTGGCGTTGCACACACCATGCTGGCGTTGCAAACACCATGCTCTACCAACTGAGCCACAGGGAAGACACATGTGACTGCAGAGTTTGCTGAACAAATCACTACTGGATTGATGCAAATAATCATGATATCATTCTGCCAGGTGAACATAGACTACTTTGTAGTTAACATTTAATTGACAAGGTTTTTGGGAAAGCTTTTCTATCAACCAGAAGATGGTTGTCGTTAGCATCATCGCTAACAGCTACACATAGTGGTAGACAAATGCACTCAGACAGGGACATTTCCTGGCTGTTTCCTCTTCAGAAAGTTGAAGGAAAATACAAATCACTTAGGCTAATTTAACGACGACTTGCAAGCAGTGGGTTCAGAATAACTATGACAAAAAATGAATCCAAATTATACCACCACCAAAAGGCCACTTTAGAGCCTGGAAGGGTAAAGGGACATGTGTTCTACACAGGTAGAGCCCTATCTGTCCATGTAGCCTTTTACAAAGTGAGCGCTGCTTCATGTGGCAACAACAACACTCACCTAAATAGCCCATATGCCACTGGGTGAGAGAAGTTTTCATTGTTTTTGGGCAGCATTATATGAAGTGTTATTATGTGTTGTTAGTGATGAGCCTTGGTCAATTTATCTCTGAATATGCCACCCTCTTCAATCTGTCACCTAATCCTACCTAATGGGCAGGTCAGCCCTGGAGGAAAGTATTGGCTGTAAGAAGTATGAGAAAACAACATCTGGTTGTTTTAAAAATAACTTCTCATGACAAGGTTAGCAAGATTAAATATTTAATCATGTTTTTTCCAATCTGCGTTACCCACTCCAGTCAGCAGATGGCGATGTGAGTATTTCAGGTTATGCTTCTTGCGTGACGTATAATCTAGTGGGCGGGACAGGAGGTTTCTTCAACAGCGACAACAGACTACTGATTCAACCACGCGGTAACTTGCGAGAGAATTTAAAAACGAAACATTGAACCTCTTTTGACCAGTCTTGTGTATATTACTCTTAGTGTTTTGAACATAATTCTGTTTACCTATCTACTGGTTCATTTCAACGTAATTTGCTTGTTAAATTAGCAAACGTGTTGCATTGTTACTGCACTAGGCTAATTGCCCAGAGCATAAACTCACTAAGGATAAAGAAGCTCTGATGAAAGGAGAGGAAGACGCTTTCAGGATGAAAAAGGAGGAAGAGGAGGCTGTCACATTGAAAGAAGAAGAGGATGATATTACAGTGAAAGAGGAAGATGGGAAAGAGGTTGTCAGAGTGGAAGAGGAGGTAGAAGCTTTCAGAATCAAAAAGGAGGAAGATTCCGTAACATTGAAAGAAGAGGAAGAACCTTTTGGAGTAAAAGAGGAAGAGGAGGCTATCTCAATAAAAGAGGAGGAGACTGAAGATCCGATTACCATCCGTGAGTACTGTCTTAAAAACGGGCACAAACGATGCAGTTGTTGAACTAATGTGTGGGTTTAAAGGGGCATTCTACTGAAGTTCTACACTTGAATATGTTGTTCAGTACTGTATGAATTGTTTAAGGGGCAATCTGCCATTGGTACATATATTTTGGGGTCTTTTAAATGAGATATATGGAATTCTCCATGTGGTCTATATTAAAGTACCTCTCATCTAATATAACAGGCTTTTAAAATTCAATATTGGTGCATCATTTCTACTTAAAATATCATAGGGAAGCAAAAGGCACCCATTTAGTGGAACGACCCTTTTACATTTTAGGCCCTGTTTAGAGATATTAATGCCTCTTGTAAGACTCTGTGATTTAGAGTTTACCATCTGTTTGATGTTCTCATTCACCCAGGAGAGAGACGTGACTATTGTGGATCCTTTGGGGAGCCTCAACAACATCCTGATGCTGACGAGGCAGAGAAGAGTCTCTCCAGATCAGAACACCAGATGGTACAGCTTGGTCTGGTCTAGCATACAGCTTGCTCTATCAGGGTCTGGGCTGGGTTTCTGTAAAGCACTTCATGACAACAGTGACATCAGCATCCATAATGATATGTGTCTGTGTCCCCTCTTTATGGTTACCAGGACAACGCTAGCCCTTCCTCCCTCCCGGAGTCCCCGTGTTGTGCCTCTCCTGGTAGCACCTTACTGCTGGGTATGAAGAGGGTGTCTGTGCTGCTGGTGGACTGCAGGAAAACAACGGGGCTGAGTGGAACTGTGAGAGGAGGAGAAGAGAAGAAAGGATCAGATTTAACTCATCAAAGTAAGTTTTGTAGTTTAGTTTGAACAAATACAATAGATCTGCCCACTGGTATCTGTTACCAGGACAACCAGTAGAGTTCTGTTAGTTGACATGAAGATAGACTGGTGGATATGGATGTTATGAATATCATAACACTGAAAAGGGATTCTGTCAATGAAAAGAGAGAAACCGATAGACCATATAAAACCTTGATGAAAGTTAGATTTAGAGAGAAAGTTTCAAGATGATCTGATGTAAGGTGCATGTTTTACAAAACCTTTCCCTAAAAACATGGATGTTACATTGTCTGTTCCAGTAAACCCCCCCTATCTTTACAAGAGTCTAGAACACAGAAACTAAACTTAAGACACTTCAAATTTGTATGTTTTGCTTCATTAACATCTGATCTATAGATATATTATTCTACACTACCGGTCAAAAGTTTTAGAACACCTACTCGTTGAAGGGTTTTTCTTAAATTTTACTATTTTCTGAATTGCAGAATAATAGTGAAGACATCAAAACTATGAAATACCACATGGAATCATGTAGTAACCAAAAAAGTGTTAAATAAATCAAAATATGTTTTGTATTTGAGATCCTTCAAAGTAGCCACCCTTTGCCTTGATGACAACTTTGCACACTCTTGGCATTCTCTCAACCAGCTTCGTGAGGTAGTCAGCTGGAATGCATTTCAATTAACACGTGTGCCACCTTAGAAGTTAATTTGTGACATTTCTTAACTCCTTAATGCTTTTGAGCCAATCAGTTGTTGTTACAAGGTAGGGGTGGTATACTGAAGATAGCCCTATTTGGTAAAAGACCAAGTCCATATTATGGCAAGAACAGCTCAAATAAGCAAAGAGAAAGGACAGTCCATCATTACTTTAAGGACCACCACAGGAATGGAATGCCCAGAGTTACTTCTGATGCAGAGGATAAGTTCATTGGAGTTACCAGCCTCAGAAATTGCAGCCCAAATAAATGCTTCACAGAGTTCAAGTAACACAGACATCTCAACATCGTCTGTTCAGAGGAGACTGTGTGAATCAGGCCGTCATGGTCGAATTGCTGCAAAGAAACCACTACTAAAGGACACCAATAATAAGAAGAGACTTGCTTGGGCCAAGAAACATGAGCAATGAACAATAGACTGGTGGAAATCTGTCCTTTTGGTCTGATGAGTCCAAGTTTGAGATTTTTGGTTCAAAGTGTCATGTCTTTGTGAGACGCGGGGTAGGTGAACAGATGATCTCCTTATGTGTGGTTCCCACCGTGAAGCATGGCGGAGGAGATGTGATGGTGTGCGGGTGCTTTTCTGTTGACAATGTCAGTGATTTATTTAGAATTCAAGTCACAGTTAACCAGCATGGCGTCCACAGCATTCTGCAGCGATATGCCATCCCATCTGGTTTGGGCTTAGTCCCACTATCATTTGTTTTTCAACAGGACAATGTCCCAACACACCTCCAGGCTGTGTAAGAGCTATTTGACCAAGAAGGAGAGTAATGGAGTGCTGTATCAGATGACCTGGCCTACACAATCCCCCAACCTCAACCATATTGAGATGGTTTGGGATGAGTTGGCTGCTTTCCCTTCACTCTGCGATCCAACAGCCAGAAGAGGACTGGCCACCCCTCATAGCCTGGTTCCTCTCTAGGTTTCTTCCTAGGTTCTGGCCTTTCTAGGGAGTTTTTCCTAGCCACCGTGCTTTTACACCTGCATTGCTTGCTGTTTGGGGTTTTAGGCTTGGTTTCTGTACAGCATTTTGTGACATCAGCTGATGTAAGAAGGGCTTCATAAATACATTTGATTGATTGAGTTTCTCAGCATATGTGGGAACTCCTACGAGACTGTTGGAAAAGCATTCCCGGTGAAGCTGGTTGAGAGAATGCCAAGAGCTGTCATCAAGGCAAAGGGTGGTTACTTTGAAAAATCTAATATATATTTTGATTTTTTTAACCTTTCTGGCGCAGGCGTTCCGCTAGCGACCAACCTCGACAACATCCGGTGAAATTGCAGAGCGCCAAATTCAAATGATAGAAATATTTAACATTCATGAAAATACAAGTGTCATACATCAAAATAAAGCTTAACTTCTTGTTAATCCAGCCGCTGTGTCAGATTTCAAAAAGGCTTTACGGCGAAAGCACACCATGCGATTATCTGAGGACAGTGCCCCGCATACAAAAGCATTTAAAAAAAATTCGACCAGGCAGGTGCGCCACGAACGTCAGAAATAGCGATATAATAAATGCCTTTGAAGATCTTCTTCGTTTGGCACTCCAAAATGTCCCAGCTACGTCACAAATTGTCCTTCTGTTCGATAATGTCCTTCTTTATATCCCCAAAACCTCAGTTAAGATGGCGTGCTTCATTCAATAATCCACCGGTTTCCCTCCTTCAAAATACATACAAAATGAATCCCAAACGTTACCAATAAACTTCTCCAAATAAGTCAAACAACGTTTATAATCAAACCTCAGGTACCCTAATACGTAAAGCAATGATACAATTTAAGACGGAGAATCGTTCATGTCTTTACCAGAGATAAACAACAAAGAACGCGCTCTCATCCACGCGCATGAAAACACTAGAGCCAAAATGGGAGCCACTTAGAAAAACTACAAATTCTAGCTCATTTTTCCAAAAACAAGCCTGAAACCCTTTCTAAAGACTTGACATCTACTGGAAGCCCTAGGAACTGCAATCTGGGAGGTTTTCGCCTCATAATAAACATGACAGCCATTGGAAACAGTGGTAGGCCTAATTTCTTTTTTGGGGGGGGGTTTGTCCTCGGGGTTTCGCCTGCCATATCAGTTCTGTTATACTCACATACATTATTTTAACAGTTTTAGAAACTTTAGAGTGTTTTCTATCCAAATCTACCAATTATATGTATATCTGGGCCTGAGTAACAGGCACTTTACTTTGGGCACGCTTTTAATCCAGACATCAAAATACTGCCCCCTAGCCCAAAGAGGTTAACGCTTGGGGTTACTACATGATTCCATATGTGTTTTTTAATAGTTTCGATGTCTTCACTATTATTCTACAATGTAGAAAATAGTAAAAAATAAAGAAAAACCCTTGAATGAGTAGGTGAGTCCAAATTTTTGACTGGTACTGTACATTAAATTCCCTGGCAACAGCTCCAATGGACATTCCTGCAGTCAGCATGCCAATTGCACGCTCCCTCTGAGACATCTGTGGCATTGTTGTGTGACACAACTGCACATTTTAGAGTGGCCTTTTATTATCCCCAGCACAAGGTGCACCTGTGTAATAATCAAGATGTTCAATCAGCTTCTTGATATGCCACACCTGTCAGGTGGATGGATTATCTTGGCAAAGAATAAATGTTCACTAACAGGGATGTGAAGAATTCTGCAATCTTTTTTTTCAGCTCATGAAATATCTAACACTTTACATGTTGCGTTTATATTTTTGTTTATTGTAGTTACTATCAGTTTTAGGAACATCTACCCAAAACATTTCACCTTATTTTTTACTTTACCCAAAATATGACATCAGCGATAGTCAAAATGTTGAAAACCTGTGAACGTCTAAATAAGAAATTGGGCCATTTAAACAGCATGTGTCGAACCCTTTCAACAACGGGGAGATGTTACTGATGTGCTTTGTGTCTTCAACGTAAACAAGTTTTGGAGTTCCACTTAAAATTACTTATTTACTTATTTTATGTTTAAGGAAGTGTGTAGGTCGCAGTCTGTATCATACAGCTATGAAAGTTATATATTTAGAACCACCTGCTCGATTGGAATCCAGCGACGTCTGTGTCTTGAACTGTCTAGTTGTTTGAGTGTCCTAGAACTGTTTCGTTTTTTGTGTTCGGACTTGTAAAACAGAATGAATAAAATAAGTAATGTAAACATATCAGTAATTACCAGGAAGCTCTACAACATTTGTTTTAAAATCACACCAAGATTGTTAAAACTGGCCCCAGGTTATTGAGGGATCTGATTAGGATTTACCCTCGAAGCAAGGCCGTTTTATCATGTGGAGGTTTCATTCAGGTGTCAATTTTATTTATTTTTTACAACGCCTTTGGCAGGAGAAAGACCAGACTCGGAGGAACCAGAGCCAGGGATGTCCAAACCAGCAAGACGACACCAGTGTTCCCACTGTGGAAAGGGTTGTAACCACTTATGGGAGCTGAAACAACATGAGAGAATACACACAGGGGAGAAGCCTTACCACTGCTCCAAGTGTGGAAAGAGTTTTAACCAGAAAGGACACCTGAACCAACACGAGAAAATACACACAGGGGAGAAGCCTTACCACTGTTCCCAGTGTGGAAAGAGTTTTAACCAGAAAAGCTACCTGAAAAAACATGAGAATATACACACAGGGGAAAAGCCTTACCACTGCTTCCAGTGTGGAAAGTGTTTTATCCAGTTAGGGGACCTGAAACGACATGAGAGAATACACAGAGGGGAGAAGCCTTACCACTGCTCCCAGTGTGGAAAGAGTTTTACCCACTTAGGTAACCTGAAAACACATGAGAGAATACACACAGGGGTAAAACCTTACCACTGCTCCCAGTGTGGAAAGGGTTATAACCAGTTAAGGGACTTGAAAACACATGAGAGAATACACATAGGGGAGATGTCTTACCATTGCTCCCAGTTTGGAAAACGATTTACAATGTTAGAGACTCTGAAAATACATGAGAATACATACAGGAGAAAAGCTGTACCACTGCTCCCAGTGTTCAAAGCATTTTAACAAATTAGGAAGCCTTAAAAAACACATGAGACTGCACACGGGAGAAGCTTTACCACTGCAGTCAGTGTGCAAAGCATTTGCCTATTTAGGAAGCCTGAAATAACACGAGACTGCACAGAGTAGAAGGCTTACAAAATGCTCAGACTGTGGGAAAACACATTACTCATAACAGTCACTTAAACGTCATTAGAGAATCCACACAGAAGAGATGAATTACTTCTCCTAGCATGTATATTGATATTTCACATCACATTGACTTAAAACTCATCAGAGAACATACACAGTGCTCCCATTGCCTTATATTGTTGACGGGAATGTGTTTACCTGTTTTTACCATATGAAATTGAATTGTACAAAGTATACTCAAACATATATTTGTATGTTTTTATTAGGAAACATGAATTGAATATGGAGTATGTCAGTTTGAATATAAAGTAGATCAGATTCCACCTGTTTAAATGGTCCTTTTTTTAAACTCTGACAGTTTGTGTGTTTATCTGAGTGTCTTTCCTCCAGCACTACAGATAATCAAGTGATATTTAGATGTGATGCATTTGCTCCATTGTTTACATTTACATTGTTGGCCCACTGATGATTTAATGAAATGAAAATGTTCAGACTGTAATGGAAAATCTTAATTGTATGTGTCCATATAACTGAGTATGTGACTAACCTTGTGAAACTGTCCTATTATAATCTCCTGTTCTTGGGAGTGTCTTCCTGCGTTACAAACCAGCTGCACCTGCGTCATTGTATGAATGAAGTCCCTCCCAGGAACAGGAAACTATAAAGATATGTGCTCGTCTCCCAATGCTCCGGAATTCAGACTGTCTCCACTTCGCTGTGTAACTGGTGTATAAGAGATCATACAAAGATTTTGCTGTGACTCTTATGTGGATGATGTTATGAATATTTGTTGGTCTGATTTGATTAATGAGGAGCATCCAGACGCTGGACTTGATGAATTTATGAAATTGCTTCTAACAATTATTGATCAACATGTACCTGTTAAGAAACTGACTGTTAGAACTGTTAAGGCTCCATGGATTGATGAGGAATTGATAATCTGTATGGTTGAAGGACAAAAGGAGTGGCTAATAAGTCTGGCTGGCTTACATACTGTAAATTGAGAAATGATGTGACCAAACACAACAAAAAGAATAAACTTTATTATGAATCCAAGATCAATGATATAAAGAATGGTGGAAAGAAAACTTATAAAAAAACAATGAAAGAAAAGCAGTGCAAGTATTGAATTTTGTAAAGTTAGTGGGGGAGAGGTGGAAGAATTGTTATCGTTCAATAATGACAAACCTGGCATTGACAACTTAAATGTAATGCTACTGAGGATGGTGGCTGACTCTAAAGCCACTCCTATCTGTCATATCTTTAATCTGAGCCTAGAGGAAAGTCTTTGTCCTCTGAACCTGGAAGGAAGCCAAAGTAATTCCGCTACCCAAGAGTGGTAAAGCAGCCTTTACTGGTTCTAACAGCAGACCTATCAGCATGCTGCCAGCTCTTAGCAAACTGTTGGGGAAATTTGTTTCACCAAATACAATGCTATTTCTCTGTAAACTGTGGTTGCTCATTTCTGTATTAACAAATGAGGAGAGACAAACTTCACACACACCAGTCAGAGTTTATACTTAAACTACAATTTTAATTATAAGAGCTTTGCAGTAGCAGTTGACTTTAAACGATTCACCATTTCTAATGACCTGTTGAGAGTGTTGAACACAATGACTTCTGAGATCTTTATAGTAAGATCCACCCCCTTTTGACATGACAAACCACAGATAGTTAGGAACAGTTCACAAAGAAAGACTGTTTACTTTAGAGAGGAGTATCTACAGCTAGATAACATTCACTATAAATTATCGTTCAGTTTGATCCCTAATGACGAGGTTCTAATCTCGTCCCTGGTACTTCATAGAACAAAAACACCATTTCATCCAATGGCATATATCAATTGTCAACTCTAGATACTCCCATCTCAAGCAAACCCCCTCTTGACCCCACTCCTGGACAGGCCCACTGGGGTGAATGAGCCTCTAGGCCATATACTACCACAGGATAAGTGTGAGATCTAAGAGACCATGGTCCCAGACTGCCATAAACCTCCCCACAATAAAGAAAAGGAGGGTGTGACTTGCTCACAGACATTGTGGAGACAAGTCATTGGTTCCCCATTAATCACGCTATCCCTTCACAAGGTTTAAGCATAAGTAAAGAGACATTCACATATGAAGACAATATTTCATTCTGTCCTCTCTTGCTGATATTCTGCAGAGCAACAGAGACAAGTAAAAGACAAGTCTGACCTGGGCCCCAAGTGTCTGAGCCCCAGCTAAGGGAAACGTGTAACTGTAACATTCCAGAGTCAAAGGACACTTTCTAATGACAAGTATCTCACATAAGCCTATTATACTAATAAAACATCTTAATTATCTATGTTACCCAACTAATTCTGATTCATCCCCCACAAAACAAATTAACAACAGATTTTCAGCATGCTTATAGAGAAGGGCACTCAACATGTACTGCACTGACACAAATGACTGATGATTGGTTGAGAGTAATTGATAATAAGAAGATTGTGGGAGCTGTACTGTTAGATTTCAGTGCAGCCTTTGATATTATTGACCATAACCTGTTGTTGACAAAACGTATGTGCTGTGGCTTTTCAACCTCTGCCATATCGTGGATTCAGCACTATCTATCTACTAGAACTCAGAGGGTTTTTAATGGAAGCTTCTCTAATATCAAACATGTAAAATGTGATGTACCGCAGGGCAGCTCTCTAGGCCCTCTACTCTTTTCTATTTTTAACAATGACCTGCCACTGGCATTAAACAAAGCATGTGTGTCCATGTATGCTAATGATTCAACCATATACGCATCAGAAACCACAGCGAATGAAGTCACTGAAACCCTTAACAAAGAGTTGCAGTCTGTTTTGTAATGGGTGGCCAGTAATAAACTGGTCCTGAACATTTCTAAAACTAAGAGCATTGTATTTGGTACAAATCATTCCTTAAGTTCAAGGACCTCCGCTGAATCTGGTAATGAATTGTGTGGCTGTTGAACAAGTTGAGGAGACTAAATTACTTGGCATTACCTTAGATTGTAAACTCTCATGGTCAAAATATATAGATTCAATGGTTGTAAAGATGGGGAGAGGTCTAGCCAAAATAAAGAGCTGCTCTTCTTTTTAGACACCACACTCCAAAAAGCAACTTCTGCAGGCTCTAGTTTTGTCTAATCTTGATTATTGTCCAGTCGTGTGGTCCAGTGCTGCAAGGAAATACCTAGTTAAGCTGCAGCTGGCCCAGAACAGAGCGGCACGTTTTGCTCTTAATTGTAATCAGAGAGCTTATATAAATACAATGCATACCAGTCTCTCTTGGCTAAGAGTTGAGGAGAGACTGACTGCATCACTTCTTCTTTTTATAAGAAATGAATGTGTTGAAAATCCCAAATTGTTTGCATAGTCTGTAAGGGAATTCTGCCCTATGTGCACAGAAGAGACCACAGGAAAACTTATTTGATCAGAGGTTAGTTTGTTTAATAAGGATTGCAACCCGGAGTATACACTTACAGCAATTTGCAAGCAAGACATTCAGTTCAAAAGATGGTGTTTTCCCTTTTTATCCCCTACTGAGGATCACCCCGCCCAGGGTGATGTCCCTTAACTTTAATACCATATAAGCTCATAATTAATAGTTGCTAATACAAAAATGTCTCTGCTAGGTGGAGTTCAGCTTATTGTGTTATTGGCAGTTAGTTTCCCAATCACTCTTCCCCTAATTGCTATCATGTCAGACTGGAAGTAAGACTGGAACATAGTATCAACAGGAACTCTTAGTTCCCTTTATCCATCTGTTACCTAAATATAGTTTCAACACATAGACATCTGACTTTGTACAGTTGACGTTTTCATGCACTTGCAAGGTGTCTACCACTGATTCTTAATATCAAGCTAAAGCAAAAGAGGAATCATTGTACTTTTGTCATCACAGGTGTTCCTATAATGTACAGATATCATCTAAGTTCTTACAAGTCAACTTACACACAGCTCTGACACACACTTATCCCACCAGACATGCCACCGGGGGTCTTTTCACAGTCCCCAAGTTTCCAGAACAAATTCAAGAAAGCGTACAGTATTATATAGGGCCCTTATTGCATGGAACTTCCTTCCATCTCATATTGCTCAAATAAACAGCAAACCAGGTTTCAAAAAACAGCTAAAGCAACACCTCACGGCACAACCCCTCTCCCCTATTTGACCTAGGTAGTTTGTGTGTATTGATATGTAGGCTACGTGTTTTGACAAAAATGTATGTAGTTCTGTCCTTGAGCTGTTCTTGTCTATTGATGTGCTGTATTATGTGTCATGTTCTGTGTGGACCCCAGGAAGAGTAGCTGCTGCTTTTGCAACAGTTAATGGGGATCCTTATAAAATACCAAACTGTTATTCTCTCTGAGCTCAGAAATAAAGAATCTTGGTTTGACTTGGACTCCAGCAGATCCTTATTCTATAATATCCACCACAACTCTCCCACGGATTGCTGTTTCATCGTTGTCTCAATGAAGACTTCCTCATTCCACTTTCCTGGGGGCATTTACAAGCCTCCCACTGGTTGAATAAACATTGTTTCCACGTCAAATTAAAAAACATCCTTAACATTGATGAACCTTCACTATCTTCATCCCTAAACTAGTAACAGTTACTATTGTCTATTGTTATTCTCAGTAATCTTCCTGGCCTTATGAAATTCTAGCGAAATACAATGTTTCCACCAGTTTTCATGTCTTTGGTTATGCAAACATTTGTTTATTCCATTATATTTCTCATTAAGATGAATGTTGTTTTAATTCTATATGGGTCACACCTTGCTTTGGTCATGTGTTCTCTTATGGGTCAATGATTTTAATTAGAATATAGCAATGATGCTCTCTCCTCAATCACTTACAGTTTCTTTGGAAAGTATTCAGACCCCTTGACTTTTTTCACATTTTGTTATGTTACAGCCTTATTCTAAAATTGATTAAATAAAACAATTTCCTCAGCAATATGCACACAATACCGCATAATGACAAAGCGGAAACAAGTTTTTGCAAATGTATTAAACACAAATAAATGTTTTACATAAGTATTCAGACCCTTTGCTATATTAGACTTGAAATTGAGCTTTCCATTGATCATCCTTGAGATGTTTCTACAACTAGATTGGTGTCCACCTGTGGTAAATTCAATTGATTGGACATGATTTGGAAAGGCACACACCTGTCTATATAAGGTCCCACAGTTGACAGTGCATTTCAGAGCAAAAACCAAGCCATGAGGTTGAAGGAATTGTCCGTAGAGCTCCGAGACAGGATTGTGTTGAGGCACAGATCTGGGGAAGGGTAAAACATTTCTGCAGCATTGAAGGCCCCTGTTTTAGCCCCCTGCAGTAAAAGGTTATTCATTGGGTAAAATGATCTGTTTAAGTCATTAGTAAAGGACACATCGTTAACAATAAAATTATCTTTTATTTTGTTTTGAGGTCTATATCCTCTCAATCATTTATTCCTTCATAAACAGAAAAAATATGTTTACCTAAACACAACATGTCTGCAAGGGCCCCTCTAGGTTCACAACCTCTTGACCATTAAAACCTCTTCGGGATAGGGGCAGTATTTTCACGGCCGGATGAAAAATGTACCCAAATTAAACTGCCTGCTACTCGGGCCCAGAAGGTAGGATATGCATATTATTAGTAGATTTGGATAGAATACACTCTGAAGTTTATAAAACTGTTTGAATGATGTCTGTGAGTATAAATTTGAGGCTTGTAGTTTTTCAAATGATTCCCTATTCAATTTGTAGTGTTAACGGGGTCATGTTGCAGTTCCTAAGGCTTCCACTAGATGTCAACAGTCTTTAGAACCTTGTTTCATGCTTTTACATTGAAAATGGAGCGAATAAGAGCTGTGGTAAACTGTTGTCCCAGGATAAGGCATGAGTTCAGTCATGCGCGCTGCCTTGGGAGTGAGCTGAGTTCATATTCATTCCTAAAGAGAACGGATTTGTCCGGTTGGAATTTTATTGAAGATTTTTGTTAAAAACAACCTAGAGATTGATTCTATACATCGTTTGACATGTTTCTACAAACTGTAGTATAACTTTTTTGACTTTTCGTCTGGACTTAGTAAGCGCGCGCCTTTTTGATTTGGATAGTGAACCTAACGCGCGAACAAAATGGAGGTATTTGGACATAAAGATAAACTTTATCGAACATCAAAGGTAAGTGAATATTTATAATACTATTTCTTAGTTTTATTGACTCCAACATGGCAGGTTTCTGTTTGGCTTGTTGTTGTTGTCTGAGCGCCGTACTCAGTTTATTGCAAACGTTTGCTTTCGCCGTGAAGCTTTTTTGACATCTGACACAGCGGTTGCATTAAGGAGAAGTGTATCTATAATTCTGTGCAACAATTCCACTCTCCCTCTTTCTTCACCTCACTCTCTCTTCTACCCCTCTCTCCCTCTCCTATCTCTCTCTTCTACCCCTCTCTCCCTCTCCTATCTCTCTCTTCTACCCCTCTCTCCCTCTCCTATCTCTCTCTAATCTCCTCACTCTCTCTTCTACCCCTCTCTCCCTCTCCTATCTCTCTCTAATCTCCTCACTCTCTCTTCTACCCCTCTCTCCCTCTCCTATCTCTCTCTAATCTCCTCACTCTCTCTTCTACCCCTCTCTCCCTCTCCTATCTCTCTCTAATCTCCTCACTCTCTCTTCTACCCCTCTCTCCCTCTCCTATCTCTCTCTAATCTCCTCACTCTCTCTTCTACCCCTCTCTCCCTCTCCTATCTCTCTCTAATCTCCTCACTCTCTCTTCTACCCCTCTCTCCCTCTCCTATCTCTCTCTAATCTCCTCAGAACATCTTGCTGTTACTGTCCAGCTTTTTGTAACCACTGGTTTCTGTAGCATATTATTTTATTAACTGTAATTGAATTTTACCTTAACCATTGTCAACGTACAGTTCCAAGACTGTATGTTTAGCATTGGTATTGCTATCATTTTATTATATGGATTTAAATTTAAAATAAGTGATACAAAATTGTATCACATTACATTTTTTGTCATCTTTGAATATGTTTTAGTTTGATGAGTATCTAAGTTTACGATGAGTA
The DNA here is from genome assembly GCF_901001165.1 of Salmo trutta. NCBI lineage: Eukaryota > Metazoa > Chordata > Actinopteri > Salmoniformes > Salmonidae > Salmo > Salmo trutta. The sequence continues at coordinate 30,513,153 of NC_042994.1, forward strand.
TTTCTGTAATATGTGTGCTCATTGTTCTCATTCACCGTGGTTTTGGAGGGAAAACATTTCTGAACATTACGCGCAAATGTAAAATGGGGTTTTTGGATATAAATATGAACTTCATCGAGCAAAACATACATGTATTGTGTAACATGAAGTCCTATGAGTGCCATCTGATGAAGATCATCAAAGGTTAGTGCTTAATTTTAGCTGTATTTTTGGTTTTTGTGATGCCTCTCCTTGCTTGGAAAATGGCTGTGTGGCTTTTCTTGTTTAGGTGCAGTCCTAACATAATCTAATGTTTTGCTTTCGCCGTAAAGCCTTTTCGAAATCGGACAATGTGGTTGGATTAACGAGAATCGTATCTTTAAAATGGTGTATAATACTTGTATGTTTGAGAAATTAGATTTTTTTTTTTTTTTTTTAATTTGGCGCTCTGATTTTTCACTGGCTGTTGTCAAAATCAATCCCGTTAACGGGATCCAAGCGGGAAGGGGTCTCTAAGAGGTTTTAAATCTGGATAGCTGACAACTATTTTTAAAAGGGTAAAAGTGATCTGTTTAGGTCGTCAGTAAAGGAAGCATAGTTGAAGAGTACAATAAACCTTTCAAAGAGGATGGTGTGAGGCCTCTGGGGCTTTTTTGGGGGGGTTGACTGAGACATCCCTCGGACACTCTTTTATGGGGGGTAAAATGTATCTGTTTAGGTCATCAGTAAAGGGGACATCTTAAATATTACAATGACCCTTTCAAAGACAGACATCCCCCGGACATCTCCCATATAACTATTTTTAAAAGGGTGAAAATGATCTGTTTAGGTCGTTAGTAAAACATATGTTTTCAAAGACACCTGAGGGTCCAGGTTGTTAATTATTTTGTGTACATATAGTTCCCCAGTGTGCAGGGCCCCCCGAGATTCACAACTTCTTGACCCTTAACATTCCCAGACAAGGGGGAGAGACAGGGAGAGAGATAGAGGGGGAGCAAGAGAGAGAGAAAAAAAATGTAATTCATTGAAAGTAAATTACACTTTCTTTCAAAGCTTTTATTTTATTCAAACATTTTGTACAGACATTTAAACATACATATTACAATTATTAAAGTTTACTATGTAATATTAAATACTAAATTATGTCACTAATGTTTTATTACTAAATAACTTTATATAAATCACACATGTTTACAATTGGCTCATTCATCCCCCTCTTAATCCCCTTTAACTATTCCCCCAGGCCGTTGCTGCAAATGAGAACGTGTTCTCAGTCAACTTACCTGGTAAAATAAAGGATACATTTAAAAAATACAAATAAAATGTTATTATTACATGTAGCAACACCAAATGACAACAACATGGTAGTAACACAACATAACAAAAACATGGTAGAAACACAACATGGTAGAAACACAACATGGTAGTAACACAACATGGTAGAAACACCACATAACAACAACATGGTAGAAACACCCCATAACAACAACATGGTAGTAACACAACATGGTAGTAACACCCCATAACAACAACATGGTAGTAACACAACATGGTAGTAACACCCCATAACAACAACATGGTAGTAACACAACATGGTAGTAACACCCCATAACAACAACATGGTAGTAACACAACATGGTAGTAACACCACATAACAACAACATGGTAGTAACACAACATAACAACAACATGGTAGGAACACCACATGACAACAGCACAACATAACAACCATATGGTAGAAACACCACATGGCAACATCACATAACAACAACATGGTAGCAACATAACAACCACATGGTAGAAACACCACATGACAACAACATGGTGGCAGAACCACATAACAACAACATGGTAGCAGCACCACATAACAACAACATGGTAGGAGAACAACATGGTAGCATCACCACATAACAACAACATGGTAGTAACACAACATAACAACAACATGGTAGTAACACAACATAACAACAACATGGTAGCAGCACAACATGGTAGCAAACCACATAACAACAACATGGTAGAAACACCACATAACAACAACATGGTAGCAACACAACATAACAACCACATGGTAGCAACACCACATGTCAACAACATGGTAGCAACACAACATGGTAGATTCACAACATAACAACAACATGGTAGTAACACAACATGGTAGAAACACCACATAACAACAACAGGGTAGTAGAACAACATAACAACAACATGGTAGCAACACCACATAACAACAACATGGTAGCAGAACCACATAACAACAACATTGTAGCAGCACAACATGGTAGCAACACCACATAACAACAACATGGTAGTAACACAACATAACAACATTGTAGTAACACAACATAACAACAACATGGTAGAAACACCACATAACAACCACATGGTAGCAGCACAACATGGTAGCAACACCACATAACAACAACATGGTAGTAACACCACATAACAACAACATGGTAGTAACACAACATTACAACAACATGGTAGCAACACAACATGGTAGCAACAACACATGACAACATGGTAGAATCACAACATGGTAGCAACACAAGATTGTAGAAGCACAACATGACAGCAACACCACATAACAACAACATGGTAGCAACACAACATAACAATAACATGGTAGAAACACCACATGACAACATGGTAGCAACACAACATAACAACAACATGGTAGCAACACAAAATAACAACAACATGGTAGAAACACCACATGACAACAACATGGTAGAAACACCACATGACAACAACATGGTAGCAACACAACATGGTAGCAACACAACATAACAACAACATGGTAGCAACACAACATGGTAGAAACACCACATGACAACATGGTAGAACCACAACATGGTAGCAACACCACATAACAACAACATGGTAGCAACACAACATAACAACAACATGGTAGCAACACAACATAACAAAAATATGGTAGCAACACAACATGGAAGAAACACAACATGGTAGAAACACAACATAACAACAACATGGTAGAAACACAATATAACAACAACATGGTAGAAGCACAACATAACAACATGGTAGCAGCACCACATGACAACAACATGGTAGACACAACATAACAACAACATGGTAGAAACACAACATAACAACAACATGGTAGCAACACCACATAACAACAACATGGTAGAAACACCACATGACAACAACACAACATGGTAGCAACACAACATAACAACAACATGGTAGAAACACAACATGGTAGAAACACCACATGACAACAACATGGTAGAACCACAACATGGTAGTAACACCACATAACAACAACATGGTAGGAACACCACATGACAACAACATGGTAGCATCACCACATAACAACAACAACATGGTAGTAACACAACATAAGAACAACATGGTAGAAACACCACAAAAACAACATGGTAGCAACACCACATAACAACATGGTAGAAACACAACATGGTAGTAACACCACATGGTAGCAACACAACATGGTAGTAACACCACGTGACAACAACGTGGTAGCAACACAACATGGCAGCAACACAACATGGTTGAAACACAACATGGTAGCAGCACAACATGATACAAACATTATTTGGCACAGACAACAGCACGAAGGCAAGAAGGTAGAGACAACAATACATCACACGAAGCAGCCACAACTGTCAGTAAGAATGTCCATGATTGAGTCCTTGAATGAAGAGATGGAGATAAAACTGTCCAGTTTGAGTGTTTTTTGCAGCTTGTTCCCGTCGCTAGCTGCAGCGAACTGAAAAGAGGAGCGACCCAGGGATGTGTGTGCTTTGGGGACCTTTAACAGCATGTGACTGGCAGAACGGGTGTTGTATGTGGATGATGAGGGCTGCAGGGCTATGATGAGGGCTATCTTAGATACGTAGGAGTGAGGCCTAAGAGGGTTTTATATATAAGTATTAAACCAGTGGGTCTTGCAACGGGTATACAGAGATAAACAGTTTATAGAGGAGTATAGAGTGCAGTGAGGTGTCCAATAAGGAGCATTGGTGGAAAATCTGATGGCCGAATCCTAAAGAACATCTTGCCGCTCAATGTGTCCTACCATGACTATATCCAACCCAACTCCATGTGTTTCCAACAATCATGTATCCTACCATGACTATATCCAACCCTACTCCATGTGTTTCCACTATCATGTATCCTACTTGGCTGAAGCTTTGATCCAGTGGAAGAAGTATTGAGGAGCAGGGAGGTTAAAGGTCACTTCAGGCTACAGCTGTTACTCTACACTATCCCAAGATAATCCAGTAATGAGAGAAAATGTATAGATTATTTAGGGCCCTATAACATCTCTATCTATATATAAAATTGCTATCAATTCCGTTTTTTTCTTTAATTCCATTTTCTCTGTTTAGTTTCCAGGTTTCTGATTTGTCCCTGTTTTTCTGTTTTTCTCTCTCTAAATCACACTGTTTATAGAAAAACAACAACATTGGATGTTCTAAGTCCACAACAATACTTAAACCACATCAGGAGACCACTTTTGAAGTCTGAGAAAAATCTAAGACATTTTCATTTTTGGGTGTAGATACCCTTTAATTCAAGTGGCACCAGCAAGAGCCTTGCTTGGTTAGTGGTGTCTCTGTAGCACACATGTGATTGCAGAGTTTGCTGAACAAATCACTACTGGATTGATGCAAATAATCATGATATCATTCTGCCAGGTGAATATAGACTACTTTGTAGTTAACATTTAATTGACAAGGTTTTTGGGAAAGCTTTTATATCAACCAGAAGATGGTTGTCATTAGCATCATCGCTAACAGCTACACATAGTGGTAGACAAATACACTCAGACAGGGGGATTTCCGGGCTGTTTCCTCTTCAGAAAGTTGAAGGAAAATACAAATCACTGAGGCTAATTTAACGACGACTTGCAGGCAGTGGGTTGAGAATATCTATGACAAAAAATCAAAAACTTTTTAATCTGTCACCTAATCCTACCTAATGGGCAGGTCAGCCCTGGAGTAAAGTATTGGCTGTAAGAAGTAAGAGAAAACATAACATCTGGTTGTTTTTAAATTACTTCTCATGACATTGTTTGCCAGAATAAACATGGAAATTAATATTGTACCAATCTGCGTTACCCACTCCAGTCAGCAGATGGCGATATGAGTATTTCAGGTGACGCTTCTTGCATGACGTATAATCTAGTGGACGGAACTGGAGGCTTCTTCAACAGCGACAAAAGGCTTCTGATTCAACCAACGTGGTGGTTTGCTAGTGAACATAAAACGGAAACATTGAATCTCTTTAGACCAATCTTGTGTATTTTACTCTTAGTGTTTTGAATATAATTCTGTTTACCTATATACTAATTCATTTAAACGTAATTTGCTTGTTAAATTAGTAAATGTGGTAAAAAGATAATGCACTAGGCTAATCGACCGGAGCATGAGCTCACTAAGCTCGACGGAGAAAGAAGCTCTGATGAAAGGAGAGGAAAAAGCTTTCAGGATGAAAAAGGAGGAAGAGGAGGCTATCTCATTGAAAGAAGAAGAGGATGATATTACAGTGAAAGAGGAAGATGGGAAAGAGGTTGTCAAAGTGGAAGAGGAGGAGGTAGAAGCTTTCAGAATCAAAAAGGAGGAAGATGCCATAACATTGAAAGAAGAGAATGTAGTGAAAGAAGAGGAAGAACCTTTTGGAGTGAAAGAGGAAGAGGAGGCTATCTCAATAAAAGAGGAGGAAGACGTTTTAGGAGTGAAAAAGGAGGAGGCGGAAGATCAGATTACCACCAGTGAGTACTCTCATATAAATATGTTAAACACGGGGGCACTGCAGTTCTTGAAATAATGTGTTGTTTTAAAGGGGCATTCTACATCAGTTCTACACTTGAATATGTTGTTCAGTACTGTAGGAATTGTTTAACGGGCAATCTGCCATTGGTACATATATTTTTGGGACTTCGACGTGTTGAATTCTCATTCTTCATGTGGTCTACGTTAAAGTTCACCTCATCTAATATAACAGGCTTTTAAAATTGGTGCATTATTTCTACTTAAAATATCAAAGGGACGTAAATGGCACCCATTTTATGGAAATGACCCTTTACATTTGCAACACAAACAATATTTTACAAAATCACGATGAAAGTGGCCATTTTAGACACATTCATGCCTCTTGATTGCAATAGACGGTCATAAGTTTACCATCTGTTTGCTGTTCTCATTCACACAGGAGAGAGACATGACTATTGTGGATCCTCTGGGGAGCCTCAACAACATCCTGATGCTGACGAGGCAGAGAAGAGTCTCTCCAGATCAGAACAGCAGATGGTACAGCTTGGTCTGGTCTAGCATACAGCTTGCTCTATCGGGGTCTGGGCTGGGTTTCTGTAAAGCACTTTATGACAACAGTGGCATCAGCATCCATAATGATATGTGTATGTGTCCCCTCTTTATGGTTACCAGGACAACGCTAGCCCTTCCTCCCTCCTGGAGTCCCTGTGTCGTGCCTCTCCCGGTAGCGCCTTACTGCTGGGTATGAAGAGGTTGTCTGTGCTGCTGGTGGACTGCAGGAAAACAACGGGGCTGAGTGGAACTGTGAGAGGAGGAGAAGAGAAGAAAGGATCAGATTTGACTCATCAAAGTAAGTACTGTAGTTTAGTTTGAACAAATAAAATAGATCTGCCCACTGGTATCTGTTACCAGGACAACCAGCAGAGTCCTGTTAGTTGACATGAAGATAGACTGGTGGATATGGATGTTATGAATATCATAACACTGAAAAAGGATTCTGCCCATGAAAAGAGAGAAACCAATAGACCATATAAATCCTTGATGAAAGTTAGCTTTAGAGAGAAAGTTTCAAGATGATCTGATGTAAGGTTCATGTTTTACAAAAACATTTTCCTAAAAACATTATGGATGTTACATTGCCTGTCCCAGTCAACCCCCTATCTTTACAAGACTCTAGAACAGGCAGACAAAACTCCAGACACTTCAATATGGTCTGTATTGCTTCATTAACGTCTGATCTACAGAACGTGTTAAACATGCAAATGTACAGTTGTAGTCGGAAGTTTACATACACCTTAGCCAAATACATTTAAACTCAGTTTTTCACATTTCCTGACATTTAATCCTAGTAAAAATTCCCTGTCTTAGGTCAGTTAGGATCATCACTTTTTTTTAAGAATGTGAAATGTCAGAAGTTTACATACACTCAATTCGTATTTGGTAGCATTGCCTTTAAATTGTTTAACTTGGGTCAACCGTTTCGGGTAGCCCCTTCCACAAGCTTCCCCCACAATAAGTTGGGTGAATTCTGGCCCATTCCTCCTGACAGAGCTGGTGTAACTGAGTCAGTTTTGTAGGCCTCCTTGCTCGCACATGCTTTTTCAGTTCTGCCCACACATTTTCTAAAGGATTGAGGTCAGGGCTTTGTGATGGCCACTCCAATACCTTGACTTTGTTGTCCACCTCTTTGGGGTAGGTGGGACGCTAGCGTCCCTTCTGGCCAATATCCGGTGAAATTGCAGAGCGCGAATTTCTAAATACAAAATTCGTAATATTAAACATTCATGAAAATACAAGTTTTTATACATCAGTTAAAAGCTTAACTTCTTGTTAATCCAGACGCTTTGTCAGATTTCAAAAAGGCTTTACGGCGAGTTCAGCTCCCCGCATACAAAAGCATTACAAACATTTTCCAAACAAGCAGAAGCGTCACAAAAGTCAGAAATAGCGATAAAATAAATCACTTACCTTTGAAGATCTTCCTCTGTTTGCAATCCAAAGGGTTCCAGCTACATAACAAATGGTCCTTTTGTTTGATAAAGTCCTTCTTTATATCCCAAAAAAGTCAGTTTAGTTGGCGCGCTTGACTCAGTAATCCACTGGTTTCCCTAGTTCAAAATGCATACAAATGAATCCTGAAAGTTACCAATAAACTTTGTCCAAACAAGTTAACCAACGTTTCTAATCAATCCTTTGGTATCCTAATATGTAAATAAACGACAAAATTTATAACAGAGAATAGTATGTTCATTACCGGAGATATATAACGAAGTGCGCACCCTCACCGACGCCAAAATCGCCACCTAGAAAAACTTGAAATTCTAGCTAATTTTTCAAAAAACAAGCCTGAAACTCTTTCTAAAGACTGTTGACATCTACTGGAAGCCCTAGCAATCTGGGAGGTGTTCCTTTGATAGTCTAATTTATTAGATTTTTCCATGATGTCAAGCAAAGAGGCACTGAGTTTGAAGGTAGTTCTTTGAAATACATCCACAGGTACACCTCCAATTGACTCAAATGATGTCAATTAGCCTATCAGAAGCTTCTAAAGCCATAACATAATTTTCTGGAATTTTCCAAGCTGTTTAAAGGCACAGTCAACTTAGTGTATGTAAACTCCTGACCCACTGGAATTGTGATACAGTGAATTATAAGTAAAATAAGACATTTGTGGAGTGGTTAAAAACGAGTTTTAATGACTCCAACATAAGTGTATGTGATCTTCCGACTTCAACTATATGTATATTTATGTATATATATATATATATATATATATAAAAACAGTGTCAGCCTTTTTTAAAAGCTGTGAAATCTACTTTAACAGGTCAAATAAACTCCAACATATAGACTTTAAAGAACATTGTTTCATTTGGAAATGACTAACTTTTCTTGTTCATGTAACTGACGTCAGTGTGCTGCTTAAAGTTTAGCTTCCTCCACTGTCCCCATACTGGACTCAAATTAGTGATCCTCTGCTTCTCAACATGCGTGACCGCTCTCCTTGACAATAAACCGATTGAGCTATACAAAAGGTACCAGTTGGATAGCTCCATCTGTGACATTTCAAGCTAGCTGTGGAGTGAGCTTACAGCATGTTCTTACCTCCGTTACACATGTTCAGGTTGACTTTCCCACGGAATCGACCATATACAGTACCAGTCAAAAGTTAGGACACAACTACTCATTCAAGGGTTTTTCTTTATTTTTACTATTTTCTACGTTGTAGAATAATGGTGAAGACATCAAAACTATTAAATAACACTTATGGAATCATAGAGTAGCCAAAAACGTGTTAAACAATATGCCACACCTGTCAGGTAAATGGATTATCTTGGCAAAGGAGACATTTTAACTAACAGGCATATAAACAATTGTGTGCACCAAATTTGAGAGAAATAAGCTTTCCTGCGTATGATAAAAAATCTGGGATATTTCAGCTCATGAAACATGCGACCAACACTTTACATATTTATATTGTTTGGAACATCTACCCAAAATATTTCACCTTCTTTTTTACTTTACCCAAAATATCGTGACATTATTGATAGTCAAAATGTGTGAACGTCTAAATAAAGAAATGCCATTGTGTCGACCCTATCAACAATGGGGAGACGTTACTGATGTGTTTTGTGTCTGTCTCCAATGTAAAAAAAATAAACAAGTTTTGGTCTTCCACGCAAAATTACTTATTTTAGGTTTTCAGGAAGTGTGTAAGTCCCATTCTGTATCATACAGCTATGAAGGTTATATATTTACAACCACCTGCTTGATAGGAATCCAGTGATGTCTGTGTCTTGAGTGTCATAGGACTGTCTAGTGTTTTGTGTTCTGACTTATAAAACAGAAATAAAAATAAGTAATGTAAACCTATCAGTAATTACCAGGATGCTCTACAACATTTGTTATAAAATCACACAAAGATTGTTTTAAATGATGAAATGTTTGAAAGCTGGCCTCAGGTTATTGAGGAATCTGATTTGGTTTAAACCTCATAGCAAGGCAGTTTTATCATGTGGAGATTTCATTCTGCTCTGTCTTAAAATAAACACTGTCTTTGGCAGGAGGAAAACCAAACTTGGAGGAACCAAAGACGTCCACACCAGCAAGTCGACACCTCTGCTCCCAGATTGGAAAGAGTTTTACCAAGTTAGGAAGCCTGAAAATATATGAGGGAATACACACAGGGCAGAAGCCTTTCCATTGCTCCCAGTGTGGGAAGAGTTTTAAGCGGTTAGACACCCTCAAAGCTCACGAGCGTATACACACAGGGGAGAAGCCTTTCCATTGCTCCCAGTGTGGGAAGAGTTTTAAGCGGTTAGACACCCTCAAAGCTCACGAGCGTATACACACAGGGGAGAAGCCTTTCCATTGCTCCCAGTGTGGGAATAGTTTTAGGCGGGTAGACACCCTCAAAGACCATGAGCGTATACACACAGGGGAGAAGCCTTACAAATGCTCAGACTGTGGGATGACGTTTCACTCATCACACTCACTTAAAAGTCATGTGAGAATTCACACAGGGGAGAAGCCTTTCCTTTGCTCCCAGTGTGAGAAGAGTTTTAAGCGGTTAGACAACCTCAAAGCTCATGAGCGTATACACACAGGGGAGAAGCCGTTCCATTGCTCCCAGTGTGGGAAGAGTTTTAAGCGGTTACTCATTCTCAACGCTCATGAGCGTATACACACAGGGGAGAAGCCTTTCCATTGCTCCCAGTGTGGGAAGAGTTTTAAGCGGTTAGACACCCTCAAAGCTCATCAGCGTATACACACAGGGGAGAAGCCTTACAAATGCTCAGACTGTGGGAAGACATATTACTCATCACACTCACTTAAAAGTCATTGGATAATTCACACAGGGGAGAAGCCTTTCCATTGCTCCCAGTGTGGGAATAGTTTTCAGCGGTTAGACACCCTCAAAGCTCATCAGCGTATACACACAGGGGAGAAGCCTTTCCATTGCTCCCAGTGTGGGAAGAGTTTTAAGCGGTTAGACACCCTCAAAGCTCATGAGCGTATACACACAGGGGAGAAGTCTTACAAATGCTCAGACTGTGGGAAGACATATTACTCATCACACTCACTTAAAAGTCATGTGAGAATTCACACAGGGGAGAAGCCTTTCCATTGCTCCCAGTGTGGGAAGAGTTTTAAGCGGTTAGACACCCTCAAAGCTCATCAGCGTATACACACAGGGGTGAAGCCTTTCCATTGCTCCCAGTGTGGGAAGAGTTTTAAGCGGTTAGACACCCTCAAAGCTCATGAGCGTATACACACAGGGGAGAAGCCTTACAAATGCTCAGAATGTGGGATGACATTTTACTCATCACACTCACTTAAAAGTCATGTGAGAATTCACACAGGGGAGAGGCCTTTCCATTGCTCCCAGTGTGAGAAGAGTTTTAAGCGGTTACTCACCCTCAAAGCTCATGAGCGTATACACACAGGGGAGAAGCCTTTCCATTGCTCCCAGTGTGGGAAGAGTTTTAAGCGGTTAGACACCCTCAAAGCTCATGAGCGTATACATACAGGGGAGAAGCCTTACAAATGCTCAGACTGTGGGAGGACATATTACTCATCACACTCACTTAAAAGTCATGTAAGAATTCACACAGGGGAGAAGCCTTACCTCTGCTCCCAATGTGGAAAGCGTTTTAGTCACTTAGGAAACATGAAAGCTCATGAGCGTATACACACAGGGGAGAAGCTTTACCACTGCTCCCAGTGTGGAAAGAGTTTTAACCATTCGGGAAAGCTGAAAAAACATGTGAGAATCCACACAGGAGACAATAATTACTTCTCCTTGACTTCTTAAAATTCATCAGAGAACATACACAGTGCTCCCAGTGTCTTATATTGTTGACTGAGAATGTGTTTACTTGTTTATACCTTATGAATTTAAATTGTACAATGTATAGTCAAAAATAGATTTGTATGTTTTTATTAGAAAACATCAATTGAATATAGAGTACAGTGGTTCGTTCTTTAGAAGTTGCAGCGTACTGCAGCACAACTTGCATGGTGCCACAGAATTCTATGGCACGTTATTTAAGTGTCAACCACTGTCACCATCAATGCTAGTTAGTGCTAGTTTGACCACCAGAGGGCATCTTTGAGAAGCATTTAATCGCCTTCAATAGTGGCTGTACTAGAGAATTTTAAACTTTTTTTGTAAGAACAATGTAAATGGGACTGATTTCAAGAAATTTTGCTTTATTCATTTGATTCATATTATGGTGTTTCTATTCCAAAAAAAACGAAAAACCCTCGGTTTCCGTTAGAATGGAACGTAAAATATGGCCCTGTACAATGTGACGGTCTGGAGTAGGCTACAGTACTGGGCTATTTAGCTAAAGAATCCCCGTGTCGTGAGGGCACACCGGAGACCGGGGTTCAATTCCCCGATGGGGAGGAAGGAGTAGGCTGTTCTTGTAAATAAGAATTTGTTCTTAACTGACTTGCGTAGTTCAATAAAGGTTACACTAAGAGCATAACATTTCTACACCATAATTGTATAATTGTCGTCTAACCAATACCCAAACGGAGAAAACAATCTAATTGATTGATCAAGACCAGTCCCCATGCTTGTCTCAAAGCAGCGCAAAACAGTGCTAAAATAGTTGTAGGCTTTTGCTTCAAATCCTATTGCTTCTATCTTCAATATGCTCTTTAAATAAATAAGACCTACACCACTTTAAACAGCACATTACTCAACACTCATGAGACTCATGTCACCTACTGTAAATTGAAAAATATGATGTGACTCTCCGCCAATAATTACATATAGAGGATTCTAATTTAAAACCAATAGCCGCCGCATTGGTCTCCCGGTGACGGCCGGCACGGGTATCGAACCTGCATCAGAGAGGTGTTGGTAAAGGTATATTGTCCTGCCAGTAGCCCATAATGGGCTATTATAATACTGTACGTGGTGTCTAGGTCAGGATAACCAAAACATTTCTTTATTAAAGACTATCAGAAAGAATGTTGGTACTTATTTATTTTGATCCAAAGCCATGAATGAGTGAGTCACTCAGATTTATGTAGGTGCCGGCTATATGACTGTGCCATCAACTTGATAATATATAACGATATTTTAGAGGTTATTTCATTTTCAAAAAAACTAAAGTGAGCGATTGTAATCTGAATAAAGGCCAAAACATTTATTTCTGTTTTTAGAGGGAGAGAAACACTCGGCCAGTTTTGCGCCACCCTGTGGGACTCCCAATCACAGTCAGATGTGATACATAATACTTTTTGTTGTATTATTATTATTTTTTTTTTCTGGTGGATTAAACAGAAATTGCAACCAATCCCGGCTGGTTGGGATTCAGCCAACCTGACTAAGAAATACATTTGATGATAGAAGTCTCCCCCTATCTTCCTTCTAGGCAAGTCTTTTGTCCAGCTACCTGCTAATAGCCATAATGGCGCTGTACGACATGACCGTGTGTGTTTTGAAAGAGTATTTTCCAGTAAGCAAAAATGTGTTTACCTTCATTAGACAACTTTGTTCCAATATTTCTGTCATTCATTGATATTTATTCCCATAGTAATTCGTTATGGATTCATAACTAAATAAACATCTGCATTTTGAAAGGGTATTTTTATCATTATTAACAAAAGCATAAAGATGTTGATGAAGAAATACTGTACTGCTGTTTTGAGTTAGAAATGTAACACTTAAGAGTACATCGAATACATTGCAGGTAGGGGGATGTTCACACCTACAGTAGCCGGGATATAAAGAGTCTATTGTCCTGCTAATCGGGCTACAAGTGTCTGAAAACCTGTTTTGAAAATGCCACCAGGTGTCCATCACTACTGTAAATAAAAACACAGCATCTTGTTTACATCTTGTTGACGTTCTTTATTGTAACCACGTCACAAATCATTTGTATCTACCTTTCCAATTGCTTTTAGCGTTTGGGATTTACAAATGTGCGCTTTTCATATAATTTTTCGTTAAATCCAGTTTGGATTTAAGTATAACTTTTGACTGATGCATTTAGTGAGAGGTCTAATGCTTTAATATTTAATAATATCTGCCCTCCGAATTAATATCTAAGGTGCATTTTTCACGCCATTATTACTTACATTGTTTTAGTTTGAACGTGCAGACAGGTACTAAGAACAGCGGGAGCGTTTCCCTAGTCAGCGCCATTATTAATGCAATGCCCCTTAAAGTGTTGCTCTGTGCTACCCAGTGGGGCGGGGGTCCACCCCCCTTCCTCCTCCCTTTCCCATGGGCTAGGTCCGTCTTCTGTGCGGGGCTCTGTGACCCATCCCGTGCCCCGTGCCCTCTTGCCTTGAACCTTGCGCGCCCTCCGCTGTTTCAGTGGATACAGCTGGAGAACTGCAAGGCAATCAATCCCATTGTGCGCCACTCTGGAGACATGACCAATATGACCAATATATATTGTCCTGCTAATATCAGGGTTAATAATATATCTGTGAGAATATTGTGGTGGCTAATTTCTGCATTACCAAATGAGGAGAGTTACAAACTTCACACACCAGTCAGAGTTATACTTAAACTACATCTTTAATACTAAGAACTTTGCAATAGCATTGACTTTCAATGATGCGCCATTTCTAATGAACCATTGAAAGTGACAACACAAAAGTACAAAGATCTTTTATAGCCAAGATACACCCCTAAAGCGAGGTTCTAATCCTGTTCCTGGTACTTCATAGCACAAAAACATCATCTCATCCAATGGCATAAATCAATTGTCAACTCTAGATACTCCCATCTCAAGTAAACCCCCTCTTGACCCCACTCCTAGACAAGCTCACTGAGGGGAGTGAGCCTCTAGGTCATACACTATCCCAGGATAAGTGCAATATCAGAGAGGACATACAATGGTTCCAGACACTGCCATACACCTTCCCCCAATGCCAAAGGAGGGACATTGTGGAGACAAGTAATTGGTTCCCCATTAATCACGCCATCCCTTCACATGGTTTAACAGATACATTCACATATGGGCACAGGTATTGAACCAGCATCTGTAGCAACGCAGTTTGCGATACAGTGCCTTAGACCGCTGCGCCACTCGGGCGATGTACATTGTCGTGGAAGAAGAAGAGGAGGGTGTTACAGTGAAAGAAGAGAAAGCATCCTCTTCCTCTCTACAAGGTTCTATCTCAATAAAGGTGAAGGAGAAAGACGTTTTGGGAGTGAAAGGGGAGGAGACAGAAGATCAGATTAACACCAGTGAATACTGTCTTAAAAACAGGGGCACAAACTATGCAGTTGTTGAACTAATGTGGGGTTTTAAAGGGGCATTCTACTGGAGTTTTACACTTGGATATGTTATTCTGTACTGTAGGAATTGTTAAAGTTTCAATCTGCCATTGGTACATACATTTATTGGATCCCTACAAGTCAGCTGGGCTAGACAATCTGGACCCTCTCTTTCTAAAATTATCAGCCAAAATTGTTGCAACCCCTATTACTAGCCTGTTCAACCTCTCTTTTGTATCGTCTGAGATCCCCAAAGATTGGAAAGCTGCTGCGGTCATCCCCCTCTTCAAAAGGGGGAGACACTCTAGACCCAAACTGTTATAGACCTATATCCATCCTGCCCTACCTTTCTAAAATCTGTGAAAGCCAAGTTAACAAACAGATCACCAACCAGTTCGAATCCCACTGTACCTTCTCCACTATGCAATCTGGTTTCCGAGCTGGTGCACCTCAGCCACGCTCAAGGTCCTAAACAATATCATAACTGCCATCGATAAAAGACAGTACTGTGCAGCCGTCTTCATCGACCTGACCAAGGCTTTCGACTCTGTCAATCACCGCATTCTTATCGGCAGACTCAATATCCTTGGCTTCTCAAATGACTGCCTCGCCTGGTTCACCAACTACTTCTCAGATAAGAGTTATTCACCAGGTTACCTAACAGAACCCTGATTCTATGATATTCACCAGGTTACCTAACAGAACCCTGATTCTATGATATTCACCAGGTTACCTAACAGAACCCTGATTCTGTGATATTCACCATACCTTTCACACATGGAAGACGGGAGCGACTACGTCCCTTATAAGGGAAGTGGCGTGGTCTGCTATTGGCCATTGCTCGATTGACGTTGTTTGACTGGATCTCCCTAGACTCCGCCCCTAACGAGGCTTATAATATCATAGAACCGGGGTTATGTTAGGTAACCTTAAGCTACATGTCCTACGATGCTAATTTCTCTGTATTAAATGGCCCTTAACTTTAACACAAGCAGAGATCCTGAAACTGATATACCCTTAAAGTATATTATGTTCAACTATTTAAAAATAATATTAACATATGTTTTCAATATTCATGTTAATATTTTTCAATATTCATGTGGTAAAAAAACTAAGGTTTTGGACTTCCACACATTAATTATCACTGTCTTTGGCAGGAGGAAAATCAAACATGGAGGACCCAAAGACGTCTAAACCAGCAAGACGACACCTCTGCTCCCAGATTGGAAAGAGTTTTACCAAGTTAGGAAGCCTGAAAAGACATAAGTGGACACACACAGGAGCGAAGCCACACCATTGCTCCCAGTGTGGAAAGAGTTTCAAATTGTTACGAACCCTTAAAGGTCATGAGCGAATACACACAGGGGAGAAGCCATACCATTGCACCCAGTGTGCAAAGCGTTTTCCCATTTAGGAAGCCTGAAAGCTCATGAGGGAATACACACAGGGGAGAAATCTTACAAACACTTAGACTGTGGGAAGATATATTCCTCATCACAGTCGCTTAAAAGTCATGTGAGAATCCACACAGGGGAGAAGCCTTACCACTGCTCCCAGTGCGCAAAGCGATTTACCCATTTACGATGCCTGAACGTTCATGAGCGAATACACATCGGGGAGAAGCCCTACCACTGCTCCCACTGTGGAAGAGATTTAACCATTCAGGAAAGCTGAAAGAACACATGAAACTGCACACAGGTGAGAAGTCTTACAAATGCAAGTCCATATTAATGTTCAATACACACAATAGGTTGATCAGTAGCCAGTTAGCTAGATGTACAGTCCAATATGAATGTTCCATACACACAATAAGTTGATCGGTAGACAGTTAGCTGCTAAGTCTTAACACCGCTAGCTATCACAGCTAGATATCAACAAAGTCAAAATGCACTACAGAAATGGTGATGTTTACCGGAGCTTCCTGAGGGGAAAATAATTAGGCTGTATAAAGATTGATTAACCACGTTTCCATCCAAAGTTTTTATTTGAGTAAAGTCATACCGTATAAAAAAACTAAAGACAGATGTGATGGAAACAGGTTTTCAGAAGACTGAGGTGGGTTTCCCTCAAACTTTTTACCTGGGCTTTGCTCCTTTCATTATTATTTTCATCCTGACAAACTCCCCAATCTCTGCCAGTGACAAGCATTCCCATAACATGATGCTGCCACCACAGTACTTATTGTGTGGTTAAAGTGTGGTCTATCTCCAGGTCATCAGACTGTTAAATAGTCACCTCTAGCCGGCCTCCGCCCAGCACCCTGCCCTGAACTTTAGTCACTGTGATTAGCCGTCTACCACCCAGTACTCCACCCTGTATTCTAGTCCAGGCTCATCCTATATAACTACTGCTGTACATATCTTTTCTATTCATATACGGTCCATAATGTCTTTACACACCATCATATATATTGTAAACAAACTGTATATATTTATATTCCAGACTCTGGCATTGCTCGTTCTACAATTTCTATATTTCTAAATCTTTAAAAGGAATTGTGTAGATTTGCATGTATTATTTTGTATTGTTAGATATTACAGCACTGTTTCACTACACCTGCGATAACATCTGAGAAATATGTGTATGAGACCAATAACATTTGATTTGATCTGTGGTCAGAGGTGTGCAGACAACAGACGGTGGTGGAGGTGTTTATGGTGGAGAGGACTGTTGACTCAGTGGAGGACATCCCAGCCACTTGGCAGTGTTGACACTGCTACTTCCTATTTGACTGGTAATAGGACTTCACTGCTATTTCATAGTTTTGATGTCTTCATCTATTATTCTACAATGTAGAAAATAGTCAAAATAAAGAAAAACCCTTGAATGAGTAGGTGTGTCCAAACTTTTGACTGGTTCTGTATACTTATGCTACTGTCACATAACAAAATACAATGGCAGTGTCAGTATATGCATCCTTAGATGCTGTGGGAATGTGTTATATTGTGTACATGTTCCCCTTGTAGATATTCCTTAACATCTTAGATACTAGTACATTAGTATTACATAACAGTGTAATAGTGTAGTACTACAGTACGGTCCTGTCTTGACATCCACGTTTGAAACTCAAAAGTTTATTGTCAGAACCAGCTTTTTGGACATGTGTAGTATATAAAATATCAGGGAGTCCTTGATACACCAAAGGTTCTTGTTTTCTACAGTTTGACATAAACAGTATTTCCCTCCTGTCTAAAAACATACTTTTGGATTATAAACATGTCAATAAAAAAAAGATTACTAAAGTAGCCAATGTATCTTGTTATGTCATATACATCATAACCCAAGGGTGGTCAAAATTGTTGTTCAAATGTTGCATATAAAATCGACAGGCGCATTGGGTTATATGTTAGAATGTCTAATAAACAACTATATTGTATACATTAACAATATTGTTTTGTCATAATAAACTGTTACCTGCATCTGTATACAGACGATACAGTTGTGTACTATATTGCCCGCCCTGCTGATCAGGCTCTATCTGAACTACAGTATGCTGTCATTATTTTACAGAAAACCTTTACTGACCTTAAATTATTATTGAATCTGTGTAAAACTAAGTATATGTTGTTTTCTAGAGTGAACAAAAATGATTCTAATGATTGAAGTGTGTCATGTTGTATAAAGATCAGAGACAGGCGCAGGAATACAAAATCTTTTTTTTTCTCTACCCACAGATGATATAAACATGACGGGATAGAAGCCCAAAACAAACACGTATATTTTACACGAGGCTGTAACCCAAACAATGAGCGAGGTGTGAACCTATAATAAATACACTGGACGAGACCCGTAATGACAATACACTGGACGAGACCCGTAATGACAATACACGGGACGAGACCCATAATGACAATACACGGGACGAGACCCGTTGTTTTTTTCTGGAATTTTGTTTTCTCCGTTTAGTTTTTCCAGGTTTCTGATGTCCCTGTTTTTCTGTTTTTCTCTCTAAATCACACTGTTAATAGAAAAACAACAACATTGGATGTCATAAGTCCACAACAATACTTAAACCACATCAGGAGACCACTTTTGAAGTCTGAGAAAAATCTAAGACATTTTCATTTTTGGGTGTAGATTCCCTTTAATTCAAGTGGCACCAGCAAGAGCCTTGCTTGGTTAGTGGTGTCTCTGTAGCACACATGTGATTGCAGAGTTTGCTGAACAAATCACAACTGGATTGATGCAAATAATCATGATATCATTCTGCCAGGTAAACATAGACTACTTTGTAGTTAACATTTAATTGACAAGGTTTTTGGGAAAGCTTTTCTATCAACCAGAAGATGGTTGTCATTAGCATCATCGCTAACAGCTACACATAGTGGTAGACAAATGCACTCAGACAGGGGCATTTCCTGGCTGTTTCCTCTTCAGAAAGTTTAAGGAAAATACAAATCACTTAGACAAATTTAACGACAACTTGCAGGCAGTGGGTTCAGTATAACTATGACAAAAAAATGAATACTCTTTAATCTGTCACCTAATCCTACCTAATGGGCAGGTCAGCCCTGGAGTAAAGTATTGGCTGTAAGAAGTAAGAGAAAACATAACATCTGGTTGTTTTTAAATTGCTACTTATGACATTGCTTGCCAGAATAAACATGGAAATTAATATTTTTCCAATCTGCGTTACCCACTCCAGTCAGCAGATGGCGATATGAGTATTTCAGGTGATGCTTCTTGCATGACGTATAATCTAGTGGACGGAACTGGAGGCTTCTTCAACAGCGACAAAAGGCTTCTGATTCAACCAACGCGGTGGTTTGCTAGCGAACATAAAACTGAAACGTTGAAGCTCTTTAGACCAATCTTGTCTTTATTACTGTTAGTGTTTTGAATATAATTATTTTTACTTATCTACTAGTTCATTTATGCGTAATTTGCTTGTTAAATTAGTAAATGTGTTAAATTGATACTGCACGAAGCTAATCGACCGGAGCATGAGCTCTCTAAACTCGACGGAGAAAGAAGCTCTGATGAAAGGAGAGGAAGAAGCTTTCAGGATGAAAAAGGAGGAAGAGGAGCCTATCACATTGAAAGAAGTAGAGGATGATATTACAGTGAAAGAGGAAGATGGGAAAGAAGTTGTCAAAGTGGAAGAGGAGGAGGTAGAATCTTTCAGAATCAAAAAGGAGGAAGATGCCATAACATTGAAAGAAGAGAATGTAGTGAAAGAAGAGGAAGAACCTTTTGGAGTAAAAGAGGAAGAGGAGGCTATCTCAATAAAAGAGGAGGAGACTGAAGATCCGATTACCACCAGTGAGTACTGTCTTAAAAACGGGCACAAACTATGCAGTTCTTGAAATGTTGTTTTAAAGGGGCATTCTACTTCAGTTCTACACTTGAATATGTTGTTCAGTACTGTAGAAATTGTTTAAGGGACAATCCGTCATTGGTACATATGTTTTTGGGACTTCGACGTATTGAATTCTCATTCTCCATGTGGTCTACATTAAAGTTCACCTCATCTAATATAACAGGCTTTTAAAATCTACTTAAAATATCAAAGGGATGTTAAAGGCACCCATTTTGTGGAAATTACCCTTTACATTTACAACACAAACAATATTTTACAAAGTCGTGATGAAAGTGGCCATTTTAGACACATTCATGCTTCTTGGTTGCAATAGACGGTGATAAGTTTACAATCTGTTTGATGTTCTCATTCACACAGGAGAGAGAAATGACTATCGTGGATCCTTTGGGGAGCCTCAACAACATCCTGATGCTGACGAGACAGAGAAGAGTCTCTCCAGATCAGAACACCAGATGGTACAGCTTGGTCTGGTCTAGCATACAGCTTGCTCTATCTGGGTCTGGGCTGGGTTTCTGTAAAGCACTTAATGACAACAGTGGCATCAGCATCCATAATGATATGTGTCTGTGTCCCCTCTTTATGGTTACCAGGACAACGTTAGCCCTTCCTCCCTCCTGGAGTCCCTGTGTCGTGCCTCTCCTGGTAGCGCCTTACTGCTGGGTATGAAGAGGTTGTCTGTACTGCTGGTGGACTGCAGGAAAACAACGGGGCTGAGTGGAACTGTGAGAGGAGGAGAAGAGAAGAAAGGATCAGATTTGACTCATCAAAGTAAGTACTGTAGTTTAGTTTGAACAAATAAAATAGATCTGCCCACTGGTATCTGTTACCAGGACAATCATTTACTTTTACATTTAAGTCATTTAGCAGACGCTCTTATCCAGAGCGACTTACAAATTGGTGCATTCACCTTATGATATCCAGTGGAACAACCACTTTACAATAGTGCATCTAAATCTTTTGGGAGGGGGGGGGGGGGGGGGGGGGGGGGGTTAGAAGGATTACTTTATCCTATCCCAGGTACTTTATCCAATCAGCAGAGTTCTGTTAGTTGACATGAAGATAGACTGGTGGATATGGATGTTATGAATATCATAACACTGAAAAAGGATTCTGTCAATGAAAAGAGAGAAAACAATAGACCATAGAAAACCTTAACATCTGATCTACACAACTTAAAAAAGGAAATACCTAGATTCTTCAAATATTATTGTCTTAAAGGAGGCCTGTAGCACCTACAGATGGAACATTATGGAGTCTTAAAGGAGGCCTGTAGCATCTAATGATGAAACATTATGGAGTCTTAAAGGAGGACTGTAGCATCTAATGATGAAACATTATGGAGTCTTAAAGGAGGCCTGTAGCATCTAATGATGAAACATTATGGAGTCTGAAAGGAGGACTGTAGTATCTAATGATGAAACATTAAGGAGTCTAATGATGGAAAGGGGATACCTCGTCAGTTGTATAACTAAATGTGTCTTCCGCATTGAACCCAACCCCTCTGATTCAGAGACTTAATCAACGTCCACGTCATTGGTGCCCGGGGATTAGTTGTTGTTGGGGGTTAACTGCCTTGCTCAAGTTCAGGACGGCAGATTTTTCCAACTTGCTGACGTGGGGATTCGAACCGGGGACCTTTCGGTTTCATTCTTATATGCTAGTCTACAAATGTTCCAACTTCAATTCATTATTTGTCAATGATGCTTTAAAGGAGAAGTTTACCCAACATCCAGAAACTCCTAAGTGATTCCATACATTGAAACTAGTCCAGTGGAGTTTTCCCTCTCCCCCTCTCTCTCCCTGTAGTGTTGTACTGAAACAGCTGCAGAAACGTGACTTGTGATGTTGCTGCATGCGGACCTCACTCTGCTGCTTTGCCAGTTAATTTATTTTATTACAGCTATGGCCTTTGGCTTTCACCTGGAGTAGTTTATTTATGTATGAGAAAAAAAATATTTTCAACCCATAAACATATACAAATACACTCAGCAAAAAATGTACGTATCTTTTTAAGGATCCTGTCTTTTAAAGACAATTCGTAAAATTCCAAATTACGTCACAGATCTTCATTGTAAAGGGTTTAAACACTGTTTCCCATGCTTGTTCAATGAACCATAAACAATTAATGAACATGCACCTGTGGAACGGTCGTTAAGACACAAACAGCTTACAGACGGTAGGCAATTAAACTTAGGACTCTAAAGAAGCCTTTCTACTGACTCTGGAAAAACACCAAAAGAAAGATGCCCAGGGTCCCTGCTCATCTGTGTGAACATGCGTTAGGCATGCTGCAAGGAGGCATGAGGACTGTAGATGTGGCCAGGGCAATAAATTGCAATGTCCGTACTGTGAGACGCCTTAGACAGCGCTACAGGGAGACAGGACGGACAGCTGATCGTCCTCGCAGTGGCAGACCACGTGTAAAAACACCTGCACAGGATCGGTACATCCGAACATCACACCTGCGGGACAGGTACAGGATGGCAACAACAACTGCCCACGTTACACCAGGAACGCACAATCCCAACATCGGTACTCAGACTGTCCGCAATAAGCTGAGAAAGGCTGGACTGAGGGCTTGTAGGCCTGTTGAAAGGCAGGTCCTCACCAGACATCACCGGTAACAACGTCGCCTCTGGACTCAAACTCACCGTCACTGGACCAGACAGGACTGGCAAAAAATGCTCTTCACTGACAAATCACGGTTTTGTCTCCAGGGGTGATGGTTGGATTCGCGTTTATCGTCGAAGGAATGAGCATTACACCGAGGCCTGTACTCTGGAGCGGGATCGATTTGAAGGTGGAGGGGCCGTCATGGTCTGGGGCGGTGTGTCACAGCATAATCAGACTGAGCTTGTTGTCATTGCAGGCAATCTCAATGCTGTGCTTTACAGGGAAGACATCCTCCTCCCTCATGTGGTACCCTTCCTGCAGGTTCATCCTGACATGAACCTCCAGCATGACAATGCCACCAGCCATACTGCTCGTTCTGTGCGTGATTTCCTGAAAGACCGGAATGTCACTGTTCTGCCATGGCCAGCGAAGAGCCCAGATCTCAATCCCATTGAGCACGTCTGGGACCTGTTGGATTGGAAGGTGAGGCCTAGGGCCATTCCCCCCAGAAATGTCTGGGAACTTGCAGGTGCCTTGGTGGAAGAGTGGGGTAACATCTCACAGCAAGTACTGGCAAATCTGGTGCAGTCCACGAGGAGGAGATGCACTGCAGTACTTAATGCAGCTGTTGGCCACACCAGATACTGACTGTTACATTTGATTTTGACCCCCCCCCTTTGTTCAGGGACACGTTATTCCATTTCAAATAGTCACATGTCTGTGGAACTTGTTCAGTTTATGTCTCAGTTGTTGAATCTTGTTATGTTCATACAAATATTTACACATGTTAAGTTTGCTGAAAATAAATGCAGTTGACAGTGAGAGGACGTTTCTTTTTTTTGTTGAGTTTAGATTGACGAGGGGGAAAAAACAATTTTAATCAATTTTAGAATAAGGCTGAAACGTAACAAAATTTGGAAAAGGTGAAAGGGTCTGAATACTTAACGAATGCACTGTGTGTGTGTGTGTGTGTGTACTGAACCAAAATATAAACAACAATTTCAACTATTTACAGTTCATATAAGTCAGTCATTGTAAATAAATAAATTAGGCCTTAATCTATGGACTTTACATGACTGGGCAGGGGCGCAGCCATTGGTGGGCCCTGGAGGGCATACGCCCACCCATTGCGGAGCCAGTCCCAGCCAATCAGAATTAGTTTTCCCCCACAAAAGGGCTTCATTACAAAGAGAAATACAACTCGGGTGGCTGGTCTCAGACGATGTGGAGGTCCTGGGCTGGTGTCGTTATATGTGGTCTGTGGTTGTGAGGCCAGTTGGATGTACTGCCAAATTCTCTAAAACGAATTTAACATTCAATTATCTGGTAACGGCTCTAGTGGATATTCCTGCATGCAGCATTCAATTGCACGCTCCCTCAAAACTTGAGACATCTGTGGCATTGTTGTGTGACAAAACTGCACATTTTAGAGTGGCCTTTTATTATCCCCAGCACAAGGTGCACCTGTGTAATAATCAAGCTGTTCAATCAGCTTCTTGATATGCCACACCTGTCAGGTGGATGGATTATCTTGGCAAAGAATAAATGTTCACTAACAGGCATGTAAAAAATTCTGCAATCTTTTTTTTCAGCTCATTAAACATCCAACACTTTACATGTTGCGTTTATATTTTTGTTTATTGTAGTTACTATCAGTTTTAGGAACATCTCAAATATTTCACCTTATTTTTTACTTTACCCAAAATATGACATCAGCGATAGTCAAAATGTTGAAAACCTGTGAACATCTAAATAAATTGGGCCATTTAAACAGCATGTGTGGAACCCTTTCAACAACGGGGAGATGTTGCTGATGTGCTTTGTGTCTTCGACGTAAACACTAGTTTTGGATTTCCACTTAAAATTACTACTTTACTTATTTTATGTTTAAGGAAGTGTGTACAGTCGTGGCCTAAAGTTTTGAGAATGACACAAATATTAATTTTCACTAAGTCTGCTGCCTCAGTTTGTATGATGGCAATTTGCATATACACCAGAATGTTATGAAGAGTGATCAGATGAATTGCAATTAATTAATTGCAAAGTCCCTCTTTGCCATGCAAATGAACTGAATCCCCCCCAAAACTGGAAGCTTCAAAAGGAGGGGGGTGCTTGGAATCATTGTTCTTCCTCTGTCACCCATGGTTACCTGCAAGGAAACACGTGCCGTCATCATTGCTTTGCACAAAAAGGCTTCACAGGCAAGGATATTGCTGCCAGTAAGATTGCACCTAAATCAACCATTTATCGGATCATCAAGAACTTCAAGGAGAGTGGTTCAATTGTTGTGAAGGCGGCTTCAGGGCACCCAAGAAAGTCCAGCAAGCGCCAAGACCGTCTCCTAAAGTTGATTCAGCTGTGGGATCGGGGTACCACCAGTACAGAGCTTGCTCAGGAATGGCAGCAGGCAGGTGTGAGTGCATCTGCACGCACAGTGAGGCGAAGACTTTTGGAGGATGGCCTGGTGTCAAGAAGGGCAGCAAAGAAGCCACTTCTCTCCAGGAAAAACATCAGGGACAGACTGATATTCTGCAAAAGGTACAGGGATTGGACTGCCGAGGACTGGAGTAAAGTCATTTTCTCTGATGAATCCCCTTTCCAATTGTTTGGGGCATCCGGAAAAAAGCTTTTCCGGAGAAGACAAGGTGAGCGCTACCATCAGTCCTGTGTCATGCCAACAGTAAAGCATCCTGAGACCATTCACGTGTGGGGTTGCTTCTCAGCCAAGGGAGTGGGCTCACTCACAATGTTGCCTAAGAACACAGCCATGAATAAAGAATGGTACCAACACATCCTCTGAGAGAAACTTCTCCCAACCATCCAGGAACAGTTTGGTGATGAACAATGCCTTTTCCAGCATGATGGAGCACCTTGCCATGAGGCAAAAGTGATAACTAAGTGGCTCGGGGAACAAAACATCAATATTTTGAGTCCATGGCCAGGAAACTCCCCAGACCTTAATCCCATTGAGAACTTGTAGTCAATCCTCAAGACGCGGGTGGACAAACAAAAACCCACAAATTCTGACAAACTCCAAGCATTGATTATGCAAGAATGGGCTGCCATCAGTCAGGATGTGGCCCAGAAGTGAACTGACAGCATGCCAGGGCGGATTGCAGAGGATCTTGAAAAAGAAGGGTCAACACTGCAAATATTGACTCTTTGCATCAACTTAATGTCATTGTCAATAAAAGTCTTTGACACTTATGAAATGCTTGTAATTGTACTTCAGTGTTCCATAGTAACATCTGACAAAAATATCTAAAGACACTGAAGCAGCAAACTTTGTGGAAATTAATGTGTCATTCTCAAAACTTTTGGCCACAACTGTAGGTCTCATTCTGTATCATACAGCTATGAAAGTTTTATATATTTAGAACCACCTGCTCGATAAGAATCCAGCGACGTCTGTGTCTTCAGTGTCCTAGAACTGTTTAATTTTTGTGTTCAGACTTGTAAACAGAATGAATAAATAAGTCATGTAAACATATTATTAGTAATTACCAGGAAACTCTACAACATTTGTTTTAAAATCACACCAAGATTGTTAAAAATGTCCTCAGGTTATTGAGGGATCTGATTAGGATTTACCCTCGTAGCAAGGCCGTTTTATCATGTGGAGGTTTCATTCGGGTCTCTATTTAAAAAAACTCACTGTCTTTGGCAGGAGAAAAACCAGAATCAGAGGAACCAGAGCCAGGGACGTCCAAACCAGAAAGAAGACACCAGTGTTCCTACTGTGGAAAGGGTTGTAACCACTTATGTGAGCTGAAACAACATGAGAGAATACACACAGGGGAGAAGCCTTACCACTGCTCCCAGTGCGGAAAGAGTTTTAGCCACAAAGGAAACCTGAAACAACACGAGAGAATACACACAGGTGAGAAGCCTTACCACTGCTTCCAGTGTGGAAAGAGTTTTAACCTGTTAGGGTACCTGAAACGACATGAGCGATTACACACAGGAGAGAAGCCTTACCACTGTTCCCAGTGTGGAAAGGGTTGTAAACTCTTATGGGAGCTGAAACAACATGAGAGAATACACACAGGGGGGAAGCCTTATCACTGCTCTCAGTGCAGCAAGAGTTTTAACCTCTTATGGGAGCTGAAACAACATGAGAGAATACACACAGGGGAGAAGCCTTACCACTGCTCGCAGTGCGGAAAGAGTTTTAACCAGAAAGGACACATGAAAGCTCACGAGAGAATACACACAGGGGAGAAGCCTTACCACTGCTCCCAGTGTGGAAAGAGATTTAGCCATATAAGGAACCTGAAAGTCCATGGGATTATACACACCGGGGAGAAGCCTTACCACTGCTCCCAGTGTGGCAAATGTTTTAACCAGTTAGGGGCCCTGAAACAACATGAGAGAATACACACAGGGGAGAAGCCTTACCACTGCTCCCAGTGTGGAAAGTGTTTCAACGGGTCAGGGGATCTGAAAAAACATGAGAGAATACACACCAGGGAGAAGCCTTAACACTGCTCCCAGTGTGGAAGGAGTTTTTACCAGAAAAGCAAACTGAACCAACACGAGAAAATACCCAGAGGGGAGAAGCCTTACCACTCCTCCCAGGGTGCAAAGCTTTTGCCCATTAAGGAAGCCTGAAAGAACACATGAGACTGCACACAGAGGAGAAGGCTTACAAAAGCTCAGACTGTGGGAGAACATTTTACTCATAACAATCACTTAAACGTCATGAGAAAATCCACACAGGGGAGAGAAATTACTTCTCTTAGTGTGTATATTGATATTTCACATCACATTGACTTAAAATTCATCAGAGAACATACACAGTGTTCCCGTCTTATATTGTTGACCGATAATGTGTTTACCTGTTTTTACCATATGAAATTGAATTGTACAAAGTATACTCAAACATATATTTGTATGTTTTTATTAGAAAACATGAATTGAATATGGAGTATGTCAGTTTGAATATAAAGTAGATCATATTCCATGTGTTTAAATGGTCCATTTTTAAACTCTGACTGTGTGTTTATCTGGGTGTGTCATTCCTCCAGCACTACAGATAATCAAGTGATATTTGGATGTGATGCATTTGCTCCATTGTTTACATTTGCATTGTTGGCCCACTGATGATTTAATGAAATGAAAATGTTCAGACTTTGTAATGGAAAATCTTAATTGTATGTGTCCACAGAACTGAGTATGTGACTAACCTTGTGAAACTGTCCTATTATAATCTCCTGTTCTTGGGAGTATCATCCTGTGTTGCAAACCAGCTGCACCTGCGTCCTTGTATGAATGAAGTCCTTCCCAGGAACAAGAAACTATAAAGATATGTGTTCGTAACCCAATGCTCCGGAATTTAAACCGTCTCCATTTTGCTGTGTAACTGGTGTATAAGAGGTCATACAAAGATTCTGCTGTGACTCTTATGTGGATGATGTTATAAATATCTGTTGGTCTGATTTGATTAATGAGGAGTATCCAGACGCTGCACTTGATGAATTTAATTTAATTTATGAAATTGCTTCTAACAATTATTGATCAACATGTACCTGTTAAAGAAACTGACTGGTTGAACTGTTAAGGCTCCATGGATTGAGGAATTGAAAAACTGTATGGTTGAAAGAGATGGGGCAAAAGGAGTGGCTAATAAGTCTGGCTGCACATCTGGCTGGCTTACATACTGTAAATTGAGAAATGATGTGACCAGACTCAACAAAAAGAATAAACTTTATTATGAGTCCAAGATCAATGATATAAAGAATGATGGAAACAAACTTGTAAAAAAAAACATAATGAAAGAAAAGCAGTGCAAGTATTGAATTTTGTAAAGTTAGTGTGGGAGAGATGGAAGAATTGTTATCGATCATGAATGACTGTCACGTCCTGACCATAGTAAGATGTTATTTTCTATGGTAGAGTAGGTCAGGGCGTGACGGGGTGTTTTGTGTTTTTCTATGTTTTCTATATCTATGTTTAGTTCTAGTTTTCTATTTCTATGTTGTTTTTTTGGGGGATGATCTCCAATTAGAGGCAGCTGGTCCTCGTCTCTAATTGGAGATCATACTTAAGTAGTTTTTTTTTCCCCCCATCTGTGTTGTGGGCAGTTGTATTTTGTTTAGTCTATGTACCTGACAGAACTGTGAGCTGATTGTTTTCCCTTTGTTATTTTCTTTAGTGTTTTTGAGTTAAAATAAATTTCATCATGAGCACTCAACACGCTGCACTTTGGTCCCCTCTCTACGACAGCTGATACAATGACACACCTCCTGGCATTGACAACTTAGATTGAAAGCTACTGAGGACAGTAGCTGACTTTATAGCCACTCCTATCTGTCATATTTTTAATCTGAGCCTAGAGTAAAGTCTTTGGCCTCAGGCCTGGAGGGAAGCCGAAGTAATTCCACTACCCAAGAGTGGTAAAGCGGCCTTTACTGGTTCTAACAGCAGACCTATAAGCTTGCTGCCAGCTCTTAGCCAACTGTTGGAAAAAATAGTGTTTGACCAAATACAATGTTATTTCTCTGTAAACAAATTAACAACATACTTTCAGCATGCTTATAGAGAAGGGCACTCAATATGTACTACACTGCCACAAATGACTGATGATTGGTTGAGAGAAATTGATAATAAGAAGATTGTGGGAGCTGTACTGTTAGATTTCAGTGCAGCCTTTGATATTATTGACCATAACCTGTTGTTGAAAAAACGTAGGTGCTGTGGCTTTTCAACCTCTGCCATATCGTGGATTCAGAGCTATCTATCTACTAGAACTCAGAGTCGTTTTTAATGGAAGCTTCTCTATCAAACATGTAAAGTGTGATGTACCGCAGGGCAGCTCTCTAGGCCCTCTACTCTTTTCTATTTTTTACCAATGACCTGCCACTGGCATTAAACAAAGCATGTGTGTCCATGTATGCTGATGATTCAACCATATACGCATCAGCAACCACAGCTAATGAAGTCACTGAAACCCTTAACAAAGAGTTGCAGTCTGTTTTGGAATGGGTGGCCAGTAATAAATTGGTCCTGAATATCTCTAAAACTAAGAGCATTGTATTTGGTACAAATCATTCCTTAAGTTCAAGAACCTCAACTGAATCTGGTAATGAATTGTATGGCTGTTGAACAAGTTGAGGAGACTAAATTACTTGGCATTACCTTAGATTGTAAACTGTCATGGTCAAAACATATAGATTCAATGGTTGTAAAGATGGGGAGAGGTCTAGCCGCAATAAAGAGATGCTCTGCTTTTTTGACACCACACTCCAAAAAGCAAGTTCTGCAGGCTCTAGTTTGTCTAATCTTGATTATTGTCCAGTCGTGTGTTCCAGTGCTGCAAGGAAAGACCTAGTTAAGCAAGCAAGTGTTAGAATAATTTGATATCTTGATGATAATAATCAATAATCAATTCGCCTTGACTAATGCCCAAGGTTTGTAAGACAATGGGTTAAATAATTAGGCAAGGACTCAGCTTTCTGCAAAAGGTTTCTGTAGCTTTATTCAGAGAACGTTCTGAGGTCAGGATAACAAAACAGTCATTTTATAGTTATTGCTTACTTACGCACATGCATTTACACACAAACTGTTGGTGACCTGCATCCCCCATTGACTTCCCACACTGTTTATCACTACCTAGCTCAGCCTGTTCCTTTCCCTCAAGGTTAGGAACCCTTTGAAGTTTTACTCCCTTTACCATCTGTCTCTCTATCTCTCTATACTAATTGCATACACACATTTCTTTCCCTCTCCAGTGGTTCCTGGAACTAATCAGACCAATCTATCACTACATTGATCATTACATTGATTATTCATTAACCATGCTGTATGACTAATAATTCATCATGGTTTATTGATTCATTTACCTTTATTAGATAATTATCTTATCAGCAAGACACTCAGTTCAAAAGATGGTGTTTTCCCTTTTTATCCCCTACTGAGGATCACCCCGCCCAGGGTGATGTCCCTTAACTTTAATACCATATAAGCTCATAATTAATAGTTGCTAATACAAAGATGTCTCTGCTAGGTGGAGTTCAGCTTATTGTGTTATTGGCAGTTAGTTTCCCAATCACTCTTCCCCTTATTGCTATCATGTCAGACTGGAAGTAAGACTGGAACATAGTATCAACAGGAACTCTTAGTTCCCTTTATCCATCTGTTACCTAAAATATAGTTTCAACACACAGACATCTGACTTTGTACAGTTGACCTTTTCATGCACTTGCAAGGTGTCTACCACTGATTCTTAATATCAAGCTAAAGCAAAAGATGAATCATTGTACTTTTGTCATCACAGGTGTTCCTATAATGTACAGATATCATCAAAGTTCTTACAAGTCAACTTACACACAGCTCTGACACACACTTATCCCACCAGACATGCCACCGGGGGTCTTTTCACAGTCCCCAAGATTCCAGAACAAATTCAAGAAAGCGTACAGTATTATATAGGGACCTTATTGCATGGAACTTCCTTCCATCTCATATTGCTCAAATTAACAGCAAACCTGGTTTAAAAAAACAGCTAAAGCAACACCTCACGGCATAACCCCTCTCCCCTATTTGGCCAAGGTAGTTTGTGTGTATGCATTGATATGTAGGCTACGTGTGCCTTTTACAAAATGTATGTAGTTCTGTCCTTGAGCTGTTCTTGTCTATTGATGTGCTGTATTATGTGTCATGTTTTGTGTGGACCCCAGGAAGAGGAGCTGCTGCTTTTGCAACAGTTAATGGGGATCCTAATAAAATACCAAACTGTTATTCTCTCTGAGCTCAGAAATAAAGAATCTTTGTTTGACTTGGACTCCAGCAGATCCTTATTTTATAATATCCACCCTGTCTTAGGTTAATTATTAACCCTGTCTTAGGTTAATTAGGATCACCACTTGATTTTAAGAAAGTGAAATGAGAGAATGATATTTTTTCAGCTTTTATTTCTTTCATCACATTCCTAGTGGGTCAGAAGATCGGCAGTGTATCAAATACTTGTTCTCCCCACTGTATATAGCTGAAGTCAGAAGTTTACATATACCTTAACCAAATACATTTAAAATCAGTTAACAATTCCTGACATTTAATCCTAGTAAGAATTCCTTGTCTTAGGTCAGTTAGGATCACCACTATATTTTAAGAATGTGAAATGTCAGAATAATAGTAGAGAGAATGATTTATTTTAGCTTATTTCTTTCATCACATTCCCAGTTGGTCAGAAGTTTACATACACTCAATTAGTATTTGGTAGCATTGCCTTTAAAATGTTTTTCTTGGGTCAAACGTTTCGGGTAGCCTTCCACAAGCTTCCCACAATAAGTTGGGTGAATTTTGGCCCATTCCTCCTGACAGAGCTGGTGTAACTGAGTCAGGTTTGTAGGCCGCTCACACACGCTTTTTCAGTTCTGCCCACACATTTTCTATAGCATTAAGGTCAGGGCTTTGTGATGCCCACTCCAATACCTTGATTTTGTTGTCCTTAAGCCATTTTGCAAAAACTTTGGAAGTATGCTTGGCGTCATTGTCCATTTGGAAGATCCATTTGCGACCAAGCTTTAACTTCCTGACTGACGTCTTGAGATCTTGAGATATATCTTCAATATATCCACATAATTTTCCTCCCTCATGAAGCCATCTATTTTGTGAAGTGCACCAGTCCTTCCTGCAGCAAAGCACCCCCACAACGTGATGCTGCCACCCGCGTGCTTCACGGTTGGGATGGTGTTCTTCGGCTTGCAAGCCTCCCCCTTTTTCCTCCGAACATAACGATGGTCATTATGGCCAAACAGTTCGATTTTCGTTTCATTAGACCAGAGGACACCTTCAGGCATTTGGAAATTGCTTCCAAGGATGAACCAGACTTGTGGAGGTCTACAATTTTTTTTCTGAGATCTTGTCTGATTTTTTTTTATTTTCCCATGATGTCAAGTAAAGAGGCACTGAGTTTGAAGGTAGGCCTTGAAATACATCCACAGGTACTCTTCCAATTGACTCAAATGATGTAAATTAGGCTATCAGAAGCTTTGAAAGCTATGACATAATTTTCTGGAATTTTCCAAGGCTGTTTAAAGGCACAGTCAACTTAGTGTATGTAAACTTCTGACCCACTGTAAACTTCTGACCCACTGGAATTGTGATACAGTGAATTATAAGTGAAATAATCTGCCTGTAAACAATTGTTGGAAAAATTACTTGTGTCATGCACACAGTAGATTTCCTAACTTGCCAAAACTATAGTTTGTTAACAAGAAATTTGTGGAGTGGTTGAAAAATGAGTTTTAATGACTCCAACCTAAGTGTATGTAAACTTCGATTTCAACTGTATATACTGTATACTGTATCCTTCACTATCTATTCTTTAATATCTATTCTTTACTATCTATTGCATCTTAGCCACTCTGTTACTGCTCATCCATGGATTTTATACTTATATGTTATTATCTCATTCCTTTACTAGATTGTGTGTATTAGGTTTTGTTGTGGAATTTGTTAGATATTAGGTTTTGTTGTGAAATTTGTTAGATATTACCTGTTAGATACTGCTGCACTGTCAGATCTAGAAGCATAAGCATTTTGCTACACTCGCAATAACATCTGCTAACCATGTGTATGTGACCAATAACATTTGATTTGATTTTAACAAAACAAATCCATATGATGATGTTCGATCAATGTGGAAAACGGATTGGATTTGTAAAAATCCATCTACACAAGGTATTTTTTATTAATTTTACACAACTGGCAACCTAAATCCAGTGACTGGTGACATTTTGTGTTTCAGCCAACTGGCAACCTAAATCCAGTGACTGGTGACATTTTGTGTTGATTTCATGTTGAATTCACTTTAGTTGACAACAAAGAAATGTAAATGGAAACTAGATGTTGAACTGACGTCTCTGCCCAGTGTGCTGGTCTGGATTAGTCGCAGGTGTTGGATCAATATCCACTTTAGTAGCTAAATTTCCGTGCAATTTGCGACAGATTTTCATGTGAATATTCTCAAATCTGCATAAAACAATATACGCGAAATGTTTGCATCAAACAGATTTATTGCGGATAAAAGTATTTGCGTGATGAAGTACTGCACGGAAGAAGAAAAAAATTGCTGTTGAATTCCCATGTACTGAACGAAAAATGCAAGTTAAATGGGTTTCCATTACATTTTCAACTCTACTGATGGTTTTGAAAAACCGTTGAGTTATATAGCAAACGTACTCTTGGCATGTGCACTGTAGCCAGCAGCTCACAGATACAGTGCTGGTAGGCTACCTACATGATGAGATTATTATGGATAAGAGAGATATTATTTTATTTGTCAAATGGCAACCAATCATCGATCATCATGCCACCAGAATAAGACCATCAAAATGTATTGGAAAGGAGCATCAAGCTCATCACGTGCACTTTCACCCCCCTGTGAAGTTCATAACTTATTTCATCTGTAGCCTAATAAACTGCATGGGTTCCCAAATCGTAGTGGGAGGACCACACATGATGGTCATTATATAAGAACTTGTTCTCAACTTACCTACCTGGTTAAATAAAGGTGAAATAAAATTAAATAAAAAAAATGTCAGACTGTTTTACGGGACAAATCAACCTTTTTTTCTAAATTAGTGTCTTTGAATTTGTTGATAAAATGCAGGACATGATTGTTTGGTTGTGCGGGACATGTGGTCACCCTAATTACCCGCCTCACTGACTCCCTTGGCCAGGTGAAACGACCTCTCTCTTAGAAGCACTTCTCTTCCTGCCTCTCGCTTCAGTAACTCAGCCACTCTTTTACCATCAGATGGTCCGTCAATCTGTAAGTCTCTAATTTCTTCGTTTTGATGTGCTGGTTTTGTTTTAGTCGGCTCCTGCCTGTGCTACTTGGTCTCGAGTTGTTAACAATGTTGGGCTCTGGCTTGCTACTCACTACTTACTGTGGTGGTTGGCTAGCTAGACTAGTTAGCTGGCTAGGCTAGCAGGTTAAAATAGCTAATGTTAGCTGGCTGGCTAAGATAACTGCATGTAACATGATTTGATAACTGGTTAGATAGCATTGTGTATTTACAAAACTTTGGTTTACTTTAATGTGGCTCAATTTGCTATTAAGCTGTAAATTAGAGCTAGCTAGGTGTTGATAGCCACTGGCTGACTCATGCAGTGCTGAAGTAGGTAGGTCTGGTAGGGCTAACATTAGCAGGCTAGTTGCCTAGCAACCTTGCAAGCTTATCTGTAACAGTCAATTCATAAAGTATTTGCTTGTAAGTTGGCTGAAAATGTTATTGAAACCAGTAGTCATGAGTGCACACGATTTGGTTTTGGTTTAATTTGAAGTTATCTATTTGAAGATATTTCTGTCAAAGTTTACATTGTATGGAATAGGCTGGCTAGCCGGGTCCTCCATATTACTTCACAGCCTGTAAAAAAGAATTCTGACATGACTTCGGCATTCTTTGAAATTCTGATCGGTTTTATGTACTCGAAAAATAGAAAAGAGAGGTATAACTTTGCATTGGGACTTGTGATGCTATACTAATGCAGATCCATGTTACATGTGGTTACATTTAGCTACCTTCACTTTAAGGGAGTTGTATGGTCACATTTAGATGTGAAAAAATAACAGACAGAGAAAACAGTTTCTATTTTAACAGTATTTGGGTCATTCTTGAGCTCTGGTAATATTTCAGTCCCACTGACTGATTTTGTATATACATTGAAATATCCAGTATAATGAATTGAAATAAATATAGCATTAATTTAAACTTTATTACAAAATCATATTTTTTTAGCTGACACCAAGAATTGTGTCATGTCCCCCAGGCGTTTCAATTCATTTTTACTTGGGAAATTAATATTAAAATGTGCACATAATTTAATGCAAACATAAATTTGTGTTATTTTGTTGAGAAAGTATTTGTATCAAATAAATGCATGATTATTGATTAAAATCACACAATTTAGCTCTGTCCCTCAGTCTACATGTAATGGGTTGTAAACCTGTGACAGGGTTGAGTTATTTACTTTATTTATGAATATTGCATCTAAACAAATTATTTATTGAATATTTTACACATTATATATTGTTTATATTCCCTTAGTTGCTGTAATGTGTTCCATGTGAACAGAAAATATATTTTAAGGCAGGTAGCCTAGTGGTAGGAGAGTTGGGCAAGGCTCTTAACTTCAGTTGTTCCTTTAAGTTGCTCTGGATCCTAAATTACTCAATGATTATAGTGTATACATGTAGTGTATACATGTGTATATATTCTAAGACTCTTTGATTTAACGTTATTCCATTGAAACATCTAGGGAATGATGGCACCCACATCAGCAGCAGAACGACAAAGGCAGTGTCTTGCACGTCACAATGCTGACCCAGTAAAAAGGGAACAATACCTTGAGAGAGAGAGATGGAAAAGGAATGTCGATTCAGGGAAAAAGATCAGTGATTTAAGTGAGAGAGACCAGCATCAGAAGCGTAAACAGTGGAGAACAGCATACAAAAGAAGCAAGGAGAGGAAAGGAGCACTGAGGAACTTGACCACTAAGTCCACATCATGAACGTTGAAGAGAACGGCGGACAGGTTGGTGGCTAAGGGCCGTGATATCAGTGATGCACAGGAGCTTTACAAAGGCCTCCATGTCAGTGAAGCTGTTCTGTGTGAAGAGTGCTGATGTTGAACCTGCAATGGAGATGATGCCAAGACCGATAAAAGCGATGCCCTCCATCATGAGAATACACCAGTTCATCACCCTTGCTCCTGGTGAGCTGATGTCTGATGATGTCAGTTGCCTTTGTTCAACAAAGAAGGACCTAAACTGTACGTGCTTTAACACACAGCACTTCAGTTTCAGGCAGAAGGTCCTTGCTGCTCCAGAACAGCCAGCCAATGAGGAAAATCCTTTTTTATCCAGGCATCATCCTCGGCAGGGATGAAATTAGTGTGTAAGTGAAATAGATGCATCATGTAGGACCAAACAGATTTTTCTGGCATTCTCGAGATGACATCCACTGGTATCAGTTTGATGAAGTCCTTGAAATGATTCCAGCCCCACAGCGTGTGACATCCTGCCACGTAAGAGGTTGAGAGAGATGTGTGGGTCAGACTCTCAGGAAGAAAACCATGAATGAATGAATACGGTGCTCCTGAGAAGAAGGATAGTCATGCCGACACTAGTGCTGTAGTTAACAGCTGTTCTAGCGTTCTAAATGCCCTTGGAACATGTTCCTACAGTTTGATGACATGTTGAACTTTTCTGATGAAACCTCTGAATGTTATTAATTACTCTAATGCCTGACGTGTTTTTATTTGTTTCGATATTTCCTGCAGTTTGGTTAATAAAACCCATATTATTCTAAATATATCTAATGTCCTTATTACATGGTTGCATACAATGAAATGTCATCTATTAGGGTAAATCTTGGAGGAATTTTGATAGTAAACTAAACTACTTTATATGGAAACTGATCTGTCTCTTCAACCCCGTTAAAGTATTCAACCCTGTCACCCTAGTCTCAACCCCGTCACATGACAATATTTGTTAAATAAAATGGCAAAGATGAATAAATATGAATTGAATGTTTTCTGAGTTCAGTGTGAAATGTTAAGGACAATTAATTCCAAGAAGATTAGATTTATATTAAAATTCTGAATGGAAAGCATTTTTTTTATTTAAATGATGACCCGCTGACACAGTGTGTTTATTTCAGGGTTTAATATAGCAAAATTCTGAGATTTTACATAAATGTTATATTTATAATAATTTTATTCGTTTGGGGGACACATGAGCATTAGGTAAATGTTGATTTTATAACAAGCATATTTTATAATCATATTCAGACCACTTCCATATTGTTTGTGACGGGGTTGATGATAAATGGTGTTCAATTCAGACAAAAATGGACAATAATAAAAGGTCTTTAATGCCTGATGTGGGAAAATATGTTTTCTTGAAGGTTTAATATGTACTTAAATATTACCGCAGTCCAATAATGACCCTTTTTATTCATAATGTTCATATTCAGGTCTAAGCCTGCGTAGAGGAAATATGGTCTTGTAAAGAAAAGAGAACAATAATGAGCTTTTTTGGAATGATTTGTTATGACGTTGTTTAGAACTGGTGACCACTGCAGTCAGCAGATGTGAGTCTTTCAGGTGACGCTTCTTGAGTGACGTAGGATCTAGTGAACGGGACGCTTCGACGACAACAACAGGGTTGCTGATTCACCTCCGTAGTCTGCTAGCCAGCACAAAATCTAAATATTTAACCACTTTAGATTTAAAAAAATGTGTGTAGCTACCTGAATCTGTGTTTTAAACACACTTCTGTAAGCGTATCAACACGTTGAGTTAAACGTAATTTGCAAATGTGTTAAGATTGATAGCTACTGAGTTTAGCACTAGGGTAGTCGCAAATGCTAGCTAGCTAATATCCCCGACCATGAGCTCACAAAGCTACTCCCTGCTAAAGAAGAGGTCTGCTGGACGGAGAAAGAAGTTCTCTTAAAAGAGGAGAAGAAAGAGGAGGCTGTCACAGCTAAAAAAGAAGTTGAGGATAAGGCTGTTACTGTGAAAGAGGAAGAAGACGTGTCAGTGAAAGAAGAGGAACATGCTTTCAGAGTGAAAGAGGAGGAGGAGGAAGAGAAACAACAGAATACATGTTTTGTTGAGGAGGAGAGGACTGTTACGGTGAAAGAAGAGGAAGACGTTACATTTTCCTCAATAAAGTAGCTATGAGCAGAGTCTGCGGGGTGACATGGGAGAACTTGGGAAGGTTGAAAACCAGGCACGTGCTGATAAAACTGGTACAGTCATTGACCGAGTACCAATTTCGCGCACTTCTCCTATGTAATGTCCATAGTCAGAACGCTACTGTTAAAATAACTTCCTGTTATTAACTATATGTGACGGTGAGATTCATAGAGCTGACACACCCAGTTGTCACTTCATATTTTGCTGCATAAAATTTAAAAAATGGGTTACAATTGGATTTTCTTTCTACTGGTCTACACAACCTACCCTACATTTTCAACAACAAAAAAGTTCAACAAAAATATCTACAATTAATTAACAATGTTAGGGCAACATATGTCAATTGTTTGTCAATTTCTCAAGCTCAGTCAATTTGGTTGTAAATCATGACTCGCGACCAGATCAAGACATTACGAGCGCATATTATAATCAGACTATCTCAGTGTTAGGTCATCAGAGGGCTGAGGCTTGTGGGGAGATGACTCGCGACCAGATCAAGACATTACGAGCGCATATTATTTGCTATCCCAACTCCTTGCTCCAGCCAAACGTTATGCCACGCCTACGGAGGTTAGTTTCTTCTCCGCAATGAGTCTGGATCTGAGTACCTCCAAGACGATTTATAGAATGGAAAGCCATTTTAGACCGTCTGATTGGTCCCAACTCCCCAGTTCTTGCCAGTGACATGCATACCCATAACATGATACTGCCACCACAATACTTGGAAATACAGAGGGTTTCACTCTAAGTTGTGTTGGGCACCAAACCTAAAGTTTTTCATTTCGGCAAAAAAGTAAATTTCTTTCCCTTTTTAAGGTCCTTGTTGTAAACTGGGTGGATCATTTAGAATGGGACACGCAGCCTATTACTTACCTCTTAATAACTTTAAGTTCAAAACTGTGCACTCTCCTCAAACAATAGCATTGTATTCTTTAACTGTAATAGCTACTGTAAATTGGACAGGGCAGTTAGATTAAGGTCCTTGTTGTAAACTGGATGGGTCATTTAGAATGGGACACGTGCTAATGAATTCTGTGGCTGTTTTTAAAATATTCTTAAACCTCATAGTGATGTCTCTGCGCATTTTCCAGTCTCTCTCACAAGCTCAGTTAAGAAGGATGATCTTTGTAGTGTCTGGGTGGTATGATGCACCATCCACAGATTAATAACCAGTTGAGAAGGATGGCCAGGTCTTTGTAGTGTCTGGTTGATATGATGCACCATCCACAGCACAGTTAAAAAGGATGGCGAGGTCTTTGAAGTGTGATGAAGGTAGCTAAGATTCTTATTTTAATTACTGCATACAGTATACTGCTGCTCCCCTGTGCTTAATGCTGCGTTCAAAATATCTCGTAAATTCATGAGTACCAGCGTACGACCGGGAAAAATCCACTTGAATGCCCCTCAGACTAGTTTCCAACTAGTAATTTCCAGTCTATCATCCCTGAGCTCTGACGTCACCCACATGCTGACCTCTGACCTAACCCACTGGGCAACTGACCTGGATAACAGCATGTTCAGCAGTTAACTGCAACAACAAAACATTATCATGATAGCTGTACTTTTAGTTTTATGGTTTGCAGCTTGTTTGTCATTAACCAATCAGCATTTCTCAACCTGTTCAAAGCAGGTTAATGCACACAACTCATTGCTCCCAGATTACAAATAGTATTTGAGTTTCCCACTTGTTATAAAAGCAGCATTATTTTTGCACCACCATGCAGGTATTAGGGATGCACAGATATTACATTTTTGGCCGATACCGATATCCAATATTTTCCTTGCCAAAACGATACCGATATTTAACATTTTAGCGGCCTTTTAAGCATTCTAATACAGTTAAATAGTTACACACACACACACACTGACCAACAATTAATTTTGTTGGCATTTACGTATGTCCCCATTACCAGTAAAACATAATCAAAACCTATTTCTTTCACTTACTTGCTGTGCTGTTTTGTTGTTCATTTGTTCAGTCTCAACCAGGATTTCATCATACATGTTTAGCAGTGAAGTTTCAGCTGTCTGTCTGTCCGTGGCCTCTCTTCCTTGGTGAGCACTGTCACTGTGTCCGTTTCCATCTTGTCCAGCTGTGTCTAACATTTCACGTAAACCCTGTTTCTTGTCTGCATCGAAGTAGCGGGTCTTGTACCTAGCATCGAGCATGGTGGCGACACAGTAAAGAGGCTCAGAGAGAATGCCACCGACTCGCTTGTTCACAGCCTCTTGTAGAGTACTTTTCCAAGTTAACCCCACAGTCTGTGTCTGCAGTTTTGTTGAGCAGGCGCTTCAATGCCATGAGAGGATATCGGCAGACGCGGTTGATGAGGTTGTTTCTCGAGTCAGTTGTTCGAATGGAGCTAGGAGTGTGTTCATGTTCTCAAATAACATTGAAATGATGGCAGCAGTATGTGAACCAGCACATTCTTGAGCATGCAATACGGCTTTCCTCAGTAGGAAATGTGCTGTCATTCTCAGCATGCTCATGGGGCTGACATCGCTGGTCCAAATGTCAGTCGTGAAGCTAATAGCAGTGACGCCCATAGCAAGTAGCTCATGGATGTGCGTTTCAACAATACTGTGCAACTCCGGTAGGGTAACATCTGAAAAATAGTGTATACTTTGTAGTGTGTACCGGCGAAAGCCAACATCATCCACGACAGAGAACGGTTGATTGTCAAGGGCAAAGAATTCTATTATCTTGGCGTTAATGGATTTCGCCTTTGAGTTGTCTCGCTGAAATGTTCTTACTCTTTGAAATGACTGCTGGATTTGAACTTGTTTAGGTGTTGGAATTGTGCTTAGTATTTTTCTGCTTTATGTGTAGCGCTGTATTTTTCATGGCGTCATTACGTCATCTACTTACGTTATATAGGTATGGCACGTCAGCTTTGACATTGTTTTTTAACATCAGCATTAAACATTTTTAGCTAATATCGTCCGATTCTGATATGCTTACCAATATGTCGTGCATCCCTAGCAGGTATGGTTCCCTATCAGAATGTCACAGGATCAGGAGATCCAACAGGGGTGCCACTTTGGTTTTAGAAGGGGGGGGCATAACCTGGTCGGAGGAGTTGGTTTTAGAAGGGGGGAATAACCTGGTCGGAGGGGTTGGTTTTAGAAGGGGGGGCATAACCTGGTTGTAGGGGTTGGTTTTAGAAGGGGGGGCATAACCTGGTCGGAGGGGTTGGTTTTAGAAGGGGGGGCATAACCTGGTCGGAGGGGTTGGTTTTTAGAAGGGGGGGGGCATAACCTGGTTGTAGGGGTTGGTTTTAGAAGGGGGGGCATAACCTGGTCGGAGGGGTTGGTTTTAGAAGGGGGGGCATAACCTGGTCGGAGGGGTTGGTTTTTAGAAGGAGGGGGGGCATAACCTGGTTGGAGGGTCTGGGTTGGTTTTAGGGGGGGCGGCATAACCTGGTCAGAGGGTCTGGGTTGGTTTTAGAAGGGGGGGCGTAACCTGGTCGGAGGGGTTGGTTTTAGAAGGGGGTGGCATAACCTGGTCGGAGGGTCTGGGTGTCCTTCCTAAGAATATTTTGGGGCATCTGAAGCTCATTTCCTGCAGTTTTACTAGGGCTGTCTCTGACTAAAAACATTTTATTTTTATTTTGACCAATTGATTGGTCAAATTCCAGTGGAACTACCAATCACGGCCGGTTGTGATACAGCCCGGGAACGAACCAGGGTCTGTAGTGA
Source organism: Salmo trutta (assembly GCF_901001165.1). Taxonomy (NCBI): domain Eukaryota; kingdom Metazoa; phylum Chordata; class Actinopteri; order Salmoniformes; family Salmonidae; genus Salmo; species Salmo trutta. The sequence continues at coordinate 30,555,486 of NC_042994.1, forward strand.
TGCCTCTAGCACTGAGATCCAGTGCCTTAGACCGCTGCACCACTCGGGACTAGTACGGGCTGTATTGCACAGTAATAAGGACTGCATGAGGAATGGAATAGATGATAAATAGGCAATATAAAATGGTGACTAATTTTAGCAGCCAGGAGAAACTGAATAGAACACAGCTACTCCAGCACACGTTGTAATAGTACCAATAATAGGAACCAGTAACATTTTCCCACGCACTCCAAAAGGCATAAATCCAGCCACGCTCCCACAAGGATAATACCGGGAGGAAAAAGAGGTCTCTATTTATACCCTTGTAAGAGCATGGGGCTAACTGACCAATAGGAACCTAGCTGGCTACTAAATGATTGTCTAAGGCCACATTCTATCGATCTCTCAAGTGACGGGGGAGAGAGGTGAAGATGGGTGAGGGCTAGACATAGCAGAGACCCAAAACAAATAAACCACCAAGATGCACATGCCCACAATGTCCAGGAGGGGAATTCTGGACAGAGTCTTCTCCATAAGTCGCTGTGGATGAAGTGGAACATTTAAATAGAGTCCTGGACAGAGTCTTGTCCATCAGTCGCTGTGGATGAAGTGGAACAGACACACAGCTTCTTGATATGTTGCCTTTACATCCTCTTCAGCTGTGATTAAGATGAATGTGGGTTGTTCCATATGATTTCAATCACTTTCTGACTGGTTAAAAACAGGCATAGTGGTCTTAGCATATAACTCACGCTAGGTGTTGGTGTATGAAGCCAATACAAGATTTGAATTAGTTTTCCAGCTGTTGCTGCGCAAAGACAAATGTAATCATGTAGAGATTTAATTCTAGTTTGTATTAATTAGTGCACATCGTAGCAAAAAAAACAACATAAACAAGCATTTCTTATTGTACAAGTTCCGCTAGTCGTCCCTCCCCATTTCGGCCTGTTTTCCTCTGTTTTCATTTGATGAATAGGACCATGATCGCTCTGTTAAGCTAAATACTCTGTCTTTGGCAGGAAAGAGACCAGACTCAGAGGAAGCAGAGGCATCCAAACCAGCAAGACCACACCACTGCTCTCAGTGAGGAAAGAGTTTACTAAGTTAGGGAACCTGAAAGACCATGAAAGAATACACACAGGAGAAAAGCCCTACCAATGTTCCCAGTGTGGAAAGAGTTTTACCCAGTTAGGAAGCCTGAAATTACATGAGAATACACACAGGAGATAAGCCTCATCACTGCTCCCAATGTGGAAAGGGTTTTACCCAGTTAGGACACCTGAAAAAACATGAGATATTGCACTCAGGGGAGAAGCCTTACCACTGCCCCCAATGTGAAAAGAGATTTTCCTCATCAGGGTGCCTGAAATCACACGAGCGGACACACTCAGGAGAAAAGCCTTACCACTGTGAAAAGAGTTTTAGCTGGTCAGGGCAACTGAAAGAGCATGAGAGAACACACACTGGAGAGAAGCCGTACCACCACTGCTCCCAGTGTGGAAAGAGTTTTACCCAGTTAGGAAACCTGAAAATACATGAGACAATACACTCTGGAGATAAGCCTCACAAATGCTCTCAATGTGGAAAGAGTTTTAACCGGTTGTATAACCTCAAAGAACATGAGAGGACACACACAGGAGAAAAGCCTTATCACTGCTCCCAGTGTGAATAGAGATTTTTCTCATCAGGGTCCCTGAAATCACATGAGAGGGCACACTCAGGAGAAAAGCCTTTCCAATGCTCACATTGTGAAAAGAGTTTTAGCCAGTTAGGGAGCATGAAAATACATGAGAGAACACATACAGGAGAAAAGCCCTGTGTGGACAGAATTTTACCGATGTAGGGAACCTGAAGACACAAGATAACACACACAAGGGATACATAGCCTTCCCACTTCTCCCACTGTGAAAATCCACACCTGAAAAAAGCATTATCAATACTCTGTGAAAAGCTATTTACCCAGTTAGGAGACCTGAAAGACCATGAGGGAACACAGAGGAGATGCCTTACCACTGCTGTCAGTGTCAAGGCTCAGGAGAAGACCCAGATGCAGACAGTTTCGAAGTAACAGACGTTTTTATTATGAAAACGGGGAGGCAGGCAAACGACATGTCAAGGGCAGGCAGAGGTCAGTAGTCCAGAACAGAGTTCGTAAAGTACAGAACGGCAGGCAGGCTCAAGGCAGTCAAAAACCGGGAAAACAGGAACTAGAGACAGACAGGAGCACAGGAAAAACCGCTGGTAGGCTTGACGAAACAAAAACTAACTGGCAACAGACAAACAGAGAACACCGGTATAAGTACACTGGGGAGGATGGGTGACACCTGGAGGGGGGTGGAGACAAGCACAAAGACAGGTTAAACAGATCAGGGTGTGACAGTCTGTGGAAAGAGATAGTTAACGTCACATAGCTTTAACTTAAAATTCATGAGAAATTCATGAGAACACACTCCCATTGTCTTATTTTTGAATGAAAATGTATGATTTTGTTTGTGCCATATGAAATCAAATTGGATAACGCCTGCTCAAAAATAAATGTGTATATCGTTTGCTATTTTATTTTCTCAAGACATGAATTGAATGTATACAGTTGTACATCAGATTCAATGTACAGGCTTACTGTGATTAAATGGTCTGTGTGTGTGTGTGTGTGTGTGTGTGTGTGTGTGTGTGTTAATCAATTGCTGTTTCCATGTGATGCTCTATTGTTTACATTGGCTGATAATGTTTCTTATGCTGCGTTCATAACAAGTGGGAAAATACTACTTTTAAACTGGATATGTATCTTAGGAGACCTGAGAAACATACCAAATGAAACTAGTTCAGACAAGACAAACCGTTCGGTAGGAGAGAGGAATTGTAAAAATAACTAATCTCAATTAAAGGGAATGTTTCCAATTATTGGGGAGGGGAGGGGAGAGCTGAAGGAAGGAAGGAAGGAAGGAAGGAGAGAGAGGTTGATGCTTAGAGCTGTGTAGAGGGAGGGAACAAGGGATGAAAAGCTCAAAGCTGGGTGAAAGGAGGCAGGGTGGGAAGGAGGGATGAAAGTGGAAAGAGGGAGGGACAGGGTGCTCAGAGCTCTCCACGGTCATTGATGACGACCTTGGCGGAGCATTTTCCACTGCTGGAACCCTTCTCCATGTTAGCGACAATGGTGAGCCCCTCCATGATCAAAACAAGTGGGAAAATACTACTTTTAAACTGGATATGTATCTTATGCTGCGTTCATAACAAGTGGGAAAAATACTACTTTTAAACTGGGAGCAACGAGTTGTGTGTTCACATACTGTTACGTACGCCTCTAGGAAGAGGGAACGCAACACCCTGCTACAACTCAACTCCCCGTGGAGTGAAAGAGGTATGGGACTGTAGGTGTGAGTAAGGATGACAAAGGCAGAGAATGTACCGTTTACAGGGAATTTATTTATTCCTTCATAAGGTAATACTTGGGGGAAAGGGGCTGAACGGAACCAAAGCAAAGAAAGTAAATGGCAAAGCCCTCTCCTACCTTACCTGCCTACCCACTACTTACCTAACTTAGCACCACCTGGTGCGCTACCCAAAATACAGGGGGTGGTCCACCCAGGTCTTACCTAGTGTGCATAGACAGTAAATACTATGGGTTATGTATGCCCACAGGCCTCTTGCCTAAGCACACCCTACGTGCCTTCCCCTTCCCCCCTGGGAACAAAAACAATGTCAATAATCAAAACACTGCGTCCTACTTACACACACAGGACATACTAATAAGCTCTCTCTACAACAACCAACATAGGCCATACCAATCAGCTCTCTCAACAACAACCAACACAGTACACACTCGTCATCTCCCTTCTGAGCAACAGAACACTGGCTTATATAGTTGGAGAAGGAGTTGGTAAATGAAGACAGCTGTTTCTGACGAGAGCGCGGGGTCAGCTCCAATCATCAATGGGGCCGACCAATCAGCTGCTTGGGGGAATTTCAGAAATCCATCCTCACATACAAACAAAACCACAACACAGGAACTGGGGTACGTAACACATACCTTGAACCCGAGATCGACGATTGGCTAATGGCAAACAAGCTCCGTTAACCATAAACTAAAAGTACAGCTTTCATACTCACCAATAAATTAGTGTTCAAAATCCATATTATTAAGAGAGTTTATCATAAATAATTGTTTGTTGTTGCATTTAACTGCCGAAAATGCTTCAAAAATCAAGTGCAAAAATGTATGTAGCTACTGCAGATTTTCCCTTTAAGGGAATAGTATGGTCACATATAGATGTGAAAAGAGAAAACAATGAACCATTCCTATTTGCACTATTTATTCATAATGTACATAATCATATTCAGGTCTAAGTCTGCGTAGAGGAATGTATTGGCAATAAAAAAATAGAAAACATTTGTTTAGAGTGATATGTTATGACATTAGACAGGTGTCCATTGACCCAGGTTTATTCGACAAAAGCAATGTCTGAAAAAAAAGATAAATTCCCAGATGTGTCTAATAGAAACGGCAGCTATAGGAGAAATGCTCTGAAGATCGACAACATGTTTCGACGGGGGGGAGATTCTTCCTGATGATAATTTGAATAAATGATGAATGCTGAATAATTGTTTAAGTGTCCTGACTTTTGCCTTGCTTTTCTGATTGGCTGGATGCCAAGTTTTTTTAGATCTACTGGAGTGTAAGTTCCACCCTGGCAACAGACCGTGACGATACATTGGAGCATGCTAATTATTACAATGTGGCCAATATTAGTCAAGTCTTGCATTCTATCCATGTAGGCTTTTGGGACATGAAACAAGACAGTATTTATTAATAATATTCATATTACTATCTAGGTCTGCGTAGAGGAAAGCAATGGCGGTAAGAAGTAATATGGTAATTTTGTAATTATTTGTTATCACTTTGTTTGCCAGAATAAACATTGTAGTCAATTTTCTCCTAAACTGCGTTACCCACTCCAGTCAGCAGATGGCGATGGTGGCGCTTCTTGCGTGACGTAAAATCTAGTGGACGGGACGGTTCTTCAACAACAGCAACAACACGGCTACTGATTCAACCACCTCGGTAACTCGATAGCCAACACAAAACCGAAACATTTTACTGTATTAACCTCAGTGATTTAAACACACTATCTGCGTATTTACTAGTTACTCCATTTAATATTGACCTTGTTAGCTAGCTAGCTTCTTAAGATTGCCTGGTACTAAGCTAATCGCTAATGCTAGCTAGCAAGCTAACATCCCCGACCATGAGCTCACTAAGCCGATCCCTTCCTGCTAAAGAAGAGAAGGTCTGCTGGACGGAGAAAGAAACTCTCGTGAAAGAGGAGAAGGAAGAAGAGAATGTCACAGTTAAAAAACAAGTAGAGGGTTAGGCTGTTACAGCGAAAGAAGTTACTGTGACAGAAGAGAGGGAAGCTTTAGAGTGAAAGAGGAGGATGTTACTGTGACAGAAGCGGAAGACGTTTTCAGAGTGAAAGAAGAGGAGGATGCTACTGTGAAAGAAGACGAGGAGGAAGAGAAACAACAGGATGCAGTTTTTGTAGTGAAAGAGGAGGATGAGGCGATGACTGTCACAGTGAAAGAAATAAAACACGTTTTTGGAGTGGAGGGGGAGATTTCTGCCACGTTGGAGGAGGAAGAAGACCACAACGGAGATCTGATTAACACCAGTAAGTACTGTCTTAAAAAAAGGTGCACAAACTCTGCAGTCGTTGAACCGATGCCCCTGAATATCTCTTTCTGTTGAACTGATGTGTGATTTTAAAGGGTCATTCTACTGAAGTTATTTACATTTGACATTTTAGTCATTTAGCAGACGCTCTTTTCCAGAGCGACTTACAGTAGTGAATGCATACATTTCATACATATATATATTTTTTTCGTACTGGTCCCCCGTACGGGCGATTCCAGCGTTATGGACATTACATTTGCACACACAATCACAATTTTAATGTCTCACAGAATGGAAAGACAAAATATAAATTAAACTTTTGATGTGTTTGTCTGTATTACCCCTTGGGCGGAGTGTATACCCAGGAATGTCCTTGTTTTTGAAAGAAAATCATTTTTTTTGGTCCATTTAAAATAGCATCAAATTCATCAGAAATACAGTGTAAACATTGTTAATGTTGTAAATGACTATTGTAGCTGGAAACGGCAGATTGTTTTATGTAATATCTACATAGGTGTACAGAGGCCCATTATCAGCAACCATCACTCCTGTGTTCCAATGGCATGTTGTGTTAGCTAATCCAAGTTTATCATTTTAAAAGGCTAATTGATCATTATAAAACCATTTTGCAATTATGTTAGCACAGCTGAAAACTGTTGTTCTGATTAAAGAAGCAATAAAACTGGCCTTTAGACTAGTTGAATATCTGGAGCGTCAGCATTTGTGGGTTCGATTACAGGCTCAAATGGCCAGAAACAAAGAACTTTCTTCTGAAACTCGTCCGTCTATTCTTGTTCTGAGAAATGAAGGCTATTCCATTTGAGAAATTGCCAAGAAACTGAAGATCTCGTACAACGCTGTGCACTACTCCCTTCACAGAACAGTGCAAACTGGCTCTAACCAGAATAGAAAGAGGAGTGGGAGGCCCTGGTGCACAACTGAGCAAGAGGACAAATACATTAGAGTGTCTAGTTTGAGAAACAGATGCCTCACAAGTCCTCAACTTGCAGCTTCATTAAATACAGTGCCTTGCAAAAGTATTCACCCCCTTGGCGTTTTTCCTATTTTGTTGCATTACAACCTGTAATTTAAATTTATTTTTTTTATTTGGATTTCATGTAATGGACATACACATAGTCCAAATTGGTGAAGTGAAATGAAAATTCAAAAAAATGGAAACGTGGTGCGTGCATATAAGATCTGGTGCAACCAATTACCTTCAGAAGTCACAAAATTAGTTAAAGTCCACCTGTGTGCAATCTAAGTGTCACATGATCTGTCACATGAACTCAGTATATATACACCTGTTCTGAAAGGCCCCAGAGTCTGCAACACTACTAAGCAAGGGGCACCACCTAGCAAGCGGTACTATGAAGACCAAGGAGCTCTCCAAACAGGTCAGGGACAAAGTTGTGGAGAAGTACAGATCAGAGTTTGGATCTAAAAAAATATCAGAAACTTTGAACATCCCACTGAGCACCATTAAATATATTATTAAAAAATTGAAAGAATATGGAACCACAACAAACCTGCCAAGAGAGGGCCGTCCACCAAAACTCACGGACCAGGCAAGGAGGGCATTAATCAGAGAGGCAACAAAGAGACCAAAGATAACCCTGAAGGAGCTGCAAAGCTCCACAGTGGAGATTGGAGTATCTGTCCATAGGACCACTTTAAGCCGTACACTCCACAGAGCTGGGCTTTACAGAAGAGTGGCCAGAAAAAAATAAGCAAACGTTTGGTGTTCGCCAAAAGGCATGTGGGAGACTCCCCAAACATGTGGAAGAAGGTACTCTGGTCAGATGACACTAAAATTTTACATTTTGGCCATCAAGGAAAACACTATGTCTGTTGCAAACCCAACACCTCCCATCACCCAAAGAACAACATCCCCACAGTGAAGCATGGTGGTGGCAGCATCATGCTGTGGGGATGTTTTTTTATTGGCAGGGACTGGGAAACTGGTCAGAATTTAAGGAATGATGGATGGCGCTAAATACAGGGAAATTCTTGAGGGAAACCTGTTTCAGTCTTCCAGAGATTTGAGACTGGGACAGAGGTTCACCTTCCAGCAGGACAATGACCCTAAGCATACTGCTAAAGCAACACTTGAGTGGTTTAAGGGGAAACATGTAAATGTCTTGGAATGGCCTAGCCAAAGCCCAGACCTCAATCCAATTGACAATCTGTGGTATGACTTAAAGATTGCTGTGCACCAGTAGAACCCATCCAACTTGAAGGAGCTGGAGCAGTTTTGCCTTGAAGAATGGGCAAAAATCCCAGTGGCTAGATGTGCCAAGCTTATAGAGACATACCCCAAGAGACTTGCAGCTGTAATTGCAAAAGGTGGCTCTACAAAGTATTGACTTTGGGGGGGTGAATAGTTATGCACGCTCAAGTTTTCTGTTTTTTTTGTCTTATTTCTTGCTTGTTTCACAATAAAACATATTTTGCATCTACAAAGTGGTAGGCATGTTGTGTAAATCAAATGATACAACCCCCCCAAAAAAATCTATTTTAATTCCAGGTTGTAAGGCAACAAAATAGGAAAAATGCCAAGGGGGGTGAATACTTTCACAAGCCACTGTAGGACCCGCAAAACACCAGTCTCAACATCAACAGTGAAGAGGCGACTCAGGGATGCTGCAAAGAAAAAGCCATATCTCAGACTGGCCAATGAAAAGAAAAGATTAAGATTGGAAAAATAACACAGACCCTGGACAGAGATATGGCTTTTTCTTTGCAACTCTGCCTAGAAGGCCAGATTAGGTGACCATCGTTGAGACTTTATTGGTTAAATGTATTGCGGTAATTAAAATGAATGTACTCCCTCGGCTGTTATATCCTTTGCAGATGATCTCCCATCATATCACTGAGAAGTTCTTTAAAACAGTTCACAGAGCAATGTCAATATTTATTTGGTACGACAAGCAACCTAAAATGAAATGAGAAAAACTCCAATTGCCAATCAAAAAGGGGTACCTTTTTTTAGACTGTACCTAGCTGTCAGTATTATCACTGATCTACACAATTAATCTCTGAGTGGATTGAGCAATAACTAAATTCATGCACGCACACACACACAACCAGTTTTTGCCCAGTGGGGTTTTGTTTGTGAGAGAGAATATAGTAGACGGTTGCTGTCTAAAAGGGATGGATGTTTTTCTGTGTCCTTTGGTTGTCTTCTCGTTGACATGTTAATGACATCCTCTCCGGATCGTCTCACCATATTTAGTGTGTGATTATGTAACTTTATAGTGCAGCTGTTTCTTTGTAGTAAAACACGTTTGAAGTAGATAGTAATGTCTTGGTGATTGATGTGGAGTGTAGTAACCTTGTTGAACTGAAATAAATATGTTTGAAGGAAAATATGTTTGAAGTAAAAAGTATTTTCCAGGGAGGCCTGAGTTTGAACTATTTGAACGGTTCAAACAGTTGGTACGTTTTGTAGTGAACTTGTGGAACTGCTGTGTAGTGAGCTTGTGGAACTGCTGTGTAGTGAACTTGTGGAACTGCTGTGTAGTGAGCTTGTGGAACTGCTGTGTAGTGAGCTTGTGGAACTGCTGTGTAGTGAGCTTGTGGAACTGCTTGTGACCCCTTAAAGAATGAACAGGAACAAGTCCTTTCCGGGTAGGTCTGCCTGAGTATAAGTAAGTCTTAGGCTTGTCCTGTGAACACTAGGAGAGAGAAGAAACCTCAAGAGAGACGAACCACAGACAACTCGTGGGGGTTACAGGCAGACAAGGGCCATGCTCATTCAACTTTTTTCTAAGAAAGGAATTAAAAACACTTTCCAAAAGTGTATAGTAATGTGTAGTATTGTATTGTAATGTGTAGTATTGTGTAATAATAACATGTATGATCTATATAAAGGTCTTTAGGAACAAAACATTAGTGACAGTTTAGTATTTAATATTACATAGTACACTTTAATAATTGTAGTATGTACAGTGAGGGGGAAAAAGTATTTGATCCCCTGCTGATTTTGTACGTTTGCCCACTGACAAAGAAATGATCAGTCTATAATTTTAATGGTAGGTTTATTTGAACAGTGAGAGACAGAATAACAAAAAAAATGCAGAAACCGCATGTCAAAAATGTTATAAATAGATTTGCATTTTAATGAAGTATTTGACCCCCTCTCAATCAGAAAGATTTCTGGCTCCCAGGTGTCTTTTATACAGGTAACAATCTGAGATTAGGAGCACACTCTTAAAGGGAGTGCTCCTAATCTCAGTTTGTTACCTGTATAAAAGACACCTGTCCACAGAAGCAATCAATCAATCAGATTCCAAACTCCCCACCATGGCTAAGACAGAAGAGCTCTCCAAGGATGTCAGGGACAAGATTGTAGACCTACACAAGGCTGGAATGGGCTACAAGACCATCGCCAAGCAGCTTGGTGAGAAGGTGACAACATTTGGTGCGATTATTCGCAAATGGAAGAAACACTAAAGAACTGTTAATCTCCCTCGGCCTTGGGCTCCATGCAAGATCTCACCTCGTGGAGTTGCAATGATCATGAGAACGGTGAGGAATCAGCCCAGAACTACACGGGAGGATCTTGTCAATGATCTCAAGGCAGCTGGGACTATAGTCACCAAGAAAACAATTGGTAACACACTACGCCGTGAAGGACTGAAATCCTGCAGCGCCCGCAAGGTCCCCCTGCTCAAGAAAGCACATATACATGCCCGTTTGAAGTTTGCCAATGAACATCTGAATGATTCAGAGGACAACTGGGTGAAAGTGTTGTGGTCAGATGAGACCAAAATGGAGCTCTTTGGCATCAACTCAACTCACCGTGTTTGGAGGAGGAGGAATGCTGCCTATGACCCCAAGAACACCATCCCCACCGTCAAACATGGAAGTGGATACATTATGCTTTGGGGGTGTTTTTCTGCTAAGGGGACAGGACAACTTCGCCGCATCAAAGGGACGATGGACGGGGCCATGTACCGTCAAATCTTGGGTGAGAACCTCCTTCCCTCAGCCAGGTCATTGAAAATGGGTCATGGATGGGTATTCCAGCATGACAATGACCCAAAACACACAGCCAAGGCAACAAAGGAGTGGCTCAAGAAGAAGCACATTAAGGTCCTGGAGTGGCCTAGCCAGTCTCCAGACCTTAATCCCATAGAAAATCTGTGGAGGTTCGAGTTGCCAAACGTCAGCCTCGAAACCTTAATGACTTGGAGAAGATCTGCAAAGGGGAGTGGGACAAAATCCTGAGATGTGTGCAAACCTGGTGGTCAACTAGAAGAAACATCTGACCTCTGTGAATGCCAACAAGGGTTTTGCCACCAAGTACTAAGTCATGTTTTGCAGAGGGGTCAAATACTTATTTCCCTCATTAAAATGTAAATCAATTTATAACATTTTTGACATGCTTTTTTCTGGATATTTTTGTTGTTATTCTGTCTCTCACTGTTCAAATAAACCTACCATTAAAATTATAGACTGATCATTTCTTTGTCAGTGGGCAAACGTACAAAATTAGCAGGGGATCAAATACTTTCCCCCTCACTGTATGTTTAAATGTCTGTACTAAAGTTTTTGAAGAAAATAAAAGGTTTGAAAGAAAATGTAATTTACCTTCAATGAATTAAATCTCTCTCTCCCTCTCTCTCTCTTCCTCTGTCTCTCCCCTTTGCTGGGAATGTTAAAGGTCAAGAAGTTGTGAATCTAAGGGGTCTCTTGCACACACGGGAAGTATATGTACACAAAATAATTAACAACCTGGACCCCCAGGTGTCTTTAAAACATGTGTTTTCTGTTCATTAAGTAATAAATGATTGACAGGATATAGACAACAAAACAAAAAGAGAAGTGTATTTTAATGATGTGCCCATTACTAATGACTTAAACATATAATTTTACCCCATTAATAACTTTTTACTGCAGGGGGCTAAATCAGCTGACACAGTGTGTTTTCTTGGTAGTCTTAAACAAATCTACTGTGAAACAAAAGTATCCACATCACACACATGTTTATGGACTTAAAAAAAGAAGACACCAGTACCATGTCAGATATAATTTAAATGTATTCATATTTGAGTTTGTATCCCAATATGACACATTAAATACATCACAGAAGACTGAAATGTGACAAAATGCCTATTGTGTTTATTGAACTGTACACTGAGATGCTCAGTTGGTCAATATTCCTCTCCAGTGAATTCCCAACATCTTGTCAACATGTGCCCCAAAAATGGAGCAGATATCTTATACCAGTCTATCTTTATAGACATTTATCCATAACAAGGCTTAGGCCTCCCCTATAGTGTCCAAAAACCTTTTCAAAATTTCACTTTTTTTTAACATCTTTATTTCCATGCATATAACTTGTCAAAATGCATTTTTATGTCCAAATTCACAGTCTTTAGATTAGACAATATTGTTTTCATGAGTGTTTGAAATTAGGTCCCTGAATGGTCAAAAACCTCTTTAAATAGAAGTACGTTTATATCACAAAATATCTTACAGATAGACCCTCTCTCTCACCTTAATTTACCTGGTAAAACAAGGGTTAAATATAAATAAATGTCACAAGCTGACAGGCTCCCAGAGAAAGGGCCATAAAAGGCCCCAGCTCACTCAACTGCTCCTCCCCTCTCCAACAGCCATCAACCCAGAACATCCTGAAGACAGAACATCTAAAAAATATCTGGGAATCCTTTCTTCCTCATGGAGCTTTATTTATTTCATACCTTGTGACCCATTCCATACATCTGTTGTTTGTCATGTAGACTAAGGGGGTGTATCTTTGCTATAAAATATATTTGTATTCTTTGTGTCGGGGCTCTCAACGAATCACTTAAGGGTGGTTCGTCGACCAGCCATCGTTACTGCAGAGCACTTACATCATTCACTTGTGTGTGTGTGTGATTTGCTCTCCTTATTAATAAGTGAATAAAGATTTCTAGTTTAAGTATAACTAACTTGTGTGATAAGTTTGTCTCTCCTCATTTGATAATAAAGAAATAACCACGGGACAAGTCTCTAAACGTCCTTGAGTGGCCAAGCCAGAGCCCGGACTTGAACCCGATCTAACATCTCTGGAGAGACCTGGAAATAGCTGTGCAGCAACGCTCCCCATACAACCTGACAGAGCTTGAGAGGATCTGCAGAGAAGAATGGGAGAAACTCCCCAAATACAGGCGTGCCAAGCTTGTAGCGTCACACCCAAGAAGACTCAATGCTGTAATCACTGCCAAAGGTGCTGCAACAAAGTACTGAGTAAAGGGTCTGAATACTTAAGCAAATATTATATTTCATTTTTTATTTTTTTAATAAATTAGCATCAATTTCTAAAAAACAGTTTTTGTTTTGTCATTATGGGATATTGTGTAGATGAGGGGGAAAAAACTATTTAATCAATTTTATAAAAAGGCTGTAACATAACAAATTGTGGAGAAAGTTGAAGGGTCTGAATACTTTACCAGCCTAATTATTTTTCCCTCAGGAAGCTCCGGTGAACAGTGGTTGTAGTGCACTGCTGCCACCACCAGGCCTGGAGGGCATTTTGACTTTGTTGTGATAGCTAGCTGTGTTGCTAAAGACATAGCAACATGCAATCTGGCTACCGATCAACCTATTGTGTGTATTGAATATTCATATTAGTTTAAGGTTAGGCGAGAAATGGCGATGGAAACTTTATACGCAAATATTTATTTAATAACCATCATATCGAAGTAAACTTGGAGTCACGTGATGATATGTTGTGTGGTCCTCCCACTATGACTTGGGAACCCATGCAGTTTATTAGGCTACATATTAAATACGTTATAAACTTCACAGGGTGGTGAAAGTGATGAGTTTGAGGCTCCTTTCCAATACATTTTGAGGGTCTTATTCTGGTGACATGCTGATCGATGCTTGGTTGCCATTTGACATATAAAATAATATTGCTCTTATCCATAATAATCTCATCATGTAGGTAGCCTACCCGCACTATATCTGTCAGCTGCTGGCTACAAGTGCACGTTTGCTATATAAACGCAAGAGTTGAAAATGCGAATGAAACCCATTAAACTTAACAGAAAAAGTGTTGTAATTGTCACACGAAGCCTTTTATCCGCAGTAAGTCTGTTTGATGGAAACATTTCTGGTGGGAAAATGCATATATTGTTTTATGCAGATTTGAGAATATTCACATGAAAATCTGTCGCAAATTGCATGGAAATGTAGCTACTAAAGTGGATATTGATCCAACACCTGCTGCTTATTCAAACCAGTCCACTGGGCACAGACGTCAGTTCAACATCTAGTTTCCATTTACATTTCTTTGAGTCGTCAACTAAAGTGAATTCAACATGAAATCAACACAGAATGTCACCTGTCACTGAATTTAGGTTGCCAGTTGGGTGAAAAATAAATAAAAAAAACTTTTTACAAATCCAATCAGTTTTCTACATTGATCTAACATCACATTGATTTGTTTTGTTTAACTGACACGGAAACAACGTTTATTCAACCAGTGGAAGGCTTGTAAATGCCCCCAGGAAAGTCGAACGAGAAACTCTTCATTGAGACAATGATAAACAGCAATCCGTGGGAGAGTTGTGTTGGATATTATAAAATAAGGATCTGCTGGAGTCCAAGTCAAACCAAGATTCTTTATTTCTGAGCTCAGAGAGAATAACAGAGTTACACAGCGCAGTGTAGACAGTCTGAATTTCTGAAGCATTGGGTGATGAGCACATATCTTTATAGTTTCCTGTTCCTGGGCGGGACTTCATTCATACAAGGACACAGGTGCAGCTGGTTTGCAACACGTAATGATACTCTCAAGAACAGGAGATTATAATAGGACAGTTTCACAAGGTTAGTCACATACTCAGTTATGTGGACACATATGATTAAAATATTCGATTACAGAGTCTGTGAACATTTTCATTTCAATAATCAACTGTGGACCAACAATGCAAATGTAAACAATGGAGGAAATGCATCACATCCAAAAATCCCTTGATTATCTGTAGTGCTGGAGGAATGACACCCAGATAAACACACACACAGAGTTTAAAAAAGGACCATTTAAACACATGGAATCTGATGTAGTCTATATTCAAACTGACATACTCCATTCATATTTTCTAATAAAAACATACACATATTTTTTAGAGTATACTTTGTACCATTTAATATGGTGTAAACAATTAAACACGTTCTCAGTCAACAATATAAGACAATGGGAGCGTTCTCTGATGAATTTTAAGTCAATGTGATGTGAAACGTAAGTTCACACACTAGGATACGTAATTATTCCCTCCTGTGTGGATTCTCACATGTTTTTTAAGTGACTGTGATGAGTAATATGTCTTCCCACAGTCTGAACATTTGTAAGGCTTCTCCCCTGTGTGGATTCGCTCATGAGCTTTCAGGGTTCCTGACTGGCTAAAACTCTTTCCACACTGGGAGCAGTGGTAAGGCTTCTCCCCTGTGTGTATTCGGTTATGATCTTTCAGGCTTCCTGAATGGCTAAAACTCTTTCCACACTGGGCGCAATTGTATGGCTTCTCCCCTGTGTGTATTCGCTCATGAGCTTTCAGGCTTCCTAACTGGCTAAAACTATTTCCACACTGGGAGCAGTGGTAAGGCTTCTCCCCTGTGTGTATTCGTTCATGATCTTTCAGGCTTCTTGACTGACTAAAACTCTTTCCACATTGGGCGCAATGGTATGGCTTCTCCCCTGTGTGTATTTGCGAGTGAGCTTTCAGGTTTCGTATCTGGCTAAAACTCTTTCCACACTGGGAGCAGTAGTAAGGTTTCTCCCCTGTGTGTATTCGCTTGTGAGATTTGAGTTTTTCTAACCGCATAAAATGCTTTCTACACTGCACGCAATGGTACGGCTTCTCTCCTGTGCATGTCCTCTTTCTTTTCAGGCTTCCTGACTTGATAAAACTCTTTCCAATCTGGGAGCAGAGGTGTTGTCTTGATGGTTTGAAAATCTCTGGTTCCTCCAAGTTTGTTTTTTTTCCTGCCAAAGACAGTGTTTATTTAAAGAGAGATCTGAATGAAATCTCCACATGATAAAACCGTCATGCTATGAGGTCTAATCTAAATCGGATCACTCAGATCAAGGTATTACTTGAGGTAATACCGTAATTTGCTTCTTGAATCATTACTTGAAGTTTTCAAACATTTCATAATTTAAAACAATCTTGGTGTGATTTTAAAACAAATGTTGTAGAGTTTCCTGGTAATTACTGATAATGTTTACATTACTTATTTTAATTCTGTTTTATAAGTCAGAACACAGAACTAGACAGTTATCATTATCATTACACAGGTGCACCTTGTGCTGGGAACAATAAAAAGCCACTTTAAAAAATGTACAGTTTTGTCACAACACAATGCCACCAATGTCTCAAGTTTTGAGGGAGTGTGCAATTGGCATGGTGACTGCAGGAATATCCAGTGGAGCTGTTACCAGAGAATTGAATGTTAATTTCTCTACCATAAGCCACCTCCGTCGGTTTAGAGAACTTGGCAGAGCGTCCAACCGACCTCACAACCGCACACCACATACAACAAAGCAAGCTCAGGATCTCCACATCATCTGAGATCAGCCACCCGGACAGCTGATGAAACTGGGGAGTATTTATCTCTGTAACAAAGCCCTTTTGCGGGGAAAAACAAATTCTGATTGGCTGGGCCTGGCTCCCCAGTAGGTGGGCTTATGCCCTCCCAGACCCACCAATGACAGCCCAATCATATGAAGTCCATAGATTAGGTCCTAATGAATTTATTTACATTGACTGATTTCCTAATATGAACTGTAAATCATTGAAATTGTTGCGTTTATATTTCTGTTCAGTGTGTGTGTATATATATATATATATACACACACAGTACCAGTCAAAAGTTTGGACACACATACTCATTCAAGGGTTTTTCTTTATTTTACTATTTTCTACACTGTAGAATAATAGTGAAGACATCAAAACTATGAAACAACACATATTGAATCATGTAGTAAATAAGTGTTAAATCAAAATATATTTTATATTTGAAATTCTTCAAAGTAGCCACCCTTTGCCTTGATGACAACTTTGCACTCTTGGCATTCTCTCAACCAGCTTCATGAGGTAGTCACCTGGAATGCATTTAAATTAACAGGTGTGCCTTGTTAGAAGCATGGAGAAGGTGTGATGGTGCTTTGCTGGTGACACTGTCTGTGATTTATTTAGAATTCAAGACACACTTAACCAGCATGGCTACCACAGCATTCTGCAGCGATACGTCGTCCCATCTGGTTTGCGCATAGTGAGACTATCATTTGTTTTTCAACAGGACAATGACCCAACACACCTCCAGGCTGTCTAAGGGCTATTTGACCAAGAAGGAGAGTGATGGAGTGCTGCATCAGATGACCTGGTCTCCACAATCACCCGACCTCAACCCAATTGAGATGGTTTGGGATGAGTTGGAACACAGAGTGAAGGAAAAGCAGCCAACAAGTGCTCAGCATATGTGGGAACTCCTTCACGACTGTTGGAAAAGCATTCCAGGTAAAGCTGGTTGAGAGAATGCCAAGAGTGTTCAACGCTGTATTTGTATTAGTCAGGGACAGCCCTACTGGGAACAGATACCAATGGCCAGATCTTTTTAATTTGTTCAAACTAAACGACAGCACTTACTTTGATGTTTAAAATCTGATCCTTTCTTCTCTTCTCGTCCTCTCACAGTTCCACTCAGCCCTGTTGTTTTCCTGCAGTCCACCAGCAGCACAGACAACCTCTTCATACCCAGCAGTAAGGTGCTACCGGGAGAGGCACGACACGGGGACTCCGGGAGGGAGGAAGGGCTAGCGTTGTCCTGGTAACCATAACGAGGGGACACAGACACATATCATTATGGATGCTGATGTCACTGTTGTCATAAAGTGTTTTACAGAAACCCAGCCCAGATCCCGATAGAGCAAGCTGTATGCTAGACCAGACCAAGCTGTACCATCTGCTGTTCTGATCTGGAGAGACTCTTCTCTGCCTCGTCAGCATCAGGATGTTGTTGAGGCTCCCCAAAGGATCCATGATAGTCATGTCTCTCTCCTGTGTGAACGACAACATCAAACAGACAGTCAACTTATGATCTTCTATTACAATCATAGGGTCTTACAAGAGGCATGAATATGTCTGAAAAGGGCCTAAATTGGCCACTTTCATCATGATTTTGTAAAATATTGTTTGTGTTGTAAATGGAAAAGGGTCGTTCCACTAAATGGGTGCCTTTTGCACCCCTTTGATATTTTAAGTAGAAATTATGCACCAATATTGAATTTTAAAAGCCTGTTATACAAAGATAAGGGCACTTTAATATAGACCACATGGAAAATTCAATAAATCGAATTTAAAAGTCCCAAAAATATATGTACCAATGGCAGATTGCCACTTAAACAACTCCTACAGTACTGAACAACATATTCAAGTGTAGAACTTCAGTAGAATGGCCCTTAAAACCCCACATTTGTTCAGGTGGGTATAATTTGTGTAACGTTCCAACAGGAATATGTTCCAAAAACTTCGTGAGTAACAAGGTTGCCAACAAACAGCGCATACAAAGTTGTTTAGCGGGAGAATAAGATACCGGGTAGGGAGTGGGCTATTTCATTAAGTGTTTCACTCACCACGTTTATTCAATCTGGTAGCCTACGGACAAACATTAAGAATAAGCTACGTGGTGAGTTGATGCCTATTCGGCAGCTAGTTAGCTAGGTGAATTGATCATGCTACTTTGTATGCGGCGTTTGTTGGCAACCTTGTACTTTATGAAGATTTTGGAACAGATTCCTGTTGGAACGTTCCACAAATTATACCAACCACATTAGTTCAACAACTGCATAGTTTGTGACCCTGTTTTAAAGACTGTACTCACTGGTGGTAATCGGAACTTCCCTCTCCTCCTCCTCTTTTATTGACATAGCCTCCTCTTCCTCTTTTACGACAAAATATTCTTCCTCTTCTTTCACAACACTCTCTTCTTTCAATGTTATGGCATCTTCCTCTTTTTTGATTCTGAAAGTTACTGCCCCCTCTTCCACTCTGACAACCTCTTTCCCATTTTCCTCTTTCACTGTACTATCATCCTCTTCTTCTTTCAATGTGATAACCTCTTCCACCTTTTTCATTCTGAAAGCTTCTTCCTCTCCTTCTTTCTCCGTCTTGCTTAGTGAGCTCATGCTCCGGGAGATTAGCCTAGTGCATTATCAATTTAACACATTTGCTAATTTAACAAGCGAATTACGTTTAAATGAAATAGTATATAGGTAAACAGAATTATGTTCCAAACACTAAGAGTAATATACACAAGATTGGTCTAAAGAGCTTCAACGTTTCGGTTTTATGTTCGCTAGCAAACCACCGCGTTGGTTGAATCAGAAGCCTTTTGTCGCTGTTGAAGAAGCCTCCAGTTCCGTCCACTAGATTATACGTCACGCAAGAAGCATAACCTGAAATACTCACATCGCCATCTGCTGACTGGAGTGGGTAACGCAGACTGGAGAAAAATCTCCATTACAATGTTTATTCTGGCAAACCATGTCATAAGTAGTCATTTAAACACAACCAGATGTTATGTTTTCTCTTACTTCTTACAGCCAATACTTTACTCCAGGGCTGGCCTGCCCATTAGGAAGGATTAGGTGACAGATTGAAGAGGGTAGCATTTTCCTAGGTGGTGTATTCCGAGCTAAATTGACCAAGGCTCATCGTTAGCAACACATATTAACACCTCACATAATGCTGCCCAAAAACAATGAAAACTTCTCTCACCCAGAAGCATATGGACTATTTAGGTGAGTGTTGGTGTTGCCACATGAAGCAGTGCCCACTTTGCATAAGGAAACATGGACAGATAGAACACATGCCCCTTTACCCTTTCTGTCTCTAAAGTGTCCTTTTGGGTGGTGGTATAATTTGTATTCCTTTTTTTGTCATAGTCTTTCTGAACCCACTGCCTGCAAGTCATTGTTAAATTTGCCTAACTGTCTTACAGGTAGACCCTCTTTCACTCTCTCTCATGTCACAAGCTGACAGGCTCCCAAAGGAAGGGCAATAAAAGGCCCCAGCTCACTCAACTGCTCCTCCCCTCTCCAACAGCCATCAACCCAGAACATCCTGAAGACAGAACATCTAAAAGATCATCTGGGAATCCTTTCTTCCTCATGGAGCTTTTTGAAAGTGAGTTGAATTTTCAATGTGATGTTTGTACAGTGGATTCAGAAAGTATTCAGACCCCTTGACTTATTCCACATTTTGTTAAGTTACAGCCTTATTTTAAAATGGACTTTAAAAAAATTACATATTCAGCAATCTACACACAATACCCCATAATGAGAAAGCAAAAACAGGTTTTTAGAAAATGTAGGTAATTTATTAAAGATAAAAAACAGAAATACCTTATTTACACAACAGTAAGTATTCAGACCCTTTGCTATGAGACTATCAGAGCAAAAACCAAGCCATGAGGTAGAAGGAATTGTCCTTAGAGCTCAGAGACAGGATTGCGTCGAGGCACAGATCTTGGGAAGGGTACCAAAACACTTCTGCAGCATTGAAGGACTCAAAGAACACAGTGTGGTGAAGAAGGCGCAACAGAGCCTCTTCAACCTCAGGAGGCTAAAGACATTTGGCTTGTCACCTAAAACCCTCACAAATTTTTACAGATGCACAATAAAAGCATCCTGTCGGGCTGTATTACCGCCTGGTATGGCATCTGCACCACCCACAACCACAAGGCTCTCCAGAGGGTGGTGCGGTCTGCCCAACGCATTACCGGGGGTAAACTACCCACCCTCCAGGACACCTACAGCACCCGATGCCAAAAAATATATAATCAAGGACATAAACCACCCGAGCCACTGCCTGTTCACCCCGCTATCATCCAGAAGGCAAGGTGCATTAAATCTGGGACTGACAGACTGAAAAACAGCTTCTATCTCAAGGCCATCAGACTGTTAAACAGCCATTACTAGCACATTAGAGGCTGCTGCCTATAGGCATAGACTAGAAATCACTGGCCACTTTAAGGAATGGAACACTAGTCACTTTAATAATGTTTACATATCTGGCATTACTCAACTCTTATGTATATACTGTATTCCATACTAGTCTACAGTATCCTAGTCCGTTCCGCTCTGATATCACTCGTCCTTATGTATATAGTCTTAATTCATTCCTACTTACATTTGTGTGTATTGGCTATATGTTGTGCAATTTGTTAGATATTACTTGTTAGATATTACTGCACTGTTGGAGCTAGAAACACAAGCATTTCGCTATAACTGCAATAACATCTGCTAATAACGTGTATGTAACCAATAAAATTGGATTTGATTTGATATACGTCCTGGATGGCAGGAACTTGACCCCAGTGATGCACTGGGCTGTACGCACTACCCCCAGTAGTCATATCCCAGTTTAACTATTTGCTTATGGTCTTGGCTACAGCCACTGTGTTCTTTGGGAACTTCAATGCTGCAAAAAAAACGTGTCTCCCTTCCCCAGATCTGTGCCTCGACACAATCGTGTGTCGGAGCTCAACGGACAATTCCTTCAACCTCATGGCTTGGTTTTTGCTCTGACTTGCACTGTGAATTGTGGGACCTTATATAGACAGGTGTGTGTCTTTCCAAATCATGTCCAATCAATTGAATTTACCACAGGTGAACTCCAATCAAGTTGTAGAAACATCAAGGCTGATCAATTGAACAGCATGCACCTGAGCTCAATTTCGAGTCTCATATCAAAGGGTCTGAATACTTATGTAAATAAGGTATTTCTTTTTAGTTTATATAATTTGCAAAAATTTCAAAAAACCTGAATACTTTCCGAAGGCACTGTATGTATAAAAAAAAAAAAATTCCACTAACCCTACCACCCCTTCCCTAATTAGAGTAAACTAATGCACACCAACACTCAGGCTTCTACTTCCAGCTTATACATACTATATACATTTTACGGACACAATGTATTTTACAATAGTTATATTTAGTTTGTTTTTAATCCTATCCTTCAGTTACCCTAAACCTCTCCCATCTATCTCTGAAGACCATCCAGTTTGATTTCTATTCGCCATATATTTTTAACTGTGCTGTTTCACAAAAGTTCTTGACCTTTATATTCTCATAGTTGCTGCAGATTGTAAATTAAAAATGTTTGCTAAAAGTATTATTATATTATTGATCAATTGACTATGACTTTTCAAATCACCCAGTAGTGCTGTCTGCAGAGTTAGCTCCAGGTAAATGTTACAATTCCTGGACCTGCGACCAAAAACAAGCTACATATGGACAGTACCAAAACAAATGATCTAATGATTCTGTCTCTTCGCAGCTAAATCTGCAGAGAGGTTCGTTGTATCCCCCATATATATTTTGTACGTTTTGAATCATGCGTCATTCACAATTTTCATTAACCAAGTTTGGTCTTTAAAGCAGGGCTGACAGACAAGTTTCTTACTTTTTCCCCCTTCCACTTGCCTCTTCCATTTTTGTGGTAATGCTGCAATTAGTTGTTTGTAATTTTGGGTAGAGCAGACATTTCCATATATTTTTATTAGCTGCATGTGTGACAACTCCACCAGTCCTATTGATGATATAATTTACAAAGATTATACATTTTTTATGTATTAAATTTTACTTTTATTTTTTTATCGTTTAGTATATTTGAGATTAACCACCATTTTTTTGTATTATTTGTTATTTTCTGGTGGATTAAACTGAAATTGCAACCAACTTTCTATGGCTTGTTTTAAAAATAACGTTATTTTGGAGATTATTTCATTTTCAAATAACCGAAAGTGAGAGGTTGTATTCTGAATAAAGGGGAAAAGGCCATTCTTGAACATAGGGTAAGACATTCTTACTAATCTGATAGAGAACCAGTTCGGAATAAAAGTATAACTTTTGTATGACTGAAGCCTTTAGTGAGAGGTCTAATGCTTTAAAACCTCTTGGCGTTCCCCTAGGATAGGGGGCGCTACAGCGATTTTTGAAAAAAAATCGTGCCCATTTTAAACGGCCTCCTACTCAAACTCAGAAGCTAGGATATGCATATAATTAATACTTGTGGATAGAAAACACCCTAAAGTTTCTAAAACTGTTTGAATGGTGTCTGTGAGTATAACAGAACTCATATGGCAGTCAAAACCCCGAGACCGATCGTAACAGGATGTGGAATTCTGAATTGTGGACTCAACTTCACATCTTTGCCTGTAATTCACACAGTGAGCAATGGTTCATTGATCACTTCCTATTGCTTCCACTAGATATCCCCAGTCTTTACAAAGTGGTTTGAGTCTCCTACTGTTAAAACTGAATGAATGAGACGCTGTTGAAATTGGTCACATGAGGAGGGCCATCACCATTATGACGCCGGCGGCCCTGGCTTCCCTCCCCTTTCGAAACGTTTTGAAAGACAATGCAATCATCCTCCTTGAATCTTATTGGCTCTCTTGTTGAAAAAGGCCCTGAAGATTTATGTTATACAACGTTTGACATGTTTGAACGAACCTAAATGGGGGAAAAATGCATTTTCTCGAAATAGCTGTCCCGCGGCCGACGGAGCATTTGGATCAGCCTTCAGACGCGCTAACAAGAACAAGCTCTTGGAACATAAAGGAGTAATTTATTCCAACGAAAATACATTTGTTGTGGACCTGGGATTCCTGGAAGTGCTTTCTGATGAAGACTACCAAAGGTAAGGGATTATTGACAATAGTATACAAGACTAGATGTGATATGCGATTGTTCCAAGATGGCGCTGACCTGTATTACTAGGTAATTTTCTGAATATCGCATCCCCTTTTATCGCAAAGTGTGATTACCCAGTAAAGTTATTTTTAAATCTGGCATTACAGGTGCTTTCAAGAGATATTCATCTATAAATCTTAGAATGACAATATTACATTTAAAAATGTTTTCGAATATTAATTTAGTAAATTGTAGCACTGTTTCACCGGATGCATTTGAGGGAAAATAGTTAGTCAATGTTACGCGCCTATGTAAAATGCTGTTTTTATATATAAATATGAACTTTATCGAACAAAAGAATGCATGCATTGTGTAACATGATGTCCTAGGTGTGTCATCTGATGAAGTTTGTAAAAGGTTAGTGCTGCATTTAGCTGTTTTTTGGTTATTTGTGATGCATGTGGTTGGTCGGAAAATGGCTATGTGGCTACTTTTACGATATACTCCTCTAACATAATCTAATGTTTTGCTTTTGCTGTAAAGCCTTTTGAAATCGGACAACGTGGTTCGATTCAGGAGAGGTGTATCTATAAAACGATATGACATAGTCCTATATTTGAATTTTTTTTCTTTTTTTCGTTATGCTAATGTCGATAGGAGTTTTTCGCTGGATGTCCGTCCCGCTTACGGGACGAGACTTAATAATTCATCATTTCTGCCCTCCGAATTCATATTCATTATATAAATAGGCCTATTTAATTTAGTCTTGCTTGCCGTTCCAAATACAACTGAATATTTTTTTTCTGATAATTTTAAAAGGGACTGGGAGACAAGTCAGGATCGAGGCAAAGATGAACGGAGCAAAGTACAGAGAGATTCTTGATGAAAACCTGCTCCAGAGCGCTCAGAACCTCAGACTGGGACGAAGGTTCACCTTCCATCAGGACAATGACCCTAAGCACACAGCCAAGACAATGCATAAGTGGCTTTGGGACAAGTCTCGGAACGTCCTTGAGTGGGCCAGCCAGAGCTCGGACTTGAACCGGATCGAACATCTCTGGAGAGAGATCTGGTGCAGGTTTTCATCAAGGATCTCTCTGTACCTTGCTCCATTCATCTTTCCCTGGATCCTGACTAGTCTCCCAGTCCTTGCCACTGAAAAACATCCCAACAGCATGTTGCTGCCACCAACATGCTTCACCATAGGGATGATGCCAGGTTTCTTCCAGATGTGACGCTTGGCCTTCAGGCCAAAGAGTTTAATCTTGGTTCCATCAGACCAGAGAATCTTGTTTCTCATGGTCTGAAAGTCCTTTAGGTGCCTTTTGGCAAACTCCAAGCGGGCTTTCTTGTGTCTTTTACGGAGAAGTGGCTTCCGTCTGGCCACTCTACCATAAAGGCCTGATTGGTGGAGTGCTGCAGCGATGGTTGTCCTTCTGGAAGGTTCTCCCATTTCCACAGAGGAACTCTTGAGCTCTGTCAGAGTGACCATCGGGTTCTTGGTCACCTCCCTGACCAAGGCCCTTCTCCCCCTATTGTTCAGTTTAGCCGGGCGGCCAGCACTAGGAAGAGTCTTGGTGGTTCCAATCTTCTTCCATTTAAGAATGATGGAGGCCACTGTGTTTTTTGGGACCTTCAATGCTGCAGAAATGCTTTGGTACACTTCCCCAGATCTGTGCCGTGACACAATCCTGTCTCGAAAGGAATATATCACATCAAATATAGGCTACTTAAAGTTCAAGTTAGATCACACATTCCGCCGATTGTTGTTGAAAAACGTTTCTTAAACGGAACAAAACGGGGATAAACATACCTGAATATGTCCAATAGAAACTCTCGTCTGCAACTGACTAATGATTACACCCTAGGTCAGCTAGATGCAGGCAAGAGTGTGCAAGGTGGTATTGAATGTGTCACTGTCTGTCCATGTGTCACTGTCTGTCACCTCAAATGTTTCTCTCAACCTGTGTGCACCTACATTCTAAATTTTAATTCATAGGCTAAGTTGTAGCAACCTCATGATAGGTATAGGGGAAATGTTAGTATCATGTAGTAGCCAAAACCTATCGCTGTTACATTGAACAGGGTGAATGAAATATGAATGACAGTCATCTAATATGCTGTAATAGAAATAAGGCCATGTTCATGAAAAAAACAAATCGTCCTGCCTCATTTTAAATGGCACTGACCGCCACTGTTAGGGTGGTGGACCATTCTTGGTACACATGGGAAACTGTTGAGCTGGAAAACCCCAGCAACTTTGCAGTTCTTGACACAAACCGGTGCACCTGGCACCTATTACCATACCATGTTCAAAGCCTCTTAACTATTTTGTCTTCCCAATTCACCCTCCGAATGGCACACATACACAATCCATGTCTCATTTGTCTCAAGGCCTAAAATGCCTTATTTAACCTGTCTCCCCCCTTCATCTACACTGATTGAAGTGGATTTAACTAGTGATATCAATAAGGGATCATAGCTTCCAGCCCCAGCTAACACACCTGACTCCAATAATCACCTAATCATGATCTTCAGTTTAGAATGCAGTTTGATTAATCAGCTGTGTTTGCTAGGGATGGAGAAAAGGTGTGACATCAATCAGGCCCCCGAGGACTGGAGTTGCCCACCCCTGGTTTACAGGATGATTTGTATCTTAGCTTAAAGGGAATAGTACCGTCACATCTAGATAAAAACAAATGTAAAAACTGAACAGAGCAAATGTGTATTAAAACACAACCTATTCATATAAGTATTTATTCAGCATTACATATTCATATGAATCTTCTACGTCTGTGTACAGGACGGTATTCTTTGTAAAACGTAAGAGAAAATATATCAGCTTATTGTTAAATTATTATGACGTTATTTCCAATACAAAAAGTGTTGTAACTATTGTTTCCAAACTGCGGTACCACTCCAGTCAGCAGATGGCGATGTGCGTCTTTCATGTGTTGATTCTTGCGTGACGTATAATTTACTGGACGGGATGCTTCTTCAGGAACAACACGGCTACTCTTTAAAAAAAAAAAAAACGGCTACTCTTTCAATAGCCACGATAGCTTGCTAGCCAACATAAAACTGAAAGATTGACGCTTTAGACCATGTTAATGTACATTAGCTAATCTCAGTGTTGTTAACACATTTCAGTTGACGTGTCAACTGGTTAACTTTAACCTAATTTGCTTGTTCAATTTGCAAACTTGTTAAATATTTATACTGAGGTTTGCACTAGGCTAGTCGCTAATGCTAACTAGCTAGCTAACATCCCCGACCATGACCTCACTAAACTACTCGTCCCCTGCTAAAGAAGAAGAGGTCTGCTGTATGGAGGAAGAAGCTCTGGGACTGAACATTGTCGTGGAAGAAGAAGAGGATGTTATAGAGGAAACAGAGGAAGAACCTTTTAGAGAGGAAGAGGATGCTATCTCAATAAAGGTGAAGAAGGAAGACGTTTTGGGAGTGAAAGAGGAGACAGAATATCAGATTACCACCCGTGAGTACTGTCTTAAAAACAGGGCCACAAACTATGCAGTTGTTGAACTAATGTGGGGTTTTAAGGGGCATTCTACTGAAGTTCTACACTTGAATATGTTGTTCAGTACTGTAGGAATTGTTAAAGTTTCAATCGTTGGTACATATATTTTGGGGACTTTTAAGTTAGATTTATTGAATTCTCCATGTGGTCTACATTAAAGTTCACCTCATCTAATACAACAGGCTTTTAAAATTCAATATTGGAGCATAATTTATACTTATATCAAAGGGATGCAAAAGGCACCCATTTCGTGGAACTACCCTTTCACATTTGCATTTTAGGTCCTGTTTAGAGATATTAATGCCTCTTGTAAGACCCTATGATTGTAATAGACGGTCGTACGTTTACCATCTGTTTGATGTTCTCATTCACACAGGAGAGAGACATGACTATTGTGGATCTTCTGGTGAGCCTCGACAACATCCTGATGCTGACGAGGCAGAGAAGAGTCTCTCCAGATCAGAACACCAGATGGTACAGCTTGGTCTGGTCTAGCATACAGCTTGCTCTATCGGGGTCTGGGCTGGGTTTCTGTAAAGCACTTTGTCAACAGTGACATCAGCATCCATAATGATATGTGTCTGTGTCCCCTCTTTATGTTTTCCAGGACAACGTTAGCCCTTCCTCCCTCCCGGAGTCCCCGTGTTGTGCCTCTCCTGGTAGCACCTTACTGCTGGGTATGAAGAGGTTGTCTGTGCTGCTGGTGGACTGCAGGAAAACAACGGGGCTGAGTGTAACTGTGAGAGGAGGAGGAGGAGAAGAAAGGATCATTTTTGACACATCAAAGTAAGTGCTGTAGTTTAGTTTGAACAAATAAAATAGATCTGCCCACTGGTATCTGTTACCAGGACAACCAGCAGAGTTCTGTTAGTTGACATGAAGATAGACTGGTGGATATGGATGTTATGAATATCATAACACTGAAAAAGGTTTCTGCCAATGAAAAGAGAGAAACCAATAGACCATATAAAACCTTGATGAAAGTTAGCTTTAGAGAGAAAGTTTCAAGATGATCTGATGTAAGGTGCATGTTTTACAAAAACCTTTCCTGGGAATGTTATGGATGTTACATTGCCTGTCCCAGTCAACCCCCCTATCTTTACAAGACTCTAGAACAGGCAAACAAAACTCCTGACAGCAGTGGCGGACTGGCCGTCGGGAGCACCGGGACGTTTCCTGGTGGCCTGAGTGTTGTTTTGGCCTGCCATGAATGGTCAACTTGACCCGCGATAATATAGCAAACAGGAATGAGTTGATGGAGAATCCATGCATCAGGCGAGACTCTCACGCTCTCGTTGCAGTGTCCACGTGCCAAAAATGACATCAGGTCTCTCTATTTTTCCCAGCGCTGTATTAATGTAGCCTACTGATACACTAATGATAGTGAGTATGATAAGAGTATTTTCTTTGTAAAGGTGGAGAAGGAAGCAGCAGCAGCACTAGAGCTTCTGGTGCTCCTGCAGAACTGGAGATGGTGGTCAGTACAGAGTCAGACTCAGAGCAGGAACCTTCAGATGCACGTTTAAGTTTAGGTTATTTACAATGTTAATCTCATTCTGCAGAGCAACCAGATGTGCAGAGAGAGGTTCAGTGCCCAGTACACGGAAAATAGGAAGGGACAGCAAAAGCACTGAAAATCCATTTTTATTATTTTGCCCAAAACAGCAAATAAAGTAATTGAAGTCATCAGAATGTCGATTCTGCAGACAATTGCTGTTGAAGTGAGAAAGGCAGGGATGTTCTCAGTACAAATGGACACTACACAGGATTTAACATCCAACGACCAGTGTGCAGTAGTTCTGCGATATGTCACTGATGTTGTCCACAAGAGACTCATTGTGGTCATTGACTGAGTCATCGACTGGACAGTACTTTGTGGACCTTGAGAAACAGACCCTTGAGAAGATGGACAGAGAGTTGAAGTCGGAAACTTAAACGTAAAAAAAAAAAGCGAATATTGAATGATCCCCAATGATCCATCGCGTTTCCCAAAAAAACGTTTTCAACATACAGTTGAAGTCGGAAGTTTACATACACTTAGGTTGGAGTCATTAAAACTCGTTTGACAACCACTACACAAATTTCGTGTTAACAAACTATAGTTTTGGCAAGTCGGTTAGGACATCTACTGTGTGCATGACACAAGTCATTTTTCCAACAATTGTTTACAGTCAGATTATTTCACTTATAATTCACTGTATCACAATTCCAGTGTGTCAGAAGTTTACTTACACTAAGTTGACTCTGCCTTCAAACAGTTTGGAAATTTTCAGAAAATTATGTCATGGCTTTAGAAGCTTCTGATAGGCTAATTGACATAATTTGAGTCAATTGGAGGTGTACCTGTGGATGTATTTCAAGGCCTACTTTCAAACTCAGTGCCTCTTTGCTTGACATCATGGGAAAATTAAAATAAATCAGCCAAGACCTCAGAATACTTTTTCCAAACGCCTGAAGGAACCACGTTCATCTGTACAAGCAATAGTACGCAAGTATAAACACCATGGGACCACGCAGCCGCCATACCGCTCAGGAAGGAGACGCGTTCTGTCTCCTAGAGATGAACGTACTTTGGTGTGTGAAAAGTGCAAATCCCAGAACAACAGCAAAGGACCTTGTGAAGATGCTGGAGGAAACGGGTACAAAAGTATCTATAGCCACAGTAAAACAAGTCCTATATCGACATAACCTGAAAGGCCGCTCAGCAAGGAAGAAGCCACTGTTCCAAAACCGCCATAAAAAAAGCCAGACTACAGTTTGCAACTGCACATGGGGACAAAGATTGTACTTTTTGGAGAAATGTCCTCTGGTCTGATGAAACAAAAATAGAACTGTTTGGCCATAATGACCATCGTTATGTTTGGAGGAAAAAGGGGAACGCTTGCAAGCCGAAGAACACCATCCCAATCGTGAAGCATGGGGGTGGCAGCAACATGTTGTGGGGTTGCTTTGCTGCAGGAGGGACTGGTACACTTCACAAAATAGATGGCATCATGAGGCAGGAAAATTATGTGGATATATTGAAGATATATCTCAAGACATCAGTCAGGAAGTTAAAGCTTGGTCACAAATGGGTCTTCCAAATGGATAATGACCCCAAGCATACTTGCAAAATGGCTTAAGGACAACAAAGTCAAGGTACTGGAGTGGCCATTACACAGCCCTGACCTCAATCCTATAGAAAATTTGTGGGCAGAACTGAAAAAGCATGTGCGAGCAAGGAGGCCTACAAACCTGACTCAGTTACACCAGCTATGTCAGGAGCAATGGGCCAAAATTCACCCAACTTATTGTAGGAAGCTTGTGGAAGGCTACCCGAAACGTTTGACCCAAGTTAAACAATTTAAAGGCAATGCTACCAAATACTAATTGAGTGTAAGTAAACTTCTGACTCATTGGGAATGTGATGAAAGAAATAAAAGCTGAAATCATTCTCTCTTCTGACATTTCACATTCTTAAAATAAAGTGGTGATCCTAACTGACCTAAGACAGGGAATTCTTACTAGGATTAAATGTCAGAAATTGTGAAAAACTGAGTTTAAATGAATTTGGCTAAGGTGCATGTAAACTTCTGACTTCAGCTGTATATACAGAACCAAAATATAAACACAACATGCAACTATTTCAACCATTTACTGTTCATATAAGGAAATCACTCAATGTAAATAAATTCATTAGGCCCTAATGTATGTACTTCATATGACTGGGCAGGGGCGCAGCCATAGGTGGGCCTGGGAGGGCATAAGCCCACCAACTGGGGAGCCAGGCCCAGCCAATGAGAATTTGTTTTTCCCCACAAAAGGGCTTTATTACAGAGCTAAATACTCCTCAGGTTCATCATCTGTCTGGGTGGCTGGTCTCAGACAATGTGGAGGTCCTGGGCTGGCGTCGTTAATACGTGGTCTGCGGTTGTGAGTCCAGTTGGGTGTACTGCCAAATTCTCTAAAACGACATTGGAGACGGCATATGCTAGAGAAATTAACATTACATTCTCTTGCAACAGCTCCAGTGGATATTCCTGCAGTCAGCATGCCAATTGCACACTCCCTCAAAACTTGAGACATCTGTGGTGTTGTGTAACAAAACTGCACATTTTAGAGTGGCCTTTTATTCTCCCCAGCACAAGGTGCACCTGTGTGATGATCATGCTGTTTAATCAGCTTCTTGATAATCCATCCTCCAGGTGTGGCATATCTTGTAAAAGGAGAAATGTTCACTAACAGGGATGTAATTGAATTTGTGCACCAAATTTGAGAGAAAGAAGCTTTTGTGCGTAAGTGAAGAATTCGGTGATCTTTATATTTCAGCTAATGAAACATGGGTCCAACACTTTACATGTTGTATTTATAGTTTTTGTAACATCTTCCCAAATTGACAATGGGGAGATCTTACTGTGCTTTGTGTCTCTCTTCTTTACCTATTTTAGGTTTAATAAGGAAGTGTGTAGGTCGCGTTCTGTACCATACAGCTAGTTTTATCATGTAGAGGTTTCATTCAGGTCTCTCTTTACATAAACACTGTCTTTGGCAGGAGAAAAAACAAACCCGGAGGAACCAGGGACATCCAAACCAGCAAGACAACACCTCTGCTCCCAGATTGGAAGGAGTTTTACCAAGTTAGGAAGTCTGAAAAGACATGAGAGGAAACACACAGCAGAGAAGCTATACCATTGTGCCCAGTGTGGAAAGAGTTTTAACCACTTAGGAAACATGAAATCTCACGAGCGAATACACACTGGGGAGAAGCCATACCTTTGCGCCCAGTGTGGAAAGAGTTTTAGCCGCTTAGGACAACTGAAATGTCATGAGCGAATACACACAGGGGAGAAGCCATACCATTGCGCCTGGTGTGGAAAGAGTTTTAAGGAGTCAGGAATGCTGACAACTCATGAGCAAATACACACAGGGGAGAAGCCTTTCAAATGCTCAGACTGTGGGAAGACATATTACTCATCACAGTCACTTAAAAGTCATGTAAGAAACCATGAATAATTATTCTAATTGTAGAAAGTATACTCAAAAATATGTGTATGTTTTCATTAGAAAATATGAATTGAATATGGAGTATGTCAGTTTGAATATAAAGTAGATCAGATTCCATGTGTTTAAATGGTCCTTTTTTAAACTCTGACTGTGTGTGTGTTTATCTGCATGTGTCATTCCTCCAGCACTACAGATAATCAAGTGATATTTGGATGTGATGCATTTGCTCCATTGTTTACATTTGCATTGTTGGCCCACTGATGATTTTAATTTCAAAAAAATTGTTCACAGACTGTAATGGAAAATGTTAATTGTATGTGTCCACATAACTGAGTATGTGACTAACCTTGTGAAACTGTCATATTATAATCTCCTGTTCCTGGGAGTATTATCCTGTGTTGCAAACCAATTTGCACCTGCGTCCTTGTACAAATAAAGTCCCTCCCAGGAATAGGAAACAAAGATATGTGCTCATCACCCAATGCTTTGGTATTCAGATAGTGTAGACAATGTAATTGTTATTCTCTCTGAGCTCAGAAATAAAGAATCTTGGTTTGACTTGGACTCCAGCAGATCCTTATTTTATAATATCCACCACAACTCACCCACGGATTGCTGTTTATCGTTGTCTCAATGAAGAGTTCCTCGTTCCACTTTCCTGGGGGCATTTACAAACCTCCCCCTGGTTAAATAAACGTTGTTTCCACATCATTTCAACAAAATAAATCCATGTGATGTTAGATCAATGTAGAACACTGATTGGATTTGTAAAAAGCCATCAACATCGGGTATTTTTTATACATTTTTCACTGAACTTGCAAACTACATCCAATGTATTTCATGTTGAATTGACTTTAGTTGACATGTAAATGGAAACTAGATGTTCAACTGACGTCTGTGACCAGTGGGCTGGTTTGAATAAGCGGCAGGTGTTGGATCAATATCCACCTGCTGTTAAATTCACATGTGCCGAATGAAAAATACAAGTTAAATTGGTTTCCATCACATTTTCAACTCTACTGATCTTTTTTTTTTTTAAACGTTGAGTTATATAGTGTCGTGGAAAATTGTCTTAACCTCTCTGGCGCATGTGGGACGAACTCGTCCCACCTACGTAACAGCCACTGAAATCCAGTGGCGCGATTTTTGAATCGTTAGAAATACTATTACTTCAATTTCTCAAACATATGACTATTTTACAGCTATTTAAAGACAAGAATCTCGTTAATCTAACCCCACTGTCCGATTTCAAAAAGGCTTTACAACGAAAGCAAAACATTAGATTATGTCAGCAGAGTGCCCAGCCAGAAATAATCAGACACCCATTTTTCAAGCTAGCATATCATGTCACATAAACCCAAACCACAGCTAAATGCAGCACTAACCTTTTATGATCTTCATCAGATGACACACCTAGGACATTGTGTTATACAATACATGCATGTCTGTTCAATCAAGTTCATATATCAAAAAACAGCTTTTTACATTAGCATGTGACGTTCAGAAAAAGCATAACCCCCGCAAACTTCCGGGGAATTTACTAACAGTTTGCTAAATTACTCACGATAAACGTTCACAAAAAGCATAACAATTATTTTAAGAATTATAGATACATTACTCCTCTATGCACTCGATATGTCCGATTTTAAAATAGCTTTTCGGATGAAGCACATTTTGCAATAATCTAAGTACATAGTCTGGCATCACAGGGCTAGCTATTTAGATACCCACCCAGGTCAGCCTCCACCAAAATCACATTTCCTATAAGAAAAATGTTCTTACCTTGCTTGTTCTTCGTCAGAATACACTGCCAGGACTTCTACTTCAATAACAAATGTTGGTTTGGTCCCAAATAATCCATCGTTATATCCAAACAGCGACGTTTTGTTCGTGAGTTCTAGACACTATCAGAATGCTTCATCACGGTGTCGCGCATGGCGCATTGGCGTGACAAAAATATCTAAATATTCCATTACCGTACTTCGAAGCATGTCAACCGCTGTTTAAAACCAATTTTTATGCCATTTATCTCGTAGATAAGTGATAATATTCCGACCGGGAATATGCATTGAGCCTAAACAGCCGAATTAAATTTCTCCTCAGGAGCGAATCGTGCACGCGCCTCATTCAAAGGTCCTCTGAGCCGCCACTTACCAAAGGCGATAATGTGTTTCAGCCTGAGGCTCCCTCGTCAACCTTCAGGTATTTCCCGGGTTCTGAGAGCCTATCGGAGCCCTGGGAATTGTCACGTTACAGCTAAGATCCTTACTTTTCAATAAACAGATGCAAGACGCACGACTCCTTGTCAGACAGGGTACTTCCTGCTTGAAACCTTGTCAGGTTTTTGCCTGCCATAGGAGTTCTGTTATACTCACAGACACCATTCAAACAGTTTTAGAAAATTCAGAGTGTTTTCTATCCAAACCTGAACAATAATATGCATATTCTAGCTTCTGAGTTGGTGTAGGAGGCAGTTAAAAATGGGCACATATTTTTTCCAAAATTCTCAATACTGCCCCCTATCCCAAACAGGTTTTAAGAACGTAATACTCTTACAAGAACTTGTGAATTCAATATAGACTTTAATACAGAGTAGCAAAGCCAAGCCCTTCCATGGAAGGACCCTACCACACACGCAACAGAGCCAAGCCCTTCCATGGAAAATACTAAATTCTCATATTACAGAGTCCTATCTTTATAGGATTCTGTCTTTGCATAACGTATAGAGTCCCCTCCCTCTATATGAAAATAGCTTCCCTTGACCGTTCTTTACCATTATCTCTCCATATCAGTTGTTGCTTGTTAACGCCCACATCTGACAGCTGTATAGGTTATAATGCTAGCAGGGCCTCCTCATGTGGTACAAAAATAATGCATGCACTGCATGCTCATGTGTGGTCCTCTTGCCGCCATCCTTTTCTCTGTGCCCCTTTGTCTGACTATCTTGAATGTATCTGGGGCCCTTTCTGCATAACTCAAGTACAGTTGTCAGGTCGCTATGCCTCCCACCGTGGCCTGTTGCTCTATTAGAACCAGATGTCATCTTCTCCTCCTATAGCCAATGTATTTATGTTCTTTCTCCTTCAGCACAGCTGCTTATCTCCCACATAAATCCCTCCTCTGGGACTAATTAGTCCCACACCAAAACAATACCTAAATAAAAGCAACAAGGATGGAGGCAAAATGATAACAATACACGCACAGAATAATGAACATTGAACGAAATGTGAAATAAAGCATAGACATATACTGGACCAAACATCTCCAATCCATATACAATGGAAAGAAATAAAAGATCTAATCTGTACAAATACAAAGTAAAATCAAACTGAAAATACAATGTAAAAGCATTAGCATGTAATACATAGCCTTCCCTGAGGTTATCTCAGTTATTTAAAACATAAAGAAAATAAGAAAACCCTTATAAAGTCATTCTAAATTCGACACTTAAACAAGATCCTTCCTTACAGACACCTCTGTAACAACAGTGAAATCACAAATGAAAACACCTGCTAAAGGACTAAGGACATGGTCCATGGACACTTGTAACTGGAATTTCCCCATTTTACCCACAAGTTGAAGTATACAAAATTCAGAAGTTCTAACTTAATTTATCCCTTGTCAAAGGTAGAAAGGAAATAGACAATACACTCCATAGTAAATGATTACCAGGTTATACATATTGCATCAGTCCAGTTTTCAATCAAACACATAATAATCAGGAGCTTTACTAAAACAGGAAACCCTTGAACACCATAATCATTGCAATCATGTCCTCCTCCTGGAGTAACCCCATTTACTTAAAACCTGTTACGCTAGGGGGCAGTATTTACACATCCGGATAAAAAACGGACCTGATTTAATCTGGTTATTACTACTGCCCAGAAACTAGAATATGCATATAATTATTGGCTTTGGATAGAAAACACCCTAAAGTTTCTAAAACTGTTTGAATGGTGTCTGTGAGTATAACAGAACTCATATGGCAGGCAAAAACCTGAGAAGATTCCTTACAGGAAGTGGCCTGTCTGACAAGTTCTTGTTCTTCTTGACTCTCTTTATTGAAAACTGAGGATCTTCGCTGTAACGTGACACTTCCTACGGCTCCCATAGGCTCTCAGAAGGCGGGAAAAAGCTGAATGATGTAATTCCAGCCACTGGCTGAAAACATTAGCGCCTTTGGTAAGTGGTCTATCAGAGGACAATGAGACTGAGGCGCGTGCACGAGGCGACCCCATGTTTTTATTTTCTCTCTCTTTGAACGTAAACACGCTTTCCCGGTCGGAATATTATCGCTTTTTTTACGAGAAAAATGGCATAAAAATTGATTTTAAACAGCGGTTGACATGCTTCGAAGTACGGTAATGGAATATTTAGATTTTTTTGTGCACGTCACCGTGCACAAAAAAACGCCGTGCACGTCACCCTTCTTTACCATTCGGATAGTGTCTTGAACGCACG
The DNA here is from genome assembly GCF_901001165.1 of Salmo trutta. NCBI lineage: Eukaryota > Metazoa > Chordata > Actinopteri > Salmoniformes > Salmonidae > Salmo > Salmo trutta. The sequence goes on from NC_042994.1 coordinate 30,591,810, forward strand.
AACAAAACAGAGGATATTTGAACATAACTATGGATTATTTTGAACCAAACCAACATTTGTTATTGAAGTAGAAGTCCTGGGAGTGCATTCTGACGAAGAACAACAAAGGTAATCCAATTTTTCTTATAGTAAATCTGACTTTGGTGAGGGCTAAACTTGGTGGGTGTCTAAATAGCTAGCCCGTGATGGCTGGGCTATCTACTCAGAATATTGCAAAATGTGCTTTCACCGAAAAGCTATTTTAAAATCGGACATAGCGATTGCATAAAGGAGTTCTGTATCTATAATTCTTAAAATAATTGTTGTGTTTTTTGTGAACGTTTATTTAGTAAATTCACCGGAAGTTTGCGGTGGGTATGCTAGTTCTGAACGTCACATGCTAATGTGAAAAGCTGGTTTTTGATATAAATATGAACTTGATTGAACAAAACATGCATGTATTGTATAACATAATGTCCTAGAATTGTCATCTGATGAAGATCATCAAAGGTTAGTGCTGCATTTAGCTGTGGTTTGGGTTTATGTGACATTATATGCTAGCTTGAAAAATGGGTGTCTGATTATTTCTGGCTGGGTACTCTGCTGACATAATCTAATGTTTTCCTTTCGTTGTAAAGCCTTTTTGAAATCGGACAGTGTGGTTAGATTAACGAGAGTCTTGTCTTTAAAATGGTGTAAAATAGTCATATGTTTGAGAAATTGAAGTAATAGCATTACAAAGGTATTTGAATAACGCGCCACGGGATTCAACTGGCTGTTGAGTAGGTGGGACATCCTAGAGAGGTTAAAGCTAAATCCAACCAGTCCCAACCATGGGTTCATTGTCCTTAACCTCTTGTCACAATCCCTTCAGTTTGGTCATAGCTACAGGAAAAGTTCCATCTAGTACATTGTTATTATTAGGTGTTATCCAAAGAAATATTGATTCAAAACCTGATTTAACCTCATCTCTTGCTTTGTATTCATCAGGAACTCCTCTCACCTGTCCAATCGCATCTAGATATACTTTGGGATCTGATTCATAGGCTTCCCTTACTCTATGCTTTACAGACTCATCCTGCTGTGATTTAATGATAGACACCTGTTGTGTTGCTCTAATCAAGGCACAGTCCAGCCTTCTGGTAAAACATTCAAGAGTTTGTTCTGCCCACACATCCCGAAACTGTCAGCTATACTTCTGTCCTGATTCTTTAATATTGCAAGAGATAGTGTTACTTGAGTTATGTTACCACATGTACCACATGTACCTTTGTGATTCACAATCATTCCTTTATCAAATTTACAAACTCCTGCAGTTTAACACCCAAATAATTTAACAATTAACTGTAGTGTTTCTCACATTATCCCATTATCCCCATATCTGTAGAAACATTCATATCTACTTTTTACCATAGTAAACCTATCATTATGAGGACCATTTCATTCAGTTCTCATGTCATATGTTGTACATTCATGTTCTCCCAACATATTTTGGTTTAATTCACTTCTACCTTTAGTGCTACCTAATGCCAAGCTGCATTATATGGTACACAAAGGTATGTAGTATTGACTCTGAATACATTGAACATTGAACATTTAACACATTCTTCATCAGATGCAAGTTCAGGTACTATTAAAATATCAGACAAATGTGATTTGCTAGACAAAATGCAATTGTCCATCCTACGTTTAGCTGTTGTGTACTAATCTCTAGTGGGAGGTGATTTTACAATTTCTTCTAGGTTTGTCGCTGTTGCTGTCAAGGCCATTCTACCGTTCTTCATCTGTCCTGGTTTACTGTCTGTTAGGAAGACCATGTGAGGACAGAAAGTCTCCTTTCCATTCTCCTGTCGTTGTTTCTCCGTCCCCTTGAACAACACCTCTATCAGGGGTATCTGCCAGAGTAGGTATGTCATCAGGAGCAACAGGCATGTCACTCCTCCCCATCCCTGGACTCTCTGGATATTCAGGAGAGAGTGTCTGTTTGCTGTTGGAAGTTGCTCCTCGATCCACCTCCTCTTCGACTCCTGCCTGTCTCCTGTCTGTCTCCTGTCTGTCTCCTGCCTGTCTCCTGCCTGGCTCCTGCATGGTTCCTGCCTGGCTCCTGCCTGGCTCCTGCCTGGCTCCTGCCTGGCTCCTGCCTGGCTCCTGCCTGGCTCCTGCCTGGCTCCTTGATTTCCTCTGCTCCTTCATGGCCTGGTGGTTGTCTCCTCCTTTCCGACGGGACTTTGGTTCAGTGGTTTAGATGGTACCAGGTGTTGCTTCCTTTCACCTGGACAGCAGTTAACATTGTTCAAGCCACCTTGTAGGGACCCTCCCTCCTTGGCTCATTCCTTTCTTCCGGAACACTCGGACCTGGTCTCTTGGATCACCAGACGTGGAACCTCTGGTCCTGGTTCAGGTTTCTGCCTTCTTTCTGTGAGGCATTCAAACTTAGAGACTTATGGCCTCTGTTTTATGATTACACCATACATCCACTTATTTCCATCACTCATCATACACCAACTAACATTCCAGCTGAAGCTGGCGACCCCTCTCCTTCTGGTTCCTAAGCATAAGACTTGTAAAGTGAAAAACAAAAACACAACAGTATTGACAATGTGATATGTTATGCACAAATATATTCATGAAAACCGAAATCTGAGACCATGACAATTCCCACTCTCTCTTCACCTGACTCTATGCCTCCAAGATACTTTTCTGCTGGAATCCACAGAAATAAAAGCACTAAAAAGCTTCCTCATGCTTCCACCCAGTCTTCCCCTTTCGGCCCCAGGTTCTGAGAGGTGTTCCCAAATCATGTCATTTTCACTTTGTTTCCCATCTGCTCCATTTCACCCGATAGGCATATCCCTAATAAACATGATATCTTATCTTCTTAATTCAACACTGTATATGCTTTCACATTAATGCCTTCAACATGTTGTTTAGAGCACAATTACCCTAACATCTGTCCTTTTTCATATGATGCATTAACCAACAACATAAGTAGCTCCCAAACCCAACAACTGTATGTCTACAGTGGAATCTAGTCTCTCTCTCTCCGCGTCCTCTGTCATGGTCCTTTCAAGCTCACCCATTATTCAGCTGGACCTTACTTCTTGTGAGAATTATACGCCCACCGAAGAGAGACATGATGATCTTTACCACTGCAGGTGCTATAAGAAGTATACCCCCAGCCTGGTGTATCTTGATGTACACTCAATCTCTAGAAGTCAGCCCATGCCCTTGGATATTTCTGGCTTCTTATGTGCTGCTTTTCTCCTGAGGACATACACACTAACACATGGGTTATTTCCTGACAACAGACTTTCTTCTTATGTCAAGATCACTACTTTGTAATATTTAAATAACAGCCCTATGTAAACATTCTGTCTCAAATACCTGGCCTCCTACCACAGATATACTTATACATAATGATAGCCAAATTATGGTCCCTACAGCAATTGCTGTAAGAATAACATGTAATCAGTCAAGTGTCTTCCAGTTGGAAGAATATCCAACCTCTTAAAACTCCAAGTCATAACTCTCCTAAACTTTTACCATAGTGTTCAAAAATTTCACCACTATCACTTTTACTCTTACCTTAATCTAGGTATGTGTAATGTTCAATTTACTCAGAATTGTCCCTATGTTGTGCATTCCTATATTTTACACAGCCAGCTGTCCTTTCTCTTCTGTGAGTTCTCTCTTCTATTAATATACATAGTCTCTAGAAATAACACCCCTCTACTACCATAACCTTCATTTATGAGCCCCCTCAGATCCCCAATGCAGTCACAGTTCTTCTAACCCATAACACATCATTTACTACTAATTTCCTTCCACAGTTTGATACATACTTAAACATTCTCAAATCAATTTTAGTCAATTTATATCATTCCCTCCTCAGGAACAATAAACACACTTATGTTCCTTAAAACAAAAAATAAATTGACCAGACAAGAAAAGGGAAAAATAAACTAAACCTGGGGAAAACGTCCATCTGTTACGTTCCATGACCACTACTCATAATGTAACTAAACCTGGGGAAAACGTCCATCCGTTACGTTCTATGCCCACTACTCATAATGTAACTAAACCTGGGGAAAACGTCCATCCGTTACGTTCTATGACCACTACTCATAATGTAACTAAACCTGGGGAAAACGTCCATCCGTTACGTTCTATGCCCACTACTCATAATGTAACTAAACCTGGGGAAAACGTCCATCCGTTACGTTCTATGACCACTACTCATAATGTAACTAAACCACTACTCATAATGTAACTAAACCACTACTCATAATGTAACTAAACCTGGGGGAAACGTCCATCCGTTACCTTCTATGCCCACTACTCATAATGTAACTAAACCACTACTCATAATGTAACTAAACCACTACTCATAATGTAACTAAACCTGGGGAAAACGTCCATCCGTTACGTTCTATTACCACTACTGTAACGATTGGCGTCGGGTGATGAAGAAGCGGACCAAAACGCAGCTGGGAGCGAACACATGTTTATTCTTACACTGAATAAAACACGTACACAAAACCAAGAAAATGCCTGATCTTTAACTGCTCAACAAAAAAAGACAACAACCCACAAACATCGTGGGGGGAAAAGGAACTTAAATATGATTCCCCAATCAGAGGCAACTAGCGACAGCTGTCTCTGATTGGGAATCGACAGAACCCAACATAGAAATACGCCCCAAAGCAAGGCTATACCCAAAACATAGAAAATAAACTATAGAAATGCCACACCCTGACCAAAATAGAAGAGTTCACCTGGTCAGGGCGTGACAGTACCCCCCCTCCAACGGTGCGTACTCCCGGCGCACCAACCTAAAGTCTATTAGGGGGGGAACCCGGGTGGGCGCCTCACCCTCGGTGGAGGCTCTGGCCCCGGGCGTATTTCTCCCCCTGCCTCCACCCTAGCCCTACCCCTCTGGCCCGGACTGGACCACGGTGGAGCGGCATGCTCAGGCTCCGGAGCGGAGCCGCCGACCGGAACAGGACTGGTCACCGGTGGACCGGACACAGGCCGTGCCGGACTGTGGACACACGCCGTGGGCCTGGTGCGGGGAACAGGGACGGGCCGGACAGGACCGGGGACACGCACCACCAACCTGGTGCGGGGAGCAGGGACGGGCCGGACTGGCCTGGGGACACGCACCACCAACCTGGTGCGGGGAGCAGGGACGGGCCGGACTGGCCTGGGGACACGCACCACCGGCTTGGTGCGGGGAGTGGGAATGGGCCGGACAGGACTGTGGACACGCACCACTAACCTGGTGCGGGGAGCAGGAATGGGCCGGACAGGACTGGGGACACGCACCACTAACCTGGTGCGGGGAGCAGGGACGGGCCGGGCTGGACTGGGGACACGCACCACTGGCTTGGTGCGGGGAGCAGGGACGGGCCGGACTGGACTGGGGACACGCACCACTGGCTTGGTGCGGGGAGCAGGAATGGGCCGGACAGGACTGGGGACACGCACCACTGGCTTGGTGCGGGGAGCAGGGACGGGCCGGACTGGACTGGGGACACGCACCACTGGCTTGGTGCGGGGAGCAGGGATGGGCCGGTCAGGACTGTGGACACGCACCACTAACCTGGTGCGGGGAGCAGGGACGGGCCGGACTGGACTGGGGACGTCTGGCAGCTCGGGACAGTCTGGGCAGTCTGGCCCCTCCGACAGTTCAGCGCAGTCTGGCCCCTCCGGCAGTTCAGCGCAGTCTGGCCACTCCGGCAGTTCAGCGCAGTCTGGCCACTCCGGCAGTTCAGCGCAGTCTGGCCACTCCGGCAGTTCAGCGCAGTCTGGCCACTCCGGCAGTTCAGCGCAGTCTGGCCACTCCAGCGACTGTTGACTGGCGGGCAGCTCCGACGACTGTTGACTGGCGGGCAGCTCCGACGACTGTTGACTGGCGGGCAGCTCCGACGACTGTTGACTGGCGGCAGCTCCGACGACTGTTGACTGGCGGGCAGCTCCGACGATTGTTGACTGGCGGGCAGCTCCGACGACTGTTGACTGGCGGGCAGCTCCGACGACTGTTGACTGGCGAGGCTGGGTTCACGCACTTGAAGCCTGGTGCGTGGTGCTGGTACCGGATATATAGGACCATGGAGGCTTACTGGCGGTCTCGAGCTTAACCCTGGCATCGCCCTTTCTGGCTGAATGCCTACTACCCCCTGGTAACTGCGGGGCGCTGGTATAGCGCGTACTGGCCTAAAAACACTTGGCCTCGCCATAACACCCATTACCCCGAAGCATAAGCCCTGTCCATTAACTGGCCTCCGAGAAACAGTCCGGGGATTTGGCCTGGGGCTCCAAACTTGCCCCGCAAAACTCCCCTTGTGCCCCCCCCAAAAAAATTATTGGGGAGGCCTCTCGAGTTTCCTCAACTCCTCGTTCCTCTGCTGCTTGGTCCTGGTTTGGTGGGTTGTTCTGTAACGATCGTCGTGCAGGAAGGAAGAAGTGGACCAAGGCGCAGCTGGGAGCGAACACATGTTATTTATTACAGACTGAAATTACACGGTCAAAACAGAGAATAAACGTATCGTTACTGCTCCAACAAAAAGAGACAACAACCCACAAACATCGTGGGGGGAAAAGGAACTTAAATATGATTCCCCAATCAGAGGCAACTAGCGACAGCTGTCTCTGATTGGGAATCGACAGAACCCAACATAGAAATACGCCCCAAAGCAAGGCTATACCCAAAACATAGAAAATAAACTATAGAAATGCCACACCCTGACCAAAATAGAAGAGTTCACCTGGTCAGGGCGTGACAACTACTCATAATGTAACTAAACCTGGGGAAAACGTCCATCCGTTACGTTCTATTACCACTACTCATAATGTAACTAAACCTGGGGAAGACGTTCATCCGTTACGTTCTATGACCACTACTCATAATGTAACTAAACCACTACTCATAATGTAACTAAACCACTACTCATAATGTAACTAAACCTGGGGAAAACGTCCATCCATTACGTTCTATGCCCACTACTCATAATGTAACTAAACCTGGGGAAAATGTCCATCTGTTACGTTCTATGACCACTACTCATAATGTAACTAAACCACTACTCATAATGTAACTAAACCACTACTCATAATGTAACTAAACCTGGGGAAAACGTCCATCCGTTACGTTCTATGACCACTACTCATAATGTAACTAAACCTGGGGAAAACGTCCATCTGTTACGTTCTATGCCCACTACTCATAATGTAACTAAACCGGGGGAAAACGTCCATCTGTTACGTTCTATGACCACTACTCATAATGTAACTAAACCACTACTCATAATGTAACTAAACCTGGGGAAAACGTCCATCCGTTACGTTCTATGACCACTACTCATAATGTAACTAAACCACTACTCATAATGTAACTAAACCTGGGGAAAACGTCCATCCGTTACGTTCTATGCCCATGTTATGTTGGTCTCCTTCTTCATCCTTGTGTGTATCGCAAAACAGACCATAAACCTTTTATGCAATCAATTATATCAATAAAATTTAACATTACATTTCTAATGACATAATAAAACAAAAGAAACAAAAACCTTTAATCTAATCTTCCGTAAGTTCTCTCAACCTCCCTGTCTCAGAATTTAGTTTCCAGAGCTTCCCTAGGCCTAGTAAATTTAAACAGTTCTATGTCCAAATCATAACTAAAACGTTTTATAAATTGTCCAACCCAAATCAGAATTCAGTCCTTAGTGCTTCATTCCCTTAAAAATGTACATTTATACTAAACTTGTAATACCAGTACTATCTATTCATATTACAGCCCCCATTTGCCTCTGTTTTTCTGTCACGAGAGGCCTGGTAATGAAAGGTCAGTAACCTATTCCCCTTTAGTCTTCCTTCACATATCATTCCAGTCTATTTCAGATACAGTTCACAGGTCATCAGACACAGTTGTCCCTCACTCTTCAGCCGGTTAGGGAGGTTTTGAGCTTCACACACACTTGTGGTAAAAATATCTCTCCCATGTATTAAAGCATTCTGACATCACCTTCCATGATAACTCCCTTATTCTACTGGTGATCTCTGACAAGTTACAGATAATTTAACAACATAACCCCTCGCAAACTTCAATATCCCAATGTTGCAAATTTTGTATTGAAATAAAAACACAAAATGAAATCATCTTTTCTTATATCATAATCCATTTGGAGTAACTGTCATCCCTTGTTAACAGATATTTCCTTTCTATATGCAGACTGAACAAAGCACATGTGTATATTTACCCAAAGACAATAACCCCGTGGAACTGATCATTTTCCCTCTGAACACATGATTCAACAACAACATGTTAAATCAAAAAATACAATTATTTGAGTAACTAGTCAATTTAAGATTACAACTCTTCATCATTTTCATATGGAAATAATAGAATTTCAAAGTAATTGTACACTCTGAATAGAGACTGGTGTTTCTTAGTCATTTTATATTTAAATCCCACCTGTTCCAATAATTTCTAGTGAAGTTGATCAGTCTTCACGGGAAATTCTTAGGATTCAGGGCATTTGACACCATTAAATGTTTCCTCTCCCTTCTCTGTCCCTGTCCTTCAGAACCCATTTGGATACATTTCAAAACATTTCCATCTTCCTGTATACCCAGTTTAAAACTGAATTGAAAAAGGTCCATACAAATTAAATCCCAGAGGTCCTTTCCAGTAATCTTATCATTTTAACCTGTGTCGTTAGTTCAGTATAATACAAAACCATTGGTTAACCACTGTAGAACCTTCAAAAAGTTGATGTTGTCTTATCATCTTGTTAGTCAATACGTCACATGGTTCTCAAAACCCCAAATATTTTGTAATGAACAGAGTTGAACCTAACTTTCTGAAACATTACTTCCTACTAATAGTAAAAGTTTAATTTAAATTTGGCAATCCCAATGCTGGCGTTTAACTCAATTATTTCTTCAACTCGACAAACATTTCCTCACACTCTTGATTCCATTCTATAAGTGTTTTAACAGTTTCAGAGAATGTCGGCATAAAATGTCTAACAAAATTGAAAACCCCTTATGTTTTCCTGAGCATGCGCGGAGAGTTTAGCCATGCCTCAGAACGCATAGTTTCTACCCGATCCCGGGTTAAGTCTTCCCTTCAGAAATTGAAAACCTCAAATATACTACATTCTGCTTTGCCTGTTCCTCCAACTAATTTACTACGGTGGTGATCTCTCATATAAGTTTATTTTCCGTTGTTTGACGCTAATAACAAATCATCCTCGTATTTTATCACCACAGAAACTATTGTTTCAATGCTAAATGATACCAAGTGGGACTATTTGTAAATCCCATCGGTGCTCTGATAACAGTTAGGTAAAACGTGATCTAATACGTCTTCCATCACATAGAAACCGTAATCTCTATGAATCACTCATTGATCGAACAGAGATCATACACCGCTTTGTGAAAGTTCCATTCTTACTAACCTCAAAACGATTAGTTGTTGCTCTATTGAAAAGGATGCAAACTCTCGTATAGCTGCATTTCCTGCTACTGCATCAGGCTCCAGTGTCTCCCTACACACATTCTTCCCACATTCTTCCCATAGTCCCATATCTAAAACAGGGAGCTATTACCTTACGTTTTGAAATTTTATGGCTTTTATGGCTCTACTCTCCCCTCGCACGTCTGCGAGGCGAGCAGAGTCATATCTGGCCCCCATCGTAATGTATTTTCTGATGATAGAATGCTGATTTCAAAACACTGGTAAATTGAGCTTCTTATTCTGGTTTTATTTGATTCTATTTATCCAGTTTACCGGGTAATGTTGCCCGACATTATCCAGTTTGCTCTTTCACATTCAAACCGAATTGGTGGAATTATTGTGCGCTTCTCTCAGCGACTTCATGGCTTTACTAAATTCCATTACTTTAACTTTATTACATCCTATTTATCACACTTTCCCGTCTAATTCAGCTGTTGTTTATATATACACTTTCTTATCTCTTTATATTTATTCACTTATAATATTCTATCCTACTTAATGTCTTATTGTTTATATTCCTAATTTATCCTACCTATTCTCTATACTTGTAGAGTCTCTCCAGACCCACTCTCTCTCCTAGATGGTGTAACTTCTTAGGGGTCCTGCAGCTACAGTGTTACCCCCGTTTTCCTCCTACCGTCCTTCACGGTGCTGTAATATCTCTAGTATATACTACAGACTATACCATGGTATGGTTCTTTATGTATTTGTTGTTACTATTTATTCTAAATAGCCTGAGTTTATTTTAACCATATAGTATATCTGTTGCCTATCTGTATGTTTTATCTCTCTACTTCACACACCAGTATATACTATATGTGTCTTGTTTGATACTTTATTCAACAAGTTCTATGCATTCTAGAATAGTTATTTAACACATTTATTATGTTAATGTGTTATCTTTACATAGTTCCTTTTAATCAATACCTATTGATTTATCACTTCTTCTTCCTAATACTCACTAGATGCACCCTTCTCAAATTACACTCAATCAACTGTCACAGAGAGGTTTGCGCATTCCTTCCCCTTGACTAGTTGGCACACACACACACACACACACACACACACACACACCACTATATACTATATTTAACTGCAGTCTTTAGCTTCTCTGATTCACTTCCTCAACACAGAGAAGTTTCCACTCAATCAGATGTTTATTTACATCCATACAATTTTTATTCACATTCGTTCATTCACACCTCGTTTTACCTAAAACGACCTATAAACCTCAGTCTATTCCTGATACACTTCCTCAACACAGGATAACTTTGCATTTATAGGATTTTTACAGTATGTCGGAAATTCTGCTTAATCGAGTCAGTTTCCCTTCACTCTCTGTTCGCCCACCCGTACTATCCTCTGTCCCTCAGAGCAGCTACGCGGTGCGACCTACTGATCATCCGACCCCGTTAGCAAGGTGGAGTGTTATTATCCGTAGGATTAATTTTGAACTTGAACCTCGCCAAATCGGGTCAAGTTTCTCCTGTGCCCAACCTATTCACCGCAAACAGACCCTCATTACTCGAGCGGTATCGTGAATAGCCCACCCAAGCAAACTTCCTTAATCCCTCCCAGGAGCGGTATCGTGGGATTTCTATCTATTTATTTATGCAGCCTTTTAATCTAGCAGAGCTGCACATCCAAATAGCCTGTCCAAGCAGTCCTTCGTTTAATTATGTTCGAAGCGGTATCACAGGATTTTCTATCTATTTATTCATTTGTTCTGACCATATGGGCAGACAGCAGCAGCCCCATACCAGGCCAGGCCTACCGCTCACCACACATTTAGTCCTCACAAATGCATACATATAATTACATTTAACAACCCCCAAAATTCATGCATGCATTTACATTTAAGTCATTTAGCAGACGCTCTTATCCAGAGCGACTTACAAATTGGTGCATTCACCTTATGATATCCAGTGGAACAACCACTTTACAATAGTGCATCTAAATCTTTTAAGGGGGGGGGGGTTAGAAGGATTACTTTATCCTATCCCAGGTATTCCTTAAAGAGGTGGGGTTTCAGTTGTCTCCGGAAGGTGGTGATTGACTCCGCTGTCCTGGCGTCGTGAGGGAGCTTGTTCCACCATTGGGGTGCCAGAGCAGCGAACAGTTTTGATTGGGCTGAGCGGGAACTGTGCTTCCTCAGAGGTAGGGAGGCGAGCAGGCCAGAGGTGGATGAACGCAGTGCCCTTGTTTGGGTGTAGGGCCTGATCAGAGCCTGAAGGTACGGAGGTGCCGTTCCCCTCACAGCTCCGTAGGCAAGCACCATGGTCTTGTAGCGGATGCGAGCTTCAACTGGAAGCCAGTGGAGAGAGCGGAGGAGCGGGGTGACGTGAGAGAACTTGGGAAGGTTGAACACCAGACGGGCTGCGGCGTTCTGGATGAGTTGTAGGGGTTTAATGGCACAGGCAGGGAGCCCAGCCAACAGCGAGTTGCAGTAATCCAGACGGGAGATGGCAAGTGCCTGGATTAGGACCTGCGCCGCTTCCTGTGTGAGGCAGGGTCATACTCTGCGAATGTTGTAGAGCATGAACCTACAGGATCGGGTCACCGCCTTGATGTTAGTGGAGAACGACAGGGTGTTGTCCAGGATCACGCCAAGGTTCTTAGCAGTCTTGGAGGAGGACACAAGGGAGTTGTCAACCGTGATGGCGAGATCATGGAACGGGCAGTCCTTCCCCGGGAGGAAGAGCAGCTCCGTCTTGCCGAGGTTCAGCTTGAGGTGGTGATCCGTCATCCACACTGATATGTCTGCCAGACATGCAGAGATGCGATTCGCCGCCTGGTTATCAGAAGGGGGAAAGGAGAAGATTAATTGTGTGTCGTCTGCATAGCAATGATAGGAGAGACCATGTGAGGACATGACAGAGCCAAGTGACTTGGTGTATAGCGAGAATAGGAGAGGGCCTAGAACAGAGCCCTGGGGGACACCAGTGGTGAGAGCGAGTGGTGTGGAGACAGATTCTCGCCACGCCACCTGGTAGGAGCGACCTGTCAGGTAGGACGCAATCCAAGCGTGGGCCGCGCCGGAGATACCCAACTCGGAGAGGGTGGAGAGGAGGATCTGATGGTTCACAGTATCAAAGGCAGCAGATAGGTCTAGAAGGATGAGAGCAGAGGAGAGAGAGTTAGCTTTAGCAGTACGGAGAGCCTCCGTGACACAGAGAAGAGCAGTCTCAGTTGAATGCCCAGTCTTGAAACCTGACTGATTAGGATCAAGAAGGTCATTCTGAGAGAGATAGCAGGAGAGCTGGCCAAGGACAGCACGTTCAAGAGTTTTGGAGAGAAAAGAAAGAAGGGATACTGGTCTGTAGTTGTTGACATCGGAGGGATCGAGTGTAGGTTTTTTCAGAAGGGGTGAAACTCTCGCTCTCTTGAAGACGGAAGGGACGTAGCCAGCGGTCAAGGATGAGTTGATGAGCGAGGTGAGGTAGGGGAGAAGGTCTCCGGAAATGGTCTGGAGAAGAGAGGAGGGGATAGGGTCAAGTGAGCAGGTTGTTGGGCGGCAGGCCATCACAAGACGCGAGATTTCATCTGGAGAGAGAGGGGAGAAAGAGGTCAAAGCACAGGGTAGGGCAGTGTGAGCAGGACCAGCGGTGTTGTTTGACTTAGCAAACGAGGATCGGATATCGTCAGCCTTCTTTTCAAAATGGTTGACGAAGTCATCCGCAGGGAGGGGGGAGGGGCGGGAGGATTCAGGAGGGAGGAGAAGGTAGCAAAGAGCCTCCTAGGGTTAGAGGCAGATGCTTGGAATTTAGAGTGGTAGGAAGTGGCTTTAGCAGCAGAGACAGAAGAGGAGAATGTAGAGAGGAGGGAGTTAAAGGATGCCAGGTCCGCAGGGAGGCGAGTTTTCCTCCATTTCCGCTCGGCTGCCCGGAGCCCTGTTCTGTGAGCTCGCAGTGAGTCGTCGAGCCACGGAGCAGGAGGGGAGGACCGAGCCGGCCTGGAGGATAGGGGACAGAGAAAATCAAAGGATGCAGAAAGGGAGGAGAGGAGGGTTGAGGAGGCAGAATCAGGAGATAGGTTGGAGAAGGTTTGAGCAGAGGGAAGAGATGATAGGATGGAAGAGGAGAGAGTAGCGGGAGAGAGAGAGCGAAGGTTGAGACGGCGCAATACCATCCGAGTAGGGGCAGAGTGAGAAGTGTTGGATGAGAGCGAGAGGGAAAAGGATACAAGGTAGTGGTCGGAGACTTGGAGGGGAGTTGCAATGAGATTAGTGGAAGAACAGCATCTAGTAAAGATGAGGTCAAGCGTATTGCCTGCCTTGTGAGTAGGGGGGGAAGGTGAGAGGGTGAGGTCAAAAGAGGAGAGGAGTGCAAAGAAGGAGGCAGAGAGGAATGATTCAAAGGTAGACGTGGGGAGGTTAAAGTCACCCAGAACTGTGAGAGGTGAGCCATCCTCAGGAAAGGAACTTATCAAGGCGTCAAGCTCATTGATGAACTCTCCAAGGGAACCTGGAGGGCGATAAATGATAAGGATGTTAAGCTTGAAAGGGCTGGTAACTGTGACAGCATGGAATTCAAATGAGGAGATAGACAGATGGGTCAGGGGAGAAAGAGAGAATGTCCACTTGGGAGAGATGAGGATTCCAGTGCCACCACCCCGCTGGCTCGATGCTCTAGGGGTATGCAAGAACACGTGGGCAGACGAGGAGAGAGCAGTAGGAGTAGCAGTGTTATCTGTGGTAATCCATGTTTCCGTCAGCGCCAGGAAGTCTAGGGACTGGAGGGTAGCATAGGCTGAGATGAACTCAGCCTTGTTGGCCGCAGACCGGCAGTTCCAGAGGCTGCCGGAGACCTGGAACTCCACGTGGGTCGTGCGTGCTGGGACCACCAGGTTAGAGTGGCAGCGGCCACGCGGTGTGAAGCGTTGGTATGGCCTGTGCAGAGGGGAGAGAACAGTGATAGACAGACACATGTAGTGCATGTAGTTCTATTGAATTCAAAAGCTCTTAGTATTACTGGTTTTTCAGGAATTTAAAGAGAGACCTACGTGACGTCCCCTCCGCTGAGACAGAATTCCTGAAGCAATCTACACAAACATTTCAACTGCGTAAGAACAAGCTTACCTGTATAAAGTTGGGCGGCCACCCGTTTGTGAGATTGTCCAGAGAAACTGTCACCAGCCAAGAACGACACTGTCCGAGGTTCCTTCGATCTCCTGGCAAGCTCGCCATTTATGTCGTGGAAAATTGTCTTAAGAACATAATACTCTTACAAGAACTTGTGAATTCAATATAGACTTTAATACAGAGTAGCAAAGCCGAGCCCTTCCATGGAAGGACCCTATTACACACGTAACAGAGCCAAGCCCCTCCATGGAAAAGACTAAATTCTCATATTGCAGAGTCCTATCTTTATAGAATTCTGTCTTTGCATAACGTATAGAGTCCCCTCCCTCTATATGAAAATAGCTTCCCTTGACCGTTCTTTACCATTATCTCTCCATATCAGTTGTCGCTTGTTAACACCCACATATGACAGATGTATAGGTTATAATGCTAGCAGGGCCTCCTCATGTGGTACAAAAATAATGCATGCACTGCATGCTCATGTGTGGTCCTCTTGCCGCCATCCTTTTCTCTGTGCCCCTTTGTCTGACTATCTTGAATGTATTTGGGGCCCTTTCTGCATAACTCAAGTACAGTTGTCAGGTCGCTATGCCTCCCACCGTGGCCTGTTGCTCTATTAGAACCAGATGTCATCTTCTCCTCCTATAGCCAATGTATTTATGTTCTTTCTCCTTCAGCACAGCTGCTTATCTCCCACAATAGCAAACGTACTCTTGTCCCGTGCACTGTA
Source organism: Salmo trutta (assembly GCF_901001165.1). Taxonomy (NCBI): domain Eukaryota; kingdom Metazoa; phylum Chordata; class Actinopteri; order Salmoniformes; family Salmonidae; genus Salmo; species Salmo trutta. Next base: position 30,607,119 of record NC_042994.1, read on the forward strand.
GCCAGCAGCTCACACATACAGTGATGGTAGGCTACATACATAATGAGATTATTATGGATAAGAGAGATATTTTATTCGTCAAACAAAATAATAAACCATGTAAAACAAACTAACAAATCGTCTGTCATCATTTATAAAATTGTAAAACCATATCCTATTTCGTTCAGCCTGGTCATTACTTTTGAAATGGTTGGATCAATATCCATCTTCATGATATGGATGAAGCCTGATTTGGAATGTCTGAGTAGTTCTATCTGATGTCATAATACACCCCTCTGATAATCAAGTGATATTTGGAATGTCTGAGTAGTTCTATCTGATGTCATAATACACCCCTCTGATAATCAAGTGATATTTGGAATGTCTGAGTAGTTCTTGCTGGCTTCATAGTTTACTCCTCTAATAATCAAGTGATATTGTTTACGTTTAGGTTGGTGACCCACTCTGATGATTTATATTTTACAGCGTGGGGCTTTAAAGGAATAGTATGGTGACATCAAATAAATAGGATTATTAATCATAAACTCCTGTAGCAACAACACACTGCAGCTTTGACGTCAAGAAGAGAATGGGCTGATGGGTGGTGGTGCTACTCTATAGGTAAGGCTGTCCAATATGAATGTTCAATACACACAATAGGTTGGTCAGTAGCCAGCTAGCTGCTACATCTTTAGCCGCACAGCTAGCTAACACAGCTAGCTAACACAGCTAGCTAACACAGCTAGCTAACACAGCTAGCTAACACAGCTAGCTAACAACAAAGTCAAAATGCCCTTCAGGCCTGGTGGTGGCAGCAGTGCACTACAACCACTGTTTACCGGAGCTTCCTGAGGAGAAAATAATTGGTCTGTATACAGATTGATTAACCACGTTTCCATCCAAAGTTGTTATGTCAGTAAAGTCATACCGTATAAAAAACTCACGACAACTGTGATGGAAACAGGAAGTTGTGATCGGTGGTGGTGTACACTCTATAGGTAAGGCTGTACAGTCCAATATGAATGTTCAATACACACAGTCAAAGTCCTGCAATAAAAGCTAAGACACTAATATTTGTGTAAACTATACATAGTTGTGTTCTGTGGTTGTGTTCTGTGGTTGTCACTGAGTTGGCTGATATCCCATTTCATGGGGCCAGTCCATAGTTAAGGCTGTACAGTGTTCTGTGGATGTCACTGAGTTGGCTGATATCCCATTTCACTCCATGGTTAAGGCTGTACAGAGCCTATAGAAAGGCTTTTTTTCACATTTTGATGCCTTGAGAACAAATAAGAAACACGCAGAGTCTCACTGCTCTTTAATAAGCTTTGCGTATCGACCTCAAGGCCTTCGTCATAGTATCACTGCTCTTTAAAACCTCTCTCGGGTATGTGGGACGATTTCGTCCCACCTACGTAACAGCTACTGAAATTCCAGTGGCGCGATTTTTGAATCGTTAGAAATACTATTACTTCAATTTCTCAAACATATGACTATTTTACAGCTATTTAAAGACAAGAATCTCGTTAATCTAACCCCACTGTCCGATTTCAAAAAGGCTTTACAACGAAAGCAAAACATTAGATTATGTCAGGAGAGTGCCCAGCCAGAAAAAATCATACAGCCATTTTTCAAGCTAGCATATCATGTCACATAAACCCAAACCACAGCTAAATGCAGCACTAACCTTTGATGATCTTCATCAGATGACACACCTAGGACATTGTGTTATACAATATATGCATGTCTGTTCAATCAAGTTCATATTTATATCAAAAAACAGCTTTTTGCATTAGCATGTGACGTTCAGAAAAAGCATAACCCCCGCAAACTTCCGGAGAATTTACTAACAGTTTGCTAAATTACTCACGATAAACGTTCACAAAAAGCATAACAATTATTTTAAGAATTATAGATACATTACTCCTCTATGCACTCGATATGTCCGATTTTAAAATAGCTTTTCGGATGAAGCACATTTTGCAATAATCTAAGTACATAGCCCGGCATTACAGGGCTAGCTATTTAGATACCCACCCAGGTCAGCCTCCACCAAAATCACATTTCCTATAAGAAAAATGTTCTTACCTTGCTTGTTCTTCATCAGAATACACTGCCAGGACTTCTACTTCAATAACAAATGTTGGTTTGGTCCCAAATAATCCATCGTTATATCCAAACAGCGACGTTTTGTTCGTGAGTTCTAGAATGCTTCTTCACGGTCTCGCGCATGGCGCATTGGCGTGTCAAAAATGTCTAAATATTCCATTACCGTACTTCGAAGCATGTCAACCGCTGTTTAAAACCAATTTTTATGCCATTCAACTCGTAGATTAGTGATAATATTCCGACCGGGAGTATGCATTGAGCCTAAACAGCCGAATAAAATTTCTCCTCAGGAGCGACTCGTGCACGCGCCTCATTCAAAGGTCCTCTGAGTCGACACTTACAAAAGGTGATAATGTGTTTCAGCCTGAGGCTCCCTCGTAAACCTTCAGGTTTTTCGCGGGTTCTGAGAGCCTATTGGAGCCCTGGGAATTGTCACGTTACAGCTAAGATCCTTACTTTTCAATAAAAAGATGCAAGACGCACGACTCCTTGTCAGACAGGGTACTTCCTGCTTGAAACCTTGTCAGGTTTTTGCCTGCCATAGGAGTTCTGTTATACTCACAGACACCATTCAAACAGTTTTAGAAAATTCAGAGTGTTTTCTATCCAAACCTGAACAATAATATGCATATTCTAGCTTCTGAGTTGGTGTAGGAGGCAGTTAAAAATGGGAACATATTTTTTCCAAAATTCTCAATACTGCCCCCTAGCCCAGACAGGTTTTAATAAGCTTTACGTATCGACCTCAAGGCCTTCATCATAGTATCACTGCTCTTTAATAAGCTTTACGTATCGACCTCAAGGCCTTCGTCATAGTATCACTGCGCTTTAATTTAGCTTTACGTATCGACCTCAAGGCCTTCGTCATAGTATCACTGCTCCTTAATAAGCTTTACGTATCGACCTCAAGGCCTTCGTCATAGTATACTGCTCTTTAATAAGCTTTACGTATCAACCTCAAAGTCCAGGACCCAGTTGCACAGGGCGGGTTCAAGACCCAGGGTCTTGAGCTTAATGACGAGTTTGGAGGGTACTATGGTGTTAAATGCTGAGCTGCAGTTGATGAAAAGCATTTTTACATAGGTATTCCTCTTGTCCAGATGGGTTAGGGCAGTGTGCAGTGTGATTGTGTCATCTGTGGACCTATTGGGGCGGTAAGCAAATTGAAGTGGGTCTAGGGTGACAGGTAGGGTGGAGGTGATATGGTCCTTGACTAGTCTCTCAAAGCACTTCATGATGAGGGAAGTGAGTGCTACGGGGCGATAGTCATTTAGCTCAGTTACCTTAGCTTTCTTGGGAACATCAATGATGTCGCCCTCTTGCTGCTGGCGACTCTCTGATCCACCTCTACTCAGACGACACCATTCTGTATACATCTGGCCCTTCTTTGAACACTGTGTTAACAAACCTCCAAACGAGCTTCAATGCCATACAACACTCCTTCTGTGGCCTCCAACTGCTTTTAAATGCTAGTAAAACTAAATGCATGCTCTTCAACCGATTGCTGCCCTTCACCCACCGCCCGACTAACATCACTACTCTGGACGGGTCTGACTTAGAATATGTGGACAACTACAAATACCTAGGTGTAGCGTGGTTCGTTCTGCGTTGTGTACTTTTAATTAGGACACTGCCACAACTGGAGGTCTGCTGGTTGAATTATTTTTATTTGCCCTGCACACGAAGAGATAACTCACAATACTTTAGCCCTTGGCGCAGTCACAGCTCTCAGGCACCTTGCTAGCCAAAGGTCAGACAAAAGAGAGCGCGCCAAAAAGAAATAACAGGTGCTGCGTGCACACATTCAGTGCACAACAGCACACCATGCAATACAAGTAAAATGATATAGAACATAATTCGGACAAAATAAAAGACATACCTGCACACGAAGAGATAACACACAATACTTTAGCCCTTGGCGCTGTCACAGCTCTCAGGCATGTGCGCAAGCACATGGACAGTCACTCAAACACTGTCCCAAGTACTCACAAGTTACAGTAGGTACCCTAGTTAGCGAGCTCAGTGAAACTTAACATAAATCTTTATATTGTCCACATTGTAACAAACTTATGGTTGCATAACAGCACATTGTGTAACATTACCACGGTTTTATATTGAACAATTTCGGAGCCAAGGACAACATAACTTGCTAGCCGAAGGTCAGACAAAAGAGAACAATAAGGGGGTAGGGAAATACAAATAACCCGCAATGGGCCAAACCAAAATATACAAAACTTTTACAATCACGTGTATGTACAAGATTGATATGAAAAAGTGTTTGTACACCAAAAAATAACATTACCTATGCAGCTGTAATTAAATTTAAAAAACACACTGAATTATTATTATTATCAAATTATTAACATCCCCTATTGACCTGGCCTATTTGAATTGGTCCTTGTGTGCAATTTGGCGCACAATCTAGGGTAACAACATCACACTGCTACATTAGCTTTCTTGGGAACAGGAACACAGCTGAAGGAAAATACATATCACTGAGGCTAATTTAACGCCGACTTGCAGGCAGTGGGTTCAGTATAACTATGAGAAAAAATGAATACAAATTATACCACCACCCAAAAGGGCACTTTAGAGACTGGAAGGCTAAAGGGTCATGTGTTCTACACAGGTAGAGCCCTATCTGTCCATGTAGCCTTTTACAAAGTGGGCACTGCTTCATGTGGCAACAACAACACTCACCTAAATAGTCCATATGCCACTGGGTGAGAGAAGTTTTCATTGTTTTTGGGCAGCATTAATGAAGTGTTATTATGTGTTGCTAACGATGAGCCTTGATCAATTTAGCTCGGAATACACCACCCTCGTCAATCTGTCACCTAATCCTGCCTAATGGGCAGGCCAGACCTGGAGGAAATGATTGGCTGTAAGAAGTAAGAGAAAACATAACATCTGGTTGTTTTTAAATTACTTCTTATGACATTGCTTGCCAGAATGAACATTGTAATTAATATTTTTCCAATCTGCATTGCCTACTCCGCATTGCCCACTCCAGTCAGCAGATGGCGATATGAGTCTTTCAGGTGATGCTTCTTGCGTGACGTATAATCTAGTGGACGGAACTGGGGGCTTCTTCAACAGCGACAAAAGCCTCCTGGTTTAACCACGCGGTGCTTTGCTAGCGAACATAAAACTGAAACATTGAATCTCTTTAGACCAATCTTGTGTATATTACTCTTAGTGTTTTGAACATAATTCTGTTTACCTATCGACTGGTTAATTTAAACGTAATTTGCTTGTTAAATTAGCAAAGGTGTTACATTGATACTGCACTAGACTAATTGTCCGGAGCATAAACTCACTAATCTAGACGGAGAAAGAAGCTTGAAGAATGAAAAAGGCTATCACATTGAAACAAGAGGATGATATTACAGTGAAAGAGGAATATGGGAAAGAGGTTGTCAAAGTGGAAAAAGAGGCAGAATCTTTCAGAATCAAAAAGGAGGAAGATGCCGTAAAATTGAAAGAAGAGGAAGAACCTTTTGGAGTAAAGGAGGATATCTCAATGAAAGAGGAGACTGAATATCCGATTACACCAAGTGAGTACTGTCTTAAAAACAGAGAGACAAACTATGCTGTTGTTGAACCGTGTTGTTTTAAAGGGGCATTCTACTGAAGTTATACACTTAAATATGTTGTTCAGTACTGTAGGAATTGTTTAAGGGGCAATCTGCCATTGGTACATATTTTTGGGACTTCAGTATGTGATTTATTGAATTCTCTATGTGGTCTATATTAAAGTGCACTTATTCTAGTATAGCCGGGTTTTAAAATATAATATACAGTACATAATTTCTACTTAAATTATCAAAGGGACGCAAAATGCACCCATTTCGTGGGACGGCCCTTTAACATTTGCATCACAGTGGTGGGAAAAGTAGCAATTGTCGTACTTGAGTAAAAGTAAATATACCTTAATAGAACTCAAGTAAAAGTGAGTCACCCAGTAAAATGCTACTTGAGTAAAAGTTAAAATATACTGAAGTATCAAAAGTAATAGTATATAAATAATTTCAAATTCCTTATATTAAGCAAACCAGATGGTGCCATTTTTTTAAGTGGCTAATTTTAGGCCCTTTTTAGACATATATTCATGCCTCTTGTAAGACTGTAATTGCAATAGAAGTTCATGAGTTTACCATCTGTTTGATGTTCTCATTCACACAGGAGAGAGACATGACTATCGTGGATCCTCTGGGGAGCATCAACAACATCCTGATGCTGACGAGGCAGAGAAGAGTCTCTCCAGATCAGAACACCAGATGGTACAGCTTGGTCTGGTCTAGCATACAGCTTGTTCTATCTGGGTCTGGGCTGGGTTTCTGTAAAGCACTTTATGACAACAGTGACATCAGCATCCATAATGATATGTGTCTGTGTCCCCTCTTTATGGTTACCAGGACAACGTTAGCCCTTCCTCCCTCTCGGAGTCCCCGTGTCGTGCCTCTCCTGGTAGCACCTTACTGCTGGGTATGAAGAGGTTGTCTGTGCTGCTGGTGGACTGCAGGAAAACAACGGGGCTGAGTGGAACTGTGAGAGGAGGAGAAGAGAAGAAAGGATCAGATTTGACTCATCAAAGTAAGTGCTGTAGTTTAGTTTGAACAAATAAAATAGATCTGCCCACTGGTATCTGTTACCAGGACAACCAGCAGAGTTCTGTTAGTTGATATGAAGATGGACTGGTATCTTTTACCAGTAGGGCTGTCCCTGACTAATAAAAATCTTGTTTGACTTAGCCACCTGTTCTTTCGACCAATCAATTGGTGCAAATTTGAAACGTGTTTCTATATATCCACTACCGTTAAAAAGTTTGGGGTCACTTAGAAATTTGCTTGTTTTCGAAAGAAAAGCACAAAAAAGTAAATTAAAATAACATCAAATTGATCAGAAATACAGTGTAAACATTGTTCATGTTATAATGGACTGTTGTAGCTGGAAATGGCAGATTGTTTTATGGAATATCTACATAGGCGTACAGAGGCCCACTATCAGCAACCGTCACTCCCGTGTTCCAATGGCACGTTGTGTTACCTAATCCAAGTTTATCATTTTAAAAAGGCTAATTGATCATTAGAAAACCCTTTTGCAATTATGTTAGCACGCTGAAAACTGTTATGCTGATTTTAAAGAAGCAATAAAACTGGCCTTCTTTGGACTAGTTGAGTATCTGGAGCATCAGCATTTGTGGGTTTGATTACAGGCTCAAAATGGCCAGAAACAAAGAACTTTCTTCTGAAACTCGTCCGTCTATTCTTGTTCTGAGAAATGAAGGCTATTCCATTCGAGAAATTGCCAAGAAACCGAAGATCTCGTACAACGCTGTGCACTACTCCCTTCACAGAACAGTGCAAACTGGCTCTAACCAGAATAGAAAGAGGAGTGGGAGGCCCCAGTGCACAACTGAGCAAGAGGACAAGTACATTAGTGTCTAGTTTGAGAAACAGATGCCTCACAACTGGCAGCTTCATTAAATAGTACCCGCAAAACACCAGCCTCAATTTCAACAGTGAAGAGGTGACTTCGGGATGCTTCAGCCTTCTAGGCGGAGTTTTAAAGAAAAAGCTATATCTCAGACTGGCCAATAAAATATTAAGACGGGCAAAAGAACACAGACACTGGACAGAGGATCTCTGCCTAGAAGGCCAGCATCCCGGAGTTCCCTCTTCACTGTTGACGTTGAGACTGGTGGTTTGCGGGTACTATTTAACCTCTCTGGTAAATGTGGGACGCTAGAAGCTACAGCTAAAATGAATCACTAACCTTTGATGATCTTCATCAGATGGCACTCATAGGACTTCATGTTACACAATACATGTATGTTTTGCTCAATAAAGTTCATATTTATATCCAAAAACCCCATTTTACATTGGCGTGTAATGTTCTGAAATGTTTTTCCTCCAAAAACTTCCGGTGAATGAGAGAATCAATTTACAGAAATACTCATCATAAACGTTGATAAAATATTCAACAGTTATTCAAAGAATTATAGATACACTTCTCCTTAATGCAACCGCTGTGTCAGATTTCAAAAAAGCTTTACGACAAAAGCACACTTTGCAATAATCTGAGTACTGCACTTAGACGACAATATCAAGCAATACAGATACCTGCCATTTTGGAGTCAACTAAAATCATAAATAGCATTATAAATATTCACTTATCTTTGATTTTCATCAGAATGCACTCCCAGGGATCCCAGTACCACAATAAATGTTTGTTTTGTTCAATAAAGTCCATAATTTGTCCAAATACCTCCTTTTTGTTTGCACGTTCAGTCCACTACTCCAAATGCAGGAAGCGCGCCGAAATGTCACGACGAAAAGTCAAAAAAGTTATATTTACATTTGTAGAAACATGTCAAACGATGTATAGCATCAGTCTTTATGGCCTTTTTATCATAAATCTTCAATAATATTCCAACCGGACGATTACTTTGTCATCAAAAAAGAAAAGGAATAGAGCTAACTCTCATGGGAATGTGCGCCACTGAACTCATGTCATTCTCTGTCATCTGACTCCGGGACCTCTTGTTCTCTCAATATTCACAGTAGAAGCATAAAACAACATTCTAAAGACTGTTGACATCTAGTGGAAGCCTTAGGAAGTGCAAAATGACCCCACAGACACTGTAGTTTGGATAGGAAATCACTTGAAAAACTACAAATCACTTCCTGGTTGGATTTCTACAAACCTCAGATTTCCACACTTCCTGGTTGGATTTTTCTCAGGTTTTTGCTTGCCATATGAGTTCTGTTATACTCACAGACATCATTCAAACTGTTTTAGAAACTTCAGTGTTTTCTATCCAAATCTACTTATAATATGCATATCCTACCTTCTGAGCCTGAGTAGCAAGCAGTTTACTATGGGCACGCCTTTCATCCAAACGTGAAAATACTGCCCCCCCAGCCCAAAGAAGTAAATGAAGCTGCAAGTTGAGGACCTGTGAGGCGTCTGTTTCTCAAACTAGACATTCTAATGTATTTGTACTCTTGCTCAGTTGTGCACCGGGGCCTCCCACTCCTCTTTCTATTCTAGTCAGAGCCAGTTTGCGCTGTTCTGTTAACCTCCCTGGGCAAGGTGGGACATTTGCATCCCACCTTGCAAACTAATTATATGCATATTCTAGTTTCTAGGCAGGAGTAGTAACCAGATTAAATCGGGTACATTTTTTATCCGGCCGTGAAAATACTGCCCCCTATACCATAACAGGTTAAAATCAATTTTTATGCTATTTTTCTCGTAAAATAGCAATAATATTCCAACCGGGCGACGTTGTATTCATTCAAAGGCTGAAAGAAAAAAAATTAGAATTCTCATGAGAATTCTCATGAACACGCTAAGTACAGCAGCACTGTTCCCAGCCTGACCACTCACAAACAGAGCTGCTGTACTTAGCCCAGAGACTGCAGACACCCCATTACACTTTTTGGTGCCTTCTGAGAGCCAATGGAAGCCTTATAAAATGTCACGTTACAGCAGAGATGCTGTATTTTCGATAGAGATGCCACAGAAGGAGAACAAATTGTCAGACAGGGCACTTCCTGTATGGAATCTTCTCAGGTTTTGGCCTGCCATATGAGTTCTGTTATACACAGACACCATTCAAACAGTTTTAGAAACTTTAGAGTGTTTTCTATCCAAATCTACTAATTATATGCATATTCTCGTTTCTGGGCAAGAGTAGTAAACAGTTTAAATCGGGTACGTTTTTTATCCGGCCGTGCAAATACTGCCCCCTAGCCCCAACAGGTTAAGGGAGTACTACACAGCGTTATATGAGATCTTCAGTTTCTTGGCAATTTCTTGCATGGAATAGCCTTCATTTCTTAGAACAAGAATAGACTGACAAGTTTCAGAAGAAGGTTCTTTGTTTCTGGCCATTTTGAGCCTGTAATCAAACCCACAAATGCTGATGCTCCAGATACTCAACTAGTCTAAAGAAGGCCAGTTTTATTGCTTCTTTAATCAGAACAACAGTTTTCAGCTGTGCTAACATAATTGCAAAAGCGTTTTCTAATGGTCAATTAGCCTTTTTAAAATGATCAACTTGGATTTGCTAACACAACGTGCCATTGGAACACAGGAGTGATGGTTGCTGATAATGGGCCTCTGTATGCCTATGTAGATAATCCACAAATAATCAGCCATTTCCAGCTACAATAGTCATTTACAACATTAACAATGTCTACACTGTATTTATGATCAATTTGATGTTATTTTAATGGACAAAAAAATGTGTTTTTCTTTCAAAAACAAGGACATTTCTAAGTGACCCCGAACTCTTGAATGGTAGTGTATATCCTAACATGATCCATGTTGTAAACAGAGTTCTGCATGAATTCCGACTCTTTCAACTTGCAACAAAACAATTTTATGAAATCTAATATTGTTAGCAATCTAACGTTGTTTAACACGGTCAAGTCCGGTTTCTGTGCAATCCTCAGACACTCTAGAAGGCAACCAAACTTGTTTCAAAATTCTACATTACGTATTGGCTATACAACACCTGAATTAGCCCATGAAGGGTCTTGGTCCAATGACCACCTATCGTTTTGAAACCTAGCTAGATAGCCAATGAGCTGGGCTTTCCAGCAGTATGTGAACGCTGTTTATAGGACAAACAGCCATCACGCTAGAGCTGTCAATAGAGTTCATGTGTGGCTCAGTTGGTAGAGCATGGTGTTTGCAACGCCAGGGTTGTGGGTTCAATTCCCACGGGGGACCAGTACGGAGAAACAAATGTATGAAATGTATGCATTCACTACTGTAAGTCGCTCTGGATAAGAGCGTCTGCTAAATGACTAAAATGTAAATGTAAAAAGGAACAACTGTAGTCTACGTTTCACATCAGTTCGTTCTCTTCTACAAACTTCTCAAATCTGAAAAAGTTAAACATGGCTACTAAGAGTGGAAAAGCTAAATCTCAGTCCAAGTATAAACATTGTGATGATATTATTGCAGAAATTGACCGGGAGAGTGACACAGGAATGGATGAGGACTCTGTGAGTGACCACAGTTATGATTCCAGCGAGGAAGAAATGTTTTTGGAAGGAAAAGATCCACTTTTAGATCGGTAAGTAAAATATGTTTTTGCTTCTCATGTTAATGCAGTTGTTTAAATGGTCGCATATTCATTTTATATTTTTTATAGATTTTTATGTATATATATGTGTGTGTGTGTATATATATATATGTATGTGTGTGTATATATATATATACATATATATATATATGTATGTGTATATATATATATATATATATGTATGTGTATATATATATATATATACATATATATATATATGTATGTGTATATATATATATATATATATATATATATATATATATATATATATATATATATATATATATATATATATATATATATATATATATATATATATATATATATATATGTATATATATATATATATATATGTATATGTATATACATACATACATACATACATACATACATACATACATACATACATACATACATACATACATACATACATACATACATACACAGTTGAAGTTTACATACACTTAGGTTGGAGTCATTAAAACTCATTTTTCAACCACTCCACAAATTTCTTGTTAACTTCTTATGGCTGGAATCCCGTAAACGGGATCGATATGACAACAGCCAGTGAAAGTGCAGGGCGCCAAATTCAAACAGAAATCTCATAATTAAAATTCCTCAAACATACAAGTATTTTACACCATTTTAAAGATAAACTTGTTGTTAATCCCACCACAGTGTCCGACTTCAAAAAGGCTTTACTACGAAAGCACACCAAACGATTGTTAGGTCAGCAACTAGTCACAGAAAAACACAGCCATTTTTCCAGCCAAAGAGAGGAGTCACAAAAAGCAGAAATAGAGATACAATTAATCACTAACCTTTGATGATCTTCATCAGATGACACTCATAGGACTTCATGTTACACAATACATGTATGTTTTGTTCATATTTATATCCAAAAATCTGTTTACATTGGCGCGTTACATTCAGAAATGTTTTGCTTCCAAAACATCCGGTGATTTTGCAGAGAGCCACATCAATTTACAGAAATACTCATCATAAATGTTGATGAAAATACAAGTGTTATGCATGGAACTTTAGATCAACTTCTCCTTAATGCAACCGCTGTGTCAGATTTCAAAAAAGCTTTACCAAAAAAGCACACCATGCTATAATCTGAGTACGGCGCTCAGACACAAAAGAAGCCATACAATATATCCGCCATGTTGGAGTCAACAGAAGTCAGAAATAGCATTATAAATATTCACTTACCTTTGATGATCTTCATCAGAATGCACTCCCAGAAATCCCAGTTCCACAATAAATGTTTGTTTTGTTCGATAAAGTCCATCCTTTATGTCCAAATACCTCCGTTTTGTTCGCGCTTTCAGTTCACAAATCCAAATTCACGACGCGCAGGCCAGACAAACTCAAATTCCATTACAGTTCGTAGAAACATGTCAAACGATGAATAGAATCAATCTTTAGGATGTTTTTATCATAAATCTTCAATTATGTTTCAACCAGAGAATTCCTTTGTCTTTAGAAATGCAATGGAACTCAGCTACCTCTCACGGGCGCGCGCATGACTGAAGCTCATGCCCTTCTGGCAGACCCATCACTCATTCAGCTCTTATTCTCCCCCACTTCACAGTAGTCGGTTAGGACTTCTACTTTGTGCATGACACAAGGAATTTTTCCAACAATTGTTAGACAGACTATTTCACTTATAATTCACCTTATCACCATTCCAGTGGATCAAAAGTTCACATACTCTAAGTTGACTGTGCCTGTAAACAGTTTGGAAAATTCCAGAAAATTATGTCATGGATTTAGAAGCATCTGATAGGCTAATGTACATAATTTGAGCCAATTGGAGTTGTACCTGTGGATGTATTTCAAGGCCTACCTTCAAACTCAGTGCCTCTTTGCTTGACATCATGGGAAAATCAAAAGAAATCAGCCAAGACCTCAGAAAAGAATGTAGACCTCCACAAGTCTGGTTCATCCTTGGGAGCAATTTCCAAACGCCTGAAGGTACCACGTTTATCTGTACAAATAATAGTATGCAAGTATAAACACCATGGATCCACGCAGCCGTCATACCCCTCAGGAAGGAGATGTGTTCTGTCGCCTAGAGATGAACGTACTTTGGTGTGAAAAGTTCAAATCAATCACAGAACAACAGCAAAGGACCTCGTGAAGATGCTGGAGGAAACAGGTACAAAAGTATCTATAGCCACAGTAAAACAAGTCCTATATCAACATAACCTGAAAGGCCGCTCAACAAGGAAGAAGCCACTGCTCCAAAACCGCCATTAAAAAAAGCCAGACTACGGTTTGCAACTGCACATGGGGACAAAGATTGTACTTTTTGGAGAAATGTCCTCTGTTCTGATGAAACAAAAATAGAACTGTTTGTCCATAATGACCATTTATGTTTAGAGGAAAAAGGTGGGGGCTTGCAAGTCAAAGAACACCATCCCAACCGTGAAGCACGGGGGTGACAGCATCATGTTGTGGGGTTGCTTTGCTGCAGGAGGGACTGGTGCACTTCACAAAATGGATGGCATCATGAGGGAGGAAAATTATGTTGATGTATTGAAGAAACATCTCAAGACATCAGCCAGCAAGTTAAAGCTTGGTCGCAAATGGGTTTTCCAAATGGACAATGACCCCAAGCATACTTCCAAAGTTGTGGCAAAATGGCTTAAGGACAAAGTCAAGGTATTGGCCGGGCCATCACAAAGCCCTGACCTCAATCCTATAGAAAATGTGTGGGCAGAACTGAAAAAGCGTGTGCGAGCAAGGAGGCCTACAAACCTGACTCAGTTACACCAGCTCTGTCAGGAGGAATGGGCCAAAATTCACCCAACTTATTGTGGGAAGCTTGTGGAAGGCTACCCAAAACGTTTGACCCAAGTTAAACAATTTAAAGGCAATGCTACCAAATACTAATTGAGTGTATGTAAACTTCTGACCAACTGGGAATGTGATGAAAGAAAAGCTAAAATAAATCATTCTCTACTATTATTCTGACATTTCACATTCTTAAAATAAAGTGGTGATCCTAACTGACCTAAGACAAGGAATTCTTACTAGGATTAAATGTCAGGAATTGTTAACTGAGTTTAAATGTATTTGGTTAAGGTATATGTAAACTTCTGACTTCAGCTATATACAGTGGGGAGAACAAGTATTTGATACACTGCCGATTTTGCAGGTTTTCCTACTTACAAAGCATGTAGAGGTCTGTAATTTTTATCATAGGTACACTTCAACTGTGAGAGACGGAATCTAAAACAAAAATCCAGAAAATCACATTGTATTATTTTTAAGTAATTAATGTGCATGTTATTGCGTGACATAGGTATTTGATACAACAGAAAAGCAGAACTTAATATTTGGTACAGAAACCTTTGTTTGCAATTACAGAGATCATACGTTTCCTGTAGTTCTTGACCAGGTTTACACACACTGCAGCAGGGATTTTGGCCCATTCCTCCATACAGACCTTCTCCAGATCCTTCAGGTTTCGGGGCTGTCGCTGGGCAATACGGACTTTCAGCTCCCTCCAAAGATGTTCTATCGGGTTCAGGTCTGGAGACTGGCTAGGCCACTCCAGGACCTTGAGATGCTTCTTACGGAGCCACTCCTTAGTTGCCCTGGCTGTGTGTTTCGGGTCGTTGTCATGCTGGAAGACCCAGCCACGACCCATCTTCAATGCTCTTACTGAGGGAAGGAGGATGTTGGCCAAGATCTCGCGATACATGGCCCCATCCATCCTCCCCTCAATACGGTACAGTCGTCCTGTCCCCTTTGCAGAAAAGCATCCCCAAAGAATGATGTTTCCACCTCCATGCTTCACGGTTCGGATGGTGTTCTTGGGGTTGTACTCATCCTTCTTCTTCCTCCAAACACGGCGAGTGGAGTTTAGACCAAAAAGCTCTATTTTTGTCTCATCAGACCACATGACCTTCTCCCATTCCTCCTCTGGATCATCCAGATGGTCATTGGCAAACTTCAGACGGGCCTGGACATGCGCTGGCTTGAGCAGGGGGACCTTGCGTGCGCTGCAGGATTTTAATCCATGACGGCGTAGTGTGTTACTAATGGTTTTCTTTGAGACTGTGGTCCCAGCTCTCTTCAGGTCATTGACCAGGTCCTGCCGTGTAGTTCTGGGCTGATCCCTCACCTTCCTCATGATCATTGATGCCCCACGAGGTGAGATCTTGCATGGAGCCCCAGACCGAGGGTGATTGACTGTCATCTTGAACTTCTTCCATTTTCTAATAATTGTGCCAACAGTTGTTGCCTTCTAACCAAGCTGCTTGCCTATTGTCCTGTAACCCATCCCAGCCTTGTGCAGGTCTACAATTTTATCCCTGATGTCCTTACACAGCTCTCTGGTCTTGGCCATTGTGGAGAGGTTGGAGTCTGTTTGATTGAGTGTGTGGACAAGTGACGAGTTCAAACAGGTGCAGTTAATACAGGTAATGAGTGGAGAACAGGAGGGCTTCTTAAAGAAAAACTAACAGGTCTGTGAGAGCCGGAATTCTTACTGGTTGGTAGGTGATCAAATACTTATGTCATGCAATAAAATGCAAATTAATTACTTAAAAATCATACAATGTGATTTTCTGGATTTTTGTTTTAGATTCCGTCTCTCATAGTTGAAGTGTACCTATGATAAAAATTACAGACCTCAACATGCTTTGTAAGTAGGAAACACTGTCGATTTTGCAGGTTATCAAATATTTGTTCTCCCTAATAAATATATATATAATGAGTACCAGTCAAAAGTTGACACACCTACACATTCAAAGGTTTTTTTTTTTTTTCTATATTGTAGAATAATAGTGATGACAAACTATGAAAACACACACATGGAATCATGCCTTGACAGCTTTGCACACTCTTGGCATTCTCTCAACCAGCTTACTCTCAACCAGCACTTGTTGGCTGCTTTTCCTTCACTCTACTATCCAACTCATCCCAAACCATCTCAGTTGGGATTAGGTCGGGTGATTGTGGAGACCAGGTCATCTGATGCAGCACTCCATCACTCTCCTTCTTGGTCAAATAGCCCTTAGACAGCCTGGAGGTGTGTTGGGTCATTGTCCTGTTGAAAAACAAATTATAGTCCCACTAAGCTCAAACCAGATGGGATGGCGTATCGCTGCAGAATGCTTTGGTACCCTTGAATTCTAAATCAATCATTGACAGTGTCACCAGAAAGTACCATCACACCTCCTCCTCCATGCTTCACAGTGGGAACCACACATGCAGAGATCATCCGTTCACCTACTCCATGTCACAAAGACACCGCGGTTGGAACCAAAAATTTCAAATATGTGCTCATCAGACCAAAGGACAGATATCCACCGGTCTAATGTCCAATGCTTGTGTTTCTTGGCCCCAGCAAGTCTCATCTTCTCATTTGGTGTCATTTAGTAGTGGTTTCTTTGCAGCAATTCAAGCAGTTTCTTCTGAACAGTTGATGTCTGTTACTTGAACTCTGTGAAGCATTTATTTGTGCTGCAATTTCTAAGGCTGGTAGCTCTAATGAACTTATCCTCTGCAGCAGAGGTAACTATGGGTCTTCCTGTGGCTGGGGTCAGGGGGGGAACGGTTCATAGTGGTGGCCGGGGTACGGTGAGTGGAATGGTATTTTATTTTTTATTTAACTAGGCAAGTCAGTTAAGAACAAATTCTTATTTACAATGACGGCCTAGGAACTGCCTTGTTCAGGGGCAGAACGACAGATTTTTACCTTGTCAGCTCTGGGACTCGATCCACCAACCTTTGGGTTAGTGGCCCAACGCTCTAACCACTAGGTTACCTGCCGCCCCAAGGTTCCACATCATCAAGCAACATGGTTTGTTTGGTGCTGTTCCGTTCACTCCATTTCATTGTTATATAAATAGGCTGGAGGCTGTTGAGGGGAGGGTGACCCACAACAATGGCCGGAATGGAGCAGCACCACAGACCGTGTTGCTTGATACCATTCCACTCACCCCACCCCGGCCACCACTATGAGCCGTTCTCCCCTGACCAGCCTTATTTACCATTGATAAACACACACTTCACTGTCGTGATTATGGTCCCTCTACTCTATATAGTAGATATCTGTTTATTTTACGTGTTGATACAGGGCTCATCTGTAAAAGTATTCTTACTGATTTTTTTCTTTTTTTTCTTATACAGTGCCAGGGACTCTGATGAACAATGGGAACCCCCAATGTCAAGGTGTTCATCCCCCACTAATTCAGACGCTGAAGCTGGTTCATCCAGCCGGACCCCTGCTGTCTCCGGCTCCACACCTTCCCCCGCCCGGCCATCTAGAGGTGTGAAGAGGCCAGTTCAGAAGCGGAGGAGGGTCCATGAACCAGCGGTAACTACCAGCGAGGCAGAGGACCGCTGGCACACCGTGCTAGAAGATGATGTGGAGCTACTTCCACCAACATTTAGACCGAAAAGACAGCCAGGACCTCAGCTGGACATGACTGCAAAGTACAGCCCCCTTCATCTTTTCCAGATGTTTTTCTCCTTGTCAGTTCTGGATTCGCTGGTGTCTAACACCAACAAGTATGGGGCTAAGAAACAAGCAGGCAAGAAAGAGGCATGGCAGCCCATTTCCATCCAAGACCTGTACTGTTACATCTCACTGGTTATTTACATGGGGCTTGTGAAGTTGAAAAACCTGAAGGACTACTGGAGAACGTCAACACACTACCGACTGCCTTTCCCCACCACTTTCATGTCTTGTAAAAGGTTTCTGACTATCTCACGGGCGCTTCATATCAGTGACCCACAAGCTGACGACGACAATGACAAGAAGAGAGGCACAGCAAGCTTTGATAGGCTCTGCAAAATCAAACCTCTCTACCCCAGCATGGTTGAGGCCTGCAAGACCCATTTTCAGCCCAACCAGAAACTGTCCATAGATGAGAGGATGGTAGCCTCAAAGGCTAGAATTGGCCTCAAACAATATATGTGTAACACGCCGACAAAATGGGGGTACAAACTGTTTGTTTTGGCCGATTCTGTGTGTGCCTACACTTGGAATTGTTTTGTTTACGAGGGGAAATCCATCTCAGACACCGGTAAGGGACTTAGTTATGATTCCGTTATGGAATTATTGGATTTTCAACTGCTGGGGACGGGCTACAAACTGTTTGTGGACAACTTCTACACAAGCCCTACCCTGTTCACAGACCTGAGGAAGCTGGATGTGTGGGCTTGTGGCACCATTCGTCCCAACCGAGTGGGTTTTCCCAAAACAAAAGTGAACGACATGCCTAAGAGGGCTGATAGGGGTACCATGAGATGGATTCGTAAAGATGACCTGCTCTTTGTAAAGTGGATGGATACCAGAGAGGTGGTCATGTGCACCACTATCCACAAATCCTTCAGTGGCGATCACGTCTTCAGGCGTGTGAAGGACGCTAATGGGGCATGGACCACAAAGAATGTCCCCATTCCTGCTGCTGTAAAGGACTACAACAAGAGCATGGGAGGTGTGGACCTGTCAGATGCTCTGATAGGCTACAACAATGTTCTCCACATGACAAGGAAATGGTACAGGACAGTGTTCTATCACTTCATTGACATTGCTGTGGTGAATGCATTCGTCCTCCAGAAGGAAATGGCTAAGAGCTCTGGACAGACCTCCATGACACAGCTAGCCTTCAGAGAGCTGCTCATCCGGGAGCTTACTGGCTACGGCACAAAGTCCACTGCAGCACCTTCTGTCCGCTCTACTCGTGTCACCAGTGTTGTTCACATGCCAAAATTCATAACTGCAGGCATGAATGTGCCTCGGGGCCAAAAGGCATCAGCATGGAGGCGTCGTTGTGTTCTTTGTCGCATGAAGTCCCCCATCATCTGCAGGACCTGTTCAGTTTGCCTCTGCTTTACAGCAGAAAGAGACTGCTATGGGACATGGCATCATCAGCACGATATTGTGTAGAGGACTGAGGGTCTTCCAAGGGTTTACCCTTGTTTTTAAAATATTTTTTTTAAACATTTTTATTTTATAAAATGGTGTGTTAGAATAGCATTTTGTTATGTTGTGTATATAGTTATTTGCATAAAAACGTATCACTTCACCAATTTGGCCACTTGGGTACATTTGGGAAGCTTGTGTGACTTCATGCTAACTGTCATGTTGCTCGCTCATTCCTGAAGTTATCAGTCTGACACTTTGCACAACTACTGTTGCCCTCTTGTGTTCTCCATCTAAATTATCCCCAGCTTCCTATCTGAATGTTTGGCTGTTCTTGTTCATGAGAAAGATGATGCAATAACAATAAAAAACAGAAAACATATGCTCTCTTATTTTCTTCTACCAGATCTATTCAATTCACATTTCCACAAACTTCAGATTGTTTCCTTTCAAATGGTACCAAGAATACGCATATCCTTGCTTCTGGGCCTGAGCTACAGGCAGTTAGATTAGGGTATGTCATTCATTTGGAAATTGAGATGAAGGGTCCTATCCAGAAGAGGTTTTAACCTGACCCAACCATTCTCCTAAGAGCTGTGGACAGACCCCCATATTGTATTTTTTATTAGCATAGCATTTTTGTATGTTCTATATAGGTATTTTCTTGAATGTATCAATTTGGCCACTTGGGTACATTTGGGCAACTCGTGTGGGACACCTGGGTGACTTCATACTAAATGTCATGTAACTTGCTCATTCCTGAAGTTATCAAACTTTGCACATATACTGTTGCCCTGTTGTGGACAACATATAAATGATCCCCAGCGTCCATCTCAATGTATGTCCTTTCTTTTGCATTTCAAAGATGATCAAATAAACACAAAAACATGTTTTCAATTTTTATCTTTTACCAGATGTGTTATGTTCTCCTACATTAATTTCACATCTCCACAAACTTAAGTGTTTCCTTTCAAATAGTATCAAGAATATGCATATCCCTGCTTCAGGTCGTGACCCTGTTAATGGTGGGTCGCGTACATTTATAATTGTTCACAACATTGCAAAAAAATACAAACCTGTTTTCGCTCTGTCATTATGGGGTATTGTATGTAGGGGAAAAAATGATTTAATCCATTTTAGGTCAAAGGTCAAGGGGTCTGAATACTTTCCCAATGCACTGTATGTGCCAAGTTAAAATATTCCCAAGAGACATATTCGAAACTCTGCTTCTAGCTCCTAAGCAACTTTGCAGTGTTTTGTGTGTGTTATTTCTATTAGCCCAGAACGTTTGTTGTGTTATTACATACAGCCGGAAATAACATTTGGATATCAGAGCGGCGGTAACTCACCAGCATTACGACCAAGAATACGACTTTCCAGAATTGGATCCTTTGTTCGTACCCCCCAGGGCTCGTCGCCGACGGTAGAGAAGAGGTATTCCGAGTGGACTTCTAGTCAGACTCAGGAGGCGGGCACACCATGTACAAAGAAAAATAAAGCAATCTAACCATCACCAGTAGTCATGTTAAAGTTTAAAAAAAAATGTTGGTGGAGTTCATGTATTTGCATGTGGCTGTGCATTATATGATGCCTGAATAGGAAGCATAGTCTGATCATGACTACTGGTTTTCTTAAATTCTTGATCAAAAACTGCTTTGGGGTTCATTCCAAATATCTACTTGCATTGCTTGGTAGTGTATTCGCATAGTATGAGACATAAATAATAACATTTAAGTAAAATAAAACAAACAGCATTATCCTGAATTCAGAAGTGAATAACATTTTTGTTATCACATCAACAAAATCTTGCAGAATGTACCTGTTTTCAGTATAGAACATTGGCTAGCAAGCTACTGATCTGTCTGAATCAGTAGCCTTGTGTCGAACGGTCCGGTCCACTAGATTATACGTCACGCAAGAAACAACTGGAAAAAATCATCTGCTGACTAGTTTGGGTAACGCAGTTTGGGAAAATGTTAATTACATTGTTTATTCTTGCTAACAACTTCATAAAAAGTATCTTCAAAATAACCAGATCTGTGTTTACTGCCCAACAGCAGTCATTTTGCCATGCTGTCATTGATCTGTGTTTACTGCCCAACAGCAGGCATTTTGCCATGCTGTCATTGTAAATAAGAATTTGTTCTGAGGCTGCTGTTCATGCTGGGATAGTTGATTGGCAATTAAGTATGGTAAACTAAGACGACTATCATTTTTATAGTAGATTTTGATCACACAATAAACATTGGACATATTCATTAGTAAACACCACACCTTTTAATTCCATGTCATTTATTCCACTACTTTCAAACACTGTCTACAGGAAGTTATGCTACACTGCCTACAGGAAGTTATGCTACACTGTCTACAGGAAGTTATGCTACACTGCCTACAGGAAGTTATGCTACACTGCCTACAGGAAGTTATGCTACACTGCCTACAGGAAGTTATGCTACACTGCCTACAGGAAGTTATGCTACACTGCCTACAGGAAGTTATGCGACCAGGGGGTGGTGAAGGACCAGGGGGGGTGGTGAAGGAACAGGGGGGGTGGTGAAGGACAGGGGGTAGTGAAGGAACAGGGGGGGGGTAGTGAAGGAA
The DNA here is from genome assembly GCF_901001165.1 of Salmo trutta. Classification (NCBI taxonomy): domain Eukaryota; kingdom Metazoa; phylum Chordata; class Actinopteri; order Salmoniformes; family Salmonidae; genus Salmo; species Salmo trutta. The sequence goes on from NC_042994.1 coordinate 30,628,802, forward strand.
CAGGGGGGGTAGTGAAGGAACAGGACAGGGGGGTGGTGAAGGAACAGGGGGGGTGGTGAAGGACAGGGGGGTGGTGAAGGAACAGGGGGGGTGGTGAAGGACAGGGGGGTGGTGAAGGAACAGGGGGGTGGTGAAGGAACAGGGGGGTGGTGAAAGAACAGGGGGGTGGTGAAAGAACAGGGGGGTGATGAAGGAACGGGGGGGTGGTGAAGGAACGGGGGGGGTGAAGGAACAGGGGGGGTGGTGAAGGAACAAGAGGGTGGTGAAGGAACAGGGGTGGTGGTGAAGGAACAGGGGGGTGGTGAAGGTACAGGGGGGGTGGTGAAGGAACGGGGGGGGGTGGTGAAGGACCAGGGGGGGTGGTGAAGGAACAGGGGGGTGGTGAAGGAACGGGGGTGGTGGTGAAGGAACGGGTGGTGGTGAAGGAACAGGGGGGGTGGTGAAGGAACAGGGGGGTAGTGAAGGACCAGGGGGGGTGGTGAAGGACCAGGGGGGGTGGTGAAGGACCAGGGGGGGTGGTGAAGGAACAGGGGGGTGGTGAACGAACAGGGGGGTGGTGAAGGAACAGGGGGGTGGGGAAGGAACAGGGGGGTGGGGAAGGAACAGGGGGCGGTGAAGGAACAAGGGGGCGGTGAAGGAGCGGGGGGGCGGTGAAGGAACGGGGGGGCGGTGAAGGAACGGGGGGGCGGTGAAGTGTTAATTTCTTATGGCTGGGTGGCAGTATTGAGTAGCTTGGATGACTGACGTACCCAGAGTAAACTGCCTGCTACTCAGGCCCAGAAGCTAAGATTTGCATATTATTAGTAGATTTAGATAGAAAACACTCTGAAGTGTCTAAAACTGTTTGAATGCTGTCTGTGAGTATAATATAACTCATATGGCAGGCAAAAACCTGAGAAAAAAATCCAACCAGGAAGTGGGAAATCTGAGGTTTGTAGTTTTTCAAGTCTTTTCCTATCCAATATACAGTGTCTGTGGTGTCCTATTGCACTTCCTAAGGCTTCCACTAAATGTCAACAGTCTTTAGAACCTTGTTTCATGCTTCTACTGTGAATGGGGAGAGAATAAGAGCTCGAAGAGTCAGGTGTCCCAAAATAAGGCATCAATTCAGCCATGCGCGCACCCGTGAGAGGTAGCTGAGTTCCATTGCATTTCTGAAGACAAAGGAATTCTCCGGTTGAAACCTTATTGCAGATTTATGATAAAAACATCCTAAAGATTGATTCTATACATCGTTTGACATGTTTCTACGAACTGTAATGGAATGTTTTGAGTTTTCGTCTGGCCTGCGCGTCGTGAATTTGTATTTGTGAACTGAAGGCGCAAACAAAAAGGAGGTATTTGGACATAAAGGATGAACTTTATCGAACAAAAGAAACATTTATTGTGGAACTGGGATCCCTGGGAGTGCATTCCGATGAAGATCATCAAAGGTAAGTGAATATTTATAATGCTATTTCTGACTTCTGTTGACTCCAACATGGCGGATATTGTATGGCTTGTTTTTGTGTCTGAGCGCCGTACTCAGATTATTGCATGGTGTGCTTTTTCGATAAAGCTTTTTTGAAATCTGACACAGTGGTTGCATTAACACATTTGCTAGTTTAACAAGCAAATTACGTTTAAATGAACTAGTAGATAGGTAAACAGAATTATGTTGAAAACACTAATAGTAATATACACAAGATTGGTCTAAAGAGCTTCAATGTTTGGGTTGTATGTTCACTAGCAAACCACCACGTTGGTTGAATCAGAAGCCTTTTGTCGCTGTTGAAGAAGCCTCCAGTTAGGCTTTTGTACAACTTCATATGGAAAAACAAGCCACAAGATAAAAAGAGATGTTATCACCAACTGTCACGGTTGTCGTCGGGGAAGGAGGACCAAAACGCAGCAGGTACATGCAGGCTCATCTTGATGTTTATTTACTTTCAAACTGAACGTACAAAAATAACAAAACACGAACGATCAAAAAACAGTCTGGTAAGGCATAAGGCTCAACACAGAACAATCTCCCACAAAAGACAAACACACCTACACATATGGGACTCTCAATCAAAGGCAAATAGACAACACCTGCCTTCAATTGAGAGTCCCAACCCCAATGAATCCAAACATAGAAACAGACACACTAGACTCGACATAGAATTCATGAAACTCACCCAGTGCCCAAAACCCCGGAATACTAAATCAAATGCCCTCCTAACTCATACAACACCCAGAACCACATAAAACAAATACCCTCTGCCACGTCCTGACCAAACTACAATACAAACTATAATACTAATTAACCCTTATACTGGCCAGGACGTGACACCAACAGGGTTTGTGATGGCGGTCTAAATGTCTTAGATTTCACTCTCTTCAATCAGATATCAAAGGTCAACTGGATTAAAAGGTACATAAAAAATCCTCATAGCTTCTGGAATATTATACCTCATTTTGTTTTTCAGAAGTTCGGCGGGCTTAATTTTTTACTACAATGTCCATATATTGTGGGTAAAATTCCTGTGAAACTGGCGGTTTTTCACAAGCAGGCTTTAATGTGCTGGGCTTTGTTGTATAAACACAACTTTTCACCTCATAAATGTTTTATTTGGAACAATGGGTCAATATTACATAGAAATAAGATGTTATTTAACCATAAATGGTTCTCGAAAAACATTGTTCTTGTCAGCCAATTGGTTAATAACAGTGGGAATCTATTTACACGGAGAGAATTTATGGAAATATACAACTTTGAGGTTTCAAGCAAGGAATATGACACTGTTATTAAAGCTATACCTAGTGGGATAAAAACTTTACTTCAGAATAATACATATTTTGGAATATCTCCGATTGTAAGCGATATTCAGTTGAATGGCATTGGTCTACTAGATACGAAATTCAACAATCGTTTAATAAGGGATATTTTCTACAGGAAGTCTATTCCCTCTGCGATATTTTGTTGGGCTTCATCGTTTTATGTAAACTGGTGCCGTGCTTGGCTCACTCCACACAGATTTATGGTGACCAATAAAGTAAAGGAGATCTCCTTTAAGATAATCCATAGATGCTATCCGTGTAATAGCTTAATTTCTAAATATATATTTGACGTTACCAGTGAATGCATTTTTTGTGAACTAGAAACTGAATCTATTGAACACTTATTCTGTAATTGTTTATATAGTGAAGTGTTTTGGACTGATGTAAAACTATATCTTAGCCGCAAATTGCATACAACCATTGATATTACTAAGTTTGACATATTATTTTACTACACTGATTCCACAATTGAACGTGAGTATGTCATAAATCTCTTTATTTTATTAGGAAAATCTTTCATCCATAAATCAAAATTTATGAAGAAAAAGCCCCTTTTCTTAATTTTTTTAATCTGATTTGGAACAGTACGTAGAATCTTTAAAACGATATGTCAAAAAAATGTATTCGATATGTCTGTATTTGATTTGACATAATAGTTTTTTTATTTTTCTCTAATTTCTTTGGAGTCCCTCTGGCTGTTATGTTATGTTTATGTTTTGCATGTTACTGTTATTTACAACAAGTTAAATAAAGATTTGTGCACAAAAAAAAAAAAAAAGAAGCCTCCAGTTCCGTCCACTAGATTATACGTCATGCAAGAAGCGTCACCTGAAATACTCATATCGCCATCTGCTGACTGAAATGGGTAAAGCAGATTGGAAAAATATTAATTACAATGTTTATTCTGGCGACCAATGTCATAAGATGTCATTTAAAAACAACCAGATGTTGTTTTCTCTTACTTCTTACAGCCAATACTTTCCTCCAGGGCTGACCTGCCCATTAGGTAGGATTAGGTGACAGATTAAAGAGTATTCATTTTTTTGTCATAGTTATACTGAACCCACTGCCTGCAAGCCGTTGTTAAATTTGCCTAAGTGATTTGTATTTTCCTTAAACTTTCTGAAGAGGAAACAGCCCAGAAATGTCCCTGTCTGAGTGCATTTGTCTACCACTATGTGTAGCTGGTAGCGATGATGCTAATGAAAACCATCTTCTGGTTGATAGAAAAGCTTAACAAGAAACCTTGTCAATTAAATGTTAACTACAAAGTAGTCTATGCCTACCTGGCAGAATGATATCATGATTATTTGCATCATTCCAGTTGTGATTTGTTCAGCAGACTCTGCAATCACATGTGTGCTACAGAGACACCACTAACCAAGCACAAAAATAAAAATATTTTAGATTTTTCACAGACTTCAAAAGAGAGAAAAACAGAAAAACAGGGACATCAGAAACCTGGAAAAACTAAACGGAGAAAATGGAATTAGGTAAAAAAAGAAAAGAAAACAGATTTGATAGAGATGGTATATACAGATAGAGATGTTATAGGGCCCTAAATATTCTAGACATTTTCTCTCATTACTGGATTATCTAGGGATACTGTAGAGTAACAGCTGTATCCTGAAGTGACCTTTAACCTCTCTGCTCCTCAATACTTCTTCCACTGGATCAAAGCTTCAGCCAAGTAGGATACATGATAGTGGAAACCCATGGAGTAGGGTTGGATATAGTCATGGTAGGATACATGATAGTGGAAACACATGGAGTTGGGTTGGATATAATCATGGTAGGATACATTGAGCGGCAAGATGTTCTTTACCATTCGGTCATCAGATTTGCCACCAATGCTCCTTATAGGAAACCTCACTGCACTCTATACTCCTCTGTAAACTGGTTATCTCTGTATTCCAGTAAAAAAACCCACTGGTTTAATGATTGTTTATAAAACCCTCTTAGGCCTCACTCCCCCCTATCTAAGATATCTACTGCAGCCCTCATCCTCCACATACAACACCCGTTCTGCCAGTCACATTCTGTTAAATGTTCCCAAAGCACACACATCCCTGGGTCGCTCCTCTTTTCAGTTCGCTGCAGCTAGCGACGGGAACAAGCTGCAAAAAAACACTCAAACTGGACAGTTTTATCTCCAGTTTTATCTCCATCTCTTCATTTAAGGACTCAATCATGGACACTCTTACTGACAGTTGTGGCTTCTTCGTGTGATGTATTGTTGTCTCTACCTTCTTGCCTTTGTGCTCTTGTCTGTGCCCAATAATGTTTGTACCATGTTGTGCTGCTACCATGTTGTGTTTCTACCATGTTGTGTTTCTGCCATGTTGAGTTTCTACCATGTTGTGCTGCTACCATGTTGTTGTTATGTTGTGTTGCTACCATGTTGTGTTGCTGCCATGTTGTTGTTATGTGGTGTTGCTACCATGTTGTGTTTCTACCATGTCGTGTTTCTACCATGTTGTGCTGCTACCATGTTGTTGTTATGTTGTGCTGCTACCATGTTGTGTTGCTGCCATGTTGTGCTACTACCATGTTGTTGTCATGTGGTGTTGCAGACATGTTGTGTTGCAACCATGTTGTGTTGCTTCCATGTTGTGCTTCTACCATGTTGTGCTGCTACCATGTTGTTGTCATGTTGTGTTGCTACCATGTTGTTGTCATGTGGTGTTGCAAACATGTTGTGTTGCAACCATGCTGTGTTCCTACCATGTTGTGCTGCTACCATGTTGTTGTTATGTTGTGTTTCTACCATGTTGTGTTACTACCATGTTGTTGTTATGTTGTGTTGCTACCATGTTGTTGTTATGTGGTGTTGCTACATGTAATAATAACAACGTGTGATTTATATACATTTCTTTAGTAATAAAACATTAGTGACATAATTTAGTATTTAATATTACATAGTAAACTTTATTAATTGTAATATGTATGTTTAAATGTATGTTCTAAAGTTTTTGAATAAAATAAAAGGTTTGAAAGAAAATGTAATTTTCAATGAATTAAATCTTTCTCAAATTCAAATTCAAGCTGCTTTATTGGTATGAAAAACATTGTGTCAATATTGCCAAAGCAACAATGTATACAATATACATTGTAATACAATTATAAACAATAACAAATAATATAAAATGGCATTAAATAATAATACAAAATTAAATATAAAAATAATAACAATAGAATAGTAGTAAAATAATAGTAAAATAGTAGAGTGTAATAAATATAAAACTCTAAATATGGAAAATGAATATATAACTAAGTTATAACTAAATAACGGTCATCTTCACCATTACATCAGTACTACAACTACTATCATCATTACCACTACTACCACCACACCATCACTAAACTGCTATCATTACCATTACTACCCATACCACTACCACTACTACTACCACCACCATCACTAAACTGCTATCATTACCATTACTACCCATACCACTACTACTACTACTACCACCACCATCACTAAACTGCTATCATTACCATTACCACCCATACCACTACTATTTGGAATGATAAACAACAATAATAATAGTAATAACAATTATAGTAATAATAAGTAAGTTACTGCTTACTATGCAGATGTTATTATTCAGTGTCCCTCAGGCTGTGGCAGGCAAATACATATTTGGCTGCAAGAGGAGCCATTGCTCCTTCGCCCATGAGTATTTTTAGTTTTTCCTCTGGGTTTAATAAGTTCAAATTTGGAATAAATGTAGTCATTTCTGTGAATAAGGAATCTCTTTGTGAGGAATATTTCTCACAGTAAAGCAGAAAGTGCATCTCTGTCTCTACCTCCCCTGTCGTGCAGTGACCACATACACGCTCCTCTTTGGGTAGCCATGTCTTTTTATGTCTGCCGGTTTCTATTGCCAATCGGTGGTCACTCAGCCTGTACTTGGTAAGGATCTGTCTCTGCCAGGTGGTCACTCAGCCTGTACTTGGTAAGGATCTGTCTCTGCCAGGTGGTCACTCAGCCTGTACTTGGTAAGGATCTGTCTCTGCCAGGTGGTCACTCAGCCTGTACTTGGTAAGGATCTGTCTCTGCCAGGTGGTCACTCAGCCTGTACTTGGTAAGGATCTGTCTCTGCTTCGTATCTCTGACAGAGTAGAGATAATCAGCCAATTCATATTCTCTGTTTAGGGTCAGATAGCAATTTAGTCGGCTTTGGGATTTTGTTTCGTTTTTCCAATGTTGTAAATATGAGTCCTTTGATTGGTTCAGGATTTTTTTAATTTGAATTCTTTCTTTTGAAACAGTGCTGGTGTCAGCTTGGTTGGTGAGGTCCAACACCAGCTGACTGAGAGGGCTCATTTCTGGGCTCAGCTCTTGGGTTCGGAGTGCTTTAAATTGCAAACTTGAATTTGGACTTGAATTTAGATGTAGCCAAAATTTTAATGATCTTTTCTGTATTTTCATTATTACTGGAAAGCGGCCCAATTCTGCCCTACATGCATTAGTTGGTGTATTTCTCTGGACTTGTAGGATTTTCCGACAGAATTCTGCATGTAGGGCTTCAATTGGATGTTTGTCCCACATTTTAAAGTCCAGTTTATTGAGTGGCCCCCAAACCTCACTTCCGTAAAGAACTATTGGTAGGATTACACTGTCAAATATTTTGGTCCAAATTCTAATTGGGATGTTGATTTTGAATAATTTCATTTTTATTGCACACAATGCTCTGCGGGCTTTTTCTTTGAGTGCATTCACTGCCATATTAAAGTTTCCCGATGCAGATATGGTCAGACCAAGGTAGGTGTAATTTTTAGTGTGTTCAATGATGGTGTTGTTCAGGGTGAATTTATATTTGTGTTTCTGACATCTGGTTTTCTTTTGGAAAATCATGATTTTCGTTTTTTGGAAATTTACTGCCAGGGCCCAATTATGGCAATATTGCTCTAGAATATTAATGTTCTGTTGAAGACCTTCTTTGGTTGGTGATAGAAGTACCAAGTCATCAGCATATAGCAGGTATTTCACCTCTGTGTCAAATAGTGTGAGTCCTGGGGCTGGAGAATGGTCCAACATGTCTGCTAATTCATTGATATAAATGTTAAGGTTTGGACTCAAACTGCAGCCTTGTCTCACACCTCGACATTGTGAAAATAATTCTGTTCTTTGGTTTTTGATTTTTATTGCACATTTATTTTCTGTGTACATACATTTTATTAAGTCATACACCTTACCACCAAGCCCATTTGGTAGAATTTTGTAGAATAGCCCTTCATGCCAAATAGAATCAAATGCTTTTTTAAAGTCAATAAAGCAAGCAAAGATTTTGCCCTCTTTTTTTTGGTGGACGTGTTTATTAATTAGTGTGTGTAAGGTGTATATATGGTCAGTAGTGCGATGGTTAGGGAGAAAGGCAATTTGACATTTACTTATGTAACGCCCTGGCCATAGAGAGGGGTTTTTTGTTCTTTATTTTGGTTAGGCCAGGGTGTTACATTGGGTGGTCGTTCTATGTTCGTTTTCTAGGTTTTTTGTATTTCTTTGTTTTGGGCCGTGTGTGGCTCCCACTCAGGCACAGCTGAAGTTCGTTGTTGCTGATTGGGAGTCACACATAAGAAGCATGTTTTTCCTTTGGGTTTTGTGGGTAATTGTTTCTGTTGAGTGTTTTGCACCTGACTGGACTGTATGGCTGTCAGTTTTCTCATTTTGTGTAGTGTTCTTTATTAAATTAAAATCATGATGAACACTAACTCCGCTGCACCTTGGTCTACTCTCTCCCGACAGCCGTTACAACTTATTACATTTTTTTCTTGAAGAAAGGTTTGAATTCTTGAATTCAAAATGCTACAGAAAACCTTTCCCAAGTTACTGTTTACGCAAATTCCCCTGTAATTATTGGGGTCTGATTTGTCTCCACTTTTGTGGATAGGGGAGATGAGCCCCTGGTTCGAGACATCAGGGAAGCAGCCAGAAGTTAAAACCATGTTGAACAATTTAAGCACAGCATTTTGCAACTCAGGTGTGCTGCTTTTCAGCATTTCATTTCTGATGTTGCCTAGACCACAGACCTTCTTTGATTTAATAGATTTGAGCTTTTCATTTAGTTCTTGTTGGGTTATTGGGTAATCTAATGGATTTTGGTTGTTTTTAATGACTGATTCAAGGATGTTAAATTTTTCTTTCATTTCTAATTGGTTCTGTTGTAAGTCTTTTTGTGGGATATTTTTGTATAGATTATCAAAACACGTTTTCCAAATTCCTACATCTTGTATGGCTAATTCTTGTGGCTTTGTTGTGCTTAAATTGTTCCACATGTCCCAGAACTGATTTTGGTCAATTGCGTTTTCAATTTTATCAAGTGTCTTGTTGGTATAATTCAATTTCTTGCGTTTCAGTGTTTGTTAATACTGTTTCAGAGTTTCAAAGTATTCATATCGTAGCTCTGGGTTGTTTTGCTGCTTATGTTTTTCGTTTGACATTTGTATTAGGTGTTTTCTAATTGTTTTACATTCATTATCAAACCATTTATCAGAAACATTTTGTTTTTTGTTTCTGATGTTGCATTTCTTTGGTTTTCTCAAATTTGCTTTCGATGCTGCTTTTTGGAATATGCAGTTGATGTTTTGAGTAGCCGAATTGACACCCTCTTTATCGTTTTGGTATTGTGAGTTATTGAAAAACTGTATAGAGTTCATCATTTCATTTGAGTTCAACGTTTCAATGAATCTCTCTGCACTGTTTGGAGCCCATCTGTACGATTGGTTTATGTTGTAGAGTTTATTGGGCTGTTTTCTTGAATGAGTATTGCCGGTTAATTTCTCCAGAAACACGTTGATCTGTCTGTGGTCTGACAGTGAATGCACTAATGGAGGAGGGGTCAATGTCAGTGATGGCATAATCGACTACACTTGTCCCAAGAGCTGAGCAGTAAGTAAACCGACCTAAAGAGTCCCCTCTGATTCTGCCATTAAGCATGTATAGGCCTAAGGCTCGACAGAGATTCACTAACTCCTTCCCATTTTTGTTCAGTATTTGGTCAGGACTGTTTCTATTATTTATAATAGGGCTACTGTACAAGGAGGGGTGTCCACATATGTGGTGGTTACCTCCCTCATCAGTGTAGTCAGGCTCAGAACCTGTTCTTGCATTGAAATCTCCACAAAGAAGCACTTTACCCTCTGCCTGAAATGTAATGATTTCTGTGTGGAGATTGTCGAAAAACTGATCATCATAATATGGTGAATCTGAAGGAGGAGCATAAGCTGCACATATGTATACATCATTGTCACAGTAGATTGTACCTTTGTTAAGTTTTAGCCAAATGTGACTGGTACCTTTTTTCATTTCATTCAGTGCTAAGTCCTGCTTATGCCAAATGATGATTCCACCTGAGTCTCGGCCCAGTTTAACATGTTTATGTTTGATTGATGGTAGTAAACTTTCTCTATAGCCTGAGGGACACTGAGTATCTATGTCTCCACGACACCATGTTTCCAGTAGGATTATGATGTCCTGTCCCTTGATGTTTTTAATCAATTCTGGATTTGTTGTTTTATAACCAAAATGTGAAGAGTATAGTCCCTGGATATTCCAAGAGCTGATAGTTAATGATCTCATTTATAATAAGTGATATTCACTGGTTTGAGTAAAGTACATTGAAAAAAAAAAATAATAATAATAATATACATACATACATACATACATACATACATACATACATACATACATACATACATACATACATACATTACTATAATACCGGTGCCAATAAAATTAAGAATAGTTGTAAACAAATGAATAAGAATGGAATAAGATTGCATGAAAAATAAGTGCAATGCAATCTGCAACCCTGTGTGTGTGTGTGTGTGTGTGTGTGTGTGTGTGTGTGTGTGTGTGTGTGTGTGTGTGTGTGTGTGTGTGTGTGTGTGTGTGTGTGTGTGTGTGTGTGTGTGTGTGTGTGTGTGTGTGTGTGTGTGTGTGAATTAAAGGGTCTGTCTAGCTCAGTAGTCTGCATATTAGTTGGAGTAGTTGGTGCACCTCTCCAATCTCTGATTGTTCTAGGTGTCTTTTGCCAGAGGTTACCTCAGCATATGTAGGCTGATGATCTGAATGATACATGGTGTGGACTGCATCACGTGGTGTACTTCTCTGAAGGACAGTGTTCTGTCCGACCCTGGAGTAGTGATCAGAGCTGCGTTGTGATGGGCCAGGTCCAGTAGAGCTGTGTTGTGATGGGCCTGGTCTAGTAGAGCTGTGTTGTGATGGGCCTGGTCTAGTAGAGCTGTGTTGTGATGGGCCAGGTCTAGTAGAGCTGTGTTGTGATGGGACGGGTCTAGTCGTGCTGTCCTGAGGCGGGTCTGGTCTGGTAAATCTGTGTTGTGATGGGCCTGGTCTAATCGTGCTGTCCTGAGGCGGGTCTGGTCTGGTAAATCTGTGTTGTGATGGGCCTGGTCTAGTAGAGCTGTGCTGTAATAAGCCGTGTCTGGCTCTTCTCTCCTGGGGATGGTGGAGGTACTGTTGTTTCAGAATGTGGGGCTGGGGACCTCTGTTGCTGGGGTGATGGGTGTGTGGGTCCCTGCCAAGTGATGCATTTTTTAGGTCCTTGGCAAAGGTTCTGATACTGTCCTGATCCAGATGTACATTATCGTATAAGTGTTGACATGTCAGAGTGGGGATGTGAGCTGTTCTGACGTTGAGCAGTGAGGCACAGTCCACAGTGATCTGTTGATTTATTTTGTTGATCAACTGTCCTGGGAAGTCTTTTCTTGGTAGGATGTCTCAGTCTTTGAAAGGGTAATTTATCTCTCTCTATCTCTCTCCCTCTCTCTCCCCCTTGACTGGGAATGTTAAGGGTGAAGAAGTTGTGAATCTCGGGGGGCCCTTGCACACAGGGGAACAATATGTACACAAAACAACTAACAACCTGGACCCCCAGGTGTCTTTCAAAACATCTGTTTTACTAACAACCTAAACAGATCATTTTTACCCTTTTAAAAATAGTTAAAGGGGAGATGTCCGGGGGATGTCTCAGTCTTTGAAAGGGTCATTGTAATTTTTAAGATGTCCCCTTTACTGATGACCTAAACAGATACATTTTACCCCCCATAAAAGAGTGTCCGAGGGATGTCTCAGTCAACCCCCCCAAAAAAGCCCCAGAGGCCTCACACCATCCTCTTTGAAAGGTTTATTGTACTCTTTAACTATGCTTCCTTTACTGACGACCTAAACAGATCAGATTTAATGGTCAAGAGGTTGTTTTCTATTGATGAAGGAATAAATGAATGAGAGGATATAGACCACAAAAAAAAGAAGATAATTGTATTGTTAACGATGTGCCCTTTACTAATGACGTAAACAGATCATTTTACCCCATGAATAACCTTTTACTGCAGGGGGCAAAAATAGGGGCCTTCAATGCTGCAGAAATGTTTGGGTACCCTTCCCCAGATCTGTGCCTCAACACAATCATGTCTCGAAGCTCTACGGACAATTCCTTCAACCTCATGCCTAGGTTTTTGCTCTGACATGCACTGTCAACTGTGAGACCTTATATAGACAGGTGTGTGCCTTTCCAAATCATGTCCAATCAATTGAATTTACCACAGGTGGACTCCAATCAAGTTGTAGAAATATCTCAAGGATGATCAATGGAAACAGGATGCAGCTGAGCTCAATTTCGAGTCTCATAGCAAAGGGTCTGAATACTTATGTAAATCATTTTTTTGAGTTTAATACATTTGCAAAAATGTATAAAAAGCTTGTTTCCGCTTTGTCATTATGGGGTATTGTGTGTAGATTGCTGAAGAAATTGTTTAATTTAATCAATTTTAGAATAAGATGTAACGTAACAAAATGTGAAAAAAGTCAAGGGGTCTGAATACTTTCCAAAGGCACTGTAAGTGAATGAGGAGAGAGCATCATTGCTATATTCTAAGTAAAATCATTGACCCATAAGAGAACACATGACCAAAGCAATGCGTGACCCATTTAGAATTAAAACAACATTAATCTTAATGAGAAATATAATGGAATAAACAAATGTTTGCATAACTAAAGACATGAAAACTGGTGGGAACATTGTATTTAGCGAGGATTTCATAAGATCAGGAAGGTTACTGAGAATAACAATAGACAATAGTAAATGTTACTAGTTTAGGGATGAAGATAGTGAAGGTTCATCAATGTTAAAGATGTTTTTTAATTTGACGTGGAAACAGCGTTTATTCAACCAGTAGGAAGCTTGTAAATGCCCCCAGGAAAGTGGAATGAGGAACTCTTCATTGAGACAATCATGAAACAGCAATCTGTGGTTGAGTTGTGGTGGATATTATAAAATAAGGATCTGCTGGAGTCCAAGTCAAACCAAGATTATCTATTTCTGAGCTCACAGAGAATAACAGAGTTTGGTATTTTATAAGGATCCCCATTAACTGTTGCAAAAGCAGCAGCTACTCTTCCTGGGGTCCACACAAAACATGACACAAAATACAGAACATCAATAGACAAGAACAGCTCAAGGATAGAACTACATACATTTTGTAAAAGGCACACGTAGCCTACATATCAATGCATACACACAAACTACCTAGGTCAAATAGGGGAGAGGGGTTGTGCCGTGAGGTGTTGCTTTATCTGTTTTTTGAAACCAGGTTTGCTGTTTATTTGAGCAATATGAGATGGAAGGAAGTTCCATGCAATAAGGGCTCTATATAATACTGTACGCTTTCTTGAATTTGTTCTGGATTTGGGGATTGTGAAAAGACCCCTGGTGGCATGTCTGGTGGGATAAGTGTGTGTCCGAGCTGTGTGTAAGTTGACTTGTAAGAACTTTGATGATATACATTTACATTTTTTACATTTTAGTCATTTGGCAGACGCTCTTATCCAGAGCGACTTACATTAGTGAATACATATATTTCATTTTCATTTCATGCATTTTTTTTGTACTGGCCCCCCGTGGGAATCGAACCCACAACCCTGGCGTTGCACACACCATGCTGGCGTTGAAAACACCATGCTCTACCAACTGGGCCAACAATGCAAATGTCAACAATGGAGCAAATGCATCACGTCCAAATATCACTTGATTATCTGTAGTGCTGGAGGAATGACACACCCAGATAAACACACAGTCAGAGTTTAAAAATTGACCATTTAAACACATGGGTTCTGATCTACTTTATATTCAAACTGAGACTCAATATTCAATTCATGTTTTCTAATAGAAACATACAAATATATGTTTGAGTATTCTTCATACAATTCAATTTCATATGGTATAAACAGGTAAACACATTATTGGTCAACAATATAAAACAACGGGAGCACTGTGTATGTTCTCTGATGAATTTTAAGTCAATGTGATGTGAAATATCAATTTACACACTAGGATAAGTAATTATTCTCTCTCCTGTGTGGATTGTCTAATGACGTTTAAGTGACTGTGATGAGTAATATGTTTTCCCACAGTCTGAGCTTTTGTAAGCCTGGGCAAAAGCTTTGCACACTGGGAGCATGTAAGTCTTTCTCCCCTGTGTGTATTCTCTCATGTATTTTCAGAGTCCCAAACATTGTAAATCGCTTTCCACACTGGGAGCAGTGGTAAGGCTTCTCCCCTGTGTGTATTTTCTCGTGTTGGTTCAGGTGTCCTTTCTGGTTAAAACTCTTGCCGCACTGGGAGCAGTGGTAAGGCTTCTCCCCTGTGTGTATTCTCTCATGTTGTTTCAGCTCCCATAAGAGGTTAAAACTCTTGCCACACTGGGAGCAATGGTAAGGCTCCTCCCCTGTGTGTATTCTCTCATGTTGTTTCAGCTCCCATAAGAGGTTACAACCGTGTCCACACTGGGAACAATGGTAAGGCTTCTCCCGTGTGTAATCTCTCATGTCGTTTCAGGTACCCTAACAGGTTAAAAACTCTTTCCACGCTGAGAGCAGTGGTAAGGCTTCTCCCCTGTGTGTATTCTCTCGTGTTGCTTCAGGTTTCCTTTCTGGCTTAAACTCCTTCCACACTGGGAGCAGTGGTATGGCTTCTCCCCTGTGCGTATTCTCTCATGTCGTTTCAGCTCCCAAAAGTGGTTACAAGCCTTTCCACAGTGGGAACACTGGTGTCTTCTTGTTGGTTTGGACGTACCTGGCTCTGGTTCCTCTGAGTCTGAGACCCGAATGAAACCTCCACATGACAAAATGGCCTTGCTACGAGGGTAAATCCTAATCAGATCCCTCAATATCTTGAGGCCAGTTTTAACTATCTTGGTGTGATTTTAAAACAAATGTTGTAGAGTTTCCTGGTAATTACTGATATGTTTACATTACTTATTTTATTCATTCTGTTTTACAAGTTAGAACACAAAAAAACTAAACAGTTCTAGGACACTGAAGACACAGACGTCGCTAGATTCCAATCGAGCAGGTGGTTCTAAATATATAACTTTCATAGCTGTATGATACAGAATGTGACCTACACTCTTCCTTAAACATAAAATAAGTAAAGAAGTAATTTTAAGTGGAAATCCAAAACGCATTTTTACGTCTAAGACACAAAGCACATCAGTAAAATCTCCCCGTTGTTGAAAGGGTTCAACACATGCTGTTTAAATGGACCAATTTCTTATTTAGACGTTCACAGGTTTTCAACATTTTGACTATCGCTGATGTCATATTTTGGGTAAAGTAAAAAATAAGGTGAAATATTTTGGGTAGATGTTCCTAAAACTGATAGTAACTACAATAAACAAAAATATAAACTCAACATGTAAAGCGTTCGATGTTCCATGAGCTGAAAAAAAAGATTGCAGAATTTTTTACATCCCTGTTAGTGAACATTTATTCTTTGCCAAGATAATCCATCCACCTGACAGGTGTGGCATATCAAGAAGCTGATTGAACAGCTTGATTATTACACAGGTGTACCTTGTGCTGGGGACAATAAAAGGCCACTCTAAAATGTGCAGTTTGTCACACAACAATGCCACAGATGTCTCAGAGGGAGCGTGCAATTGGCATGTTGCCTGCAGGAAGGTCCACAGGAGCTGTTGCCAGGGAATTTCATGTACAGTGGCAGTCAAGAGTTTGGACTCACCTACTCATTCAAGGGTTTTTCTTCATTTTTACTATTTTCTACAATGTAGAATAATTGTGAAGACATCAAAACTATTAAAAAACATATAGAATCATGTAGTAATCTCAACCAGCTTCACCTGGAATGCTTTTCCAACAGTCTTGTAGGAGTTCCCACATAAGCTGAGAACTGTTCTAAAACTTTTGACCAGTAGTGTAGAATAATATAAATGTAGATAATATGTTAATGAAGCAATACATACAAATTTGAAGTGTCTTGAGTTTTGTCTGCCTGTTCTAGAGTCTTGTAAAGATAGGGGGGGTTGACTGGGACAGGCAATGTAACATCCATAATGTTTTTAGGAAAATGTTTTTGTAAAACATGAACCTTACATCAGATCATCTTGAAACTTTCTCTCTAAAGCTAACTTTCATCAAGGTTTTATATGGTCTATTGGTTTCTCTCTGTTCATTGGCAGAATCCTTTTTTCAGTGTTATGTACAGACATAGAAAACCATCACATCAAGGAGGTGTAACATTGATGAATGTCTATTCAATGTGCAACAGTAGTCTTCTGTAACAAGTAATACGTGGTAAATATGTTTACTGTAGTTCAGATAGAGCCTGATCAGCAGGGTGGGCAATATAGTACACAACTGTATCATCTACATACAGATGTAGGTAACAGTTTATTATGACAAAACAATATTGTTAATGTATACAATATAGTTGTTTATTAGACATTCTAACATATAACCCAATGCCTAGGTACTAAAGATTTAATATGCAACATTTGAACAACAATTTTGACCACCCTTGGGTTATGATGTATATGACATGACAAGATACATTGGCTACTTTAGTAATCTTTTTTTATTGACATGTTTATAATCCAAAAGTATGTTTTTAGACAGGAGAGAAATACTGTTTATGTCAAACTGTAGAAAACAAGAACCTTTGGTGAATCAAGGACTCCCTGATATTTTATATACTACACGTCCAGAAGGCTGGTTCTGACAATAAACAAACTTTTCCGTTTCAAACGAGGCTGTCAAGACAGGACCGTACTCTAGTACTAAACTATTACACTGTTATGTACTACTAATGTACTAGTATCTAAGATGTTAAGGAATATCTACAAGGGGAACATGTACACAATATAACACATTCCCACAGCATCTAAGGATTCATATACTGACACTGACATTGTATTTTGTTATGTGACAGTAGCATAAGTATACAGAACCAGTCAAAAGTTTGGACACACCTACTCATTCAAGGATTTTTCTTTCTTTTTCTTATTTTCTACATTGTAGAATAATAGATGAAGACATCAAAACTATGAAATAGCAGTGAAGTCCTATTACCAGTCAGGTAGGAAGTAGCAGTGAAGTCCTATTACCAGTCAGATAGGAAGTAGCAGTGAAGTCCTATTACCAGTCAGATAGGAAGTAGCAGTGAAGTCCTATTACCAGTCAGATAGGAAGTAGCAGTGAGTCCTATTACCAGTCAGGTAGGAAGTAGCAGTGAAGTCCTATTACCAGTCAGGTAGGAAGTAGCAGTGAAGTCCTATTACCAGTCAGGTAGGAAGTAACAGTGTCAACACTGCCAAGTGGCTGGGATGTCCTCCACTGAGTCCACAGTCCTCTCCACCATAAACACCTCTACCACCGTCTGTTGTCTGCACACCTCTGACCAGATCAAATCAAATGTTATTGGTCTCATACACATTTCTACAATGTTATCGTAGGTGTAGTGAAACAGTGCAGTAATATCCTGTTTGGGATAGGGGGCAGTATTTTCACGGCCGGATAAAAAACATACCCAATTTAATCTGGTTACTACTCCTGCCCAGAAACTAGAATATGCATATAATTCGTAGATTTGGATAGAAAACACTCTAAAGTTTCCAAAACTGTTTGAATGGTCTCTGTGAGTATAACAGAACTCATATGGCAGGCCAAAACCTGAGAAGATTCTATACAGGAAGTGCCCTGTCTGACAATTTGTTCTCCTTCTAGGGCATCTCTATCAAAAATACAGCATCTCTGCTGTAACGTGACATTTTCTAAGGCTTCCATTGGCTCTAGGAAGGCGCCAGAAAGTGGAATGAGAGCTCTGCAGTTTCTGGGCGAAAAACAGCAGGGGTTTTTCTGAGTGGTCCGTCTGAGAACAATGACACTGGAGTGCGCGTGCACGAGACGACTACATTTTTTTCTTTCAGTGTTTGAATGAACACAACGTCGCCCGGTTGGAATATTATCGCTATTTTACGAGAAAAACAGCATAAAAATGTATTTTAAACAGTGTTTGACATGCTTCGAAGTACGGTAATGGAGTATTTGGAAATGTTTTGTCACGAAATGCGCCGGCGCGTCACCCTTCGGATAGTGACTTGAACGCACGAACAAAACGGAGCTATTTGGATATAACTATGGATTATTTCGAACCAAAACAACATTTGTTGTTGAAGTAGAAGTCCTGGGAGTGCATTTTGACGAAGAACAGCAAAGGTAATCCAATTTTTCTTATAGTAAAGCTGAGTTTGGTGAGGGCCAAACTTGGTGGGTGTCAAATTAGCTAGCCGTGATGGCCGGGCTATGTACTCAGAATATTGCAAAATGTGCTTTCACCGAAAAGCTATTTTCTGAACATCACATGCTAATGTAAAAAGCTGTTTTTTGATATAAATATGAAGTTGATTGAACAAAACATGCATTATTGTATAACAATGTCCTAGGAGTGTCATCTGATGAAGATCATCAAAGGTTAGTGCTGCATTTAGCTGTGGTTTTGGTTTTTGTGACATATATGCTTGCTTTGAAAATGGCTGTGTGATTATTTTGGCAGGGTACTCTGCTGACATAATCTAATGTTTTGCTTTCGTTGTAAAGCCTTTTTGAAATCGGACAATGTGGTTAGATGAAGGAGTCTTGTCTTTAAAATGGAGTAAAATAGTCATATGTTTGAGAAATTGAAGTTATAGCATTTTTGAGGTATTTGTATTTCACGCCACTCTATACCATTGGATATTGGTGAACGTCTGGAACGTCTGTCCCTAACTAACTATACAAAAAAATCCATGTAAATCCATACGATTCCTTTTAAAGATTTAGAAATATAGAAATTGTAGAACGAGCAATGCCAGAGTCTGGAATATAAATATATAGTTTGTTTACAATGTACATGATGGTGTGTAAAGACATTATGGACCTTATGAGAATAGAAAAGGTATGTACAGCAGTAGTTATATAGGATGAGCCTGGACTAGAATACAGGGTGGAGTACTGGGTGGTAGACGGCTAGTAACAGTGACTAAAGTTCAGGGCAGGGTGCTGGGCGGAGGCCGGCTAGAGGTGACTATTTAACCGTCTGATGACCTGGAGATAAACCACACAATAAGTATTGTGGTGGCAGCATCATGTTATGGGAATGCTTGTCACTGGCAGGGATTGGGGAGTTTGTCAGGATCAAAATAAATATGAAAGGAGCAAAGCCCAGGTAAAAGGTTTGAGGAAAACCCACCTCAGTCTTCTGAAAACCTGTTTCCATCACATCTGTCTTGAGTTTTTTATACGGTATGGCTTTACCACCATTTCTGGAGTGCATTTTGACTTTGTTGATAGCTAGCTGTGATAGCTAGCGGTGTTAAGACTTAGCAGCTAACTGGCTACCGATCAACTTATTGTGTGTATGGAATATTCATATTGGACTGTACATCTAGCTAGCTGGCTACTGATCAACCTATTGTGTGTATTGAACATTCATATTGGACTTGCATTTGTAAGACTTCTCACCTGTGTGCAGTTTCATGTGTTCTTTCAGCTTTCCTGAATGGTTAAATCTCTTTCCACAGTGGGAGCAGTGGTAGGGCTTCTCCCCGGTGTGTATTCGCTCATGAGCTTTCAGGTTTCCTAACTGGGTAAAACGCTTTCCACACTGGGAGCAGCAGTAAGGCTTCTCCCCTGTGTGAATTCGCTCATGAACTTTCAGGCATCGTAAATGGGTAAAAAGCTTTGCGCACTGGGAGCAGTGGTAAGGCTTCTCCCCTGTGTGGATTCTCACATGACTATTAAGTGATTGTGATGAGTAATATATCTTTCCACAATCTAAGCATTTGTAAGATTTCTCCCCTGTGTGTATTCGCTCATGAGCTTTCAGGTTTCCTGACTGGGTAAAACTCTTTCCACACTTGGAGCAGCGGTAAGGCTTCTCCCCTGTGTGTATTCGCTCATGAGCTTTCAGGCTTCCTAAATGGGTAAAACGCTTTGCACACTGGGTGCAATGGTATGGCTTCTCCCCTGTGTGTATTCGCTCATGACCTTTAAGGGTTCGTAACAATTTGAAACTCTTTCCACACTGGGAGCAATGGTGTGGCTTCGCTCCTGTGTGTGTCTGCTTATGTCTTTTCAGGCTTCCTAACTTGGTAAAACTCTTTCCAATCTGGGAGCAGAAGTGTCGTCTTGTTGGTTTGGATGTCTTTGGGTCCTCCAAGTTTGGTTTTCCTCCTGCCAAAGACAGTGTTAATTATTGTGTGGAAGTCGAAAACCTTAGTTTTTTTTACTACTTGAATATTGAAAAATATAAACATGAATATTGAAAACAAATGTTTATATTATTTTTAAATAGTTGAACATAATATACTTTAAGGGTATATCAGTTTCAGGATCTCTGCTAGTGTTAAAGTTATGGGCCGTTTATTACAGAGAAATTAGCATAGTAGGACATGTGCTGCTGGTGAATCTCTGATCCACCTCTACGCAGACGACACCGTTCTGTATACTTCTGGCCCTTCTTTGGAAACTGTGTTAACAACCCTCCAGACGAGCTTCAATGCCATACAACTCTCCTTCCGTGGTCTCCAACTGCTCCTAAATACAAGTAAAACTAAATGCATGCTCTTCAACCGATCGCTGCCTGCACCTGCCCGCCTGTCCAGCATCACTTCTCTGGACGGTTCTGACTTAGAATTTGTGGACAATTACAAATACCTAGGTGTCTGGTTAGACTGTAAACTCTCCTTCCAGACTCACATCAATCATCTCCAATCCAAAGTTAAATCTAGAATTGGCTTCCTATTTCGCAACAAAGCATCCTTCACTCATGCTGCCAAACATACCCTCGTAAAACTGACCATCCTACCAATCCTCGACTTCGGCGATGTCATTTACAAAATAGCCTCCAATACCCTACTCAACAAGCTGGATGCAGTCTATCACAGTGCTATCCATTTTGTCACCAAAGCCCCATATACTACCCACCACTGCGACCTGTACGCTCTCGTTGGCTGGCCTTCGCTTCATAATCGTCGCCAAACACATTGGCTCCAGGTCATCTACAAGACCCTGCTAGGTAAAGTCCCCCCTTATCTCCGCTCACTGGTCACCATAGCAGCACCCACCTGTAGCACGCGCTCCAGCAGGTATACCTCTCTGGTCACCCCTAAAGCCAACTCCTCCTTTGGTCGTCTCTCCTTCCAGTTCTCTGCTGCCAATGACTGGAACGAACTACAAAAATCTCTGAAACTGGAAACACATCTCCCTCACTAGCTTTAAGCACCAGCTGTCAGAGCAGCTCACAGATCACTGCAACTGTACATAGCCCATCTATAATTTAGCCCAAACTACTACCTCTTCCCCTACTGTATTTATTTATTTTATTTATTATTTTGCTCCTTTGCACCATATTATTTATATTTTAACTTTGAACTTTCTTCAAATTATAAATCTACCATTCCAGTGTTTTACTTGCTATACTTTATTTACTTTGCCGCCTTTTTTGCCTTTACCTCCCTTATCTCACCTCATTTGCTCACATTGTACATAGACTTATTTTTCTACTGTATTATTGAGTGTATATTTGTTTTACTCCATGTGTAACTCTGTGTTGTATGTTGTCGAACTGCTTTGCTTTATCTTGGCCAGGTCACAGTTGTAAATGAGAACTTGTTCTCAACTTGCCTACCTGGTTAAATAAAGGTGAAATAAAAATAAATAAATAAAAATGTAGCTTAAGGTTACCTAACATAACCCCGGTTCTATGATATTATAAGCCTCGTTAGTGGTGGAGTCTAGGGAGATCCAGTCAAACAACGTCAATCGAGCAACGGCCAATAGCAGACCACGCCACTTCCCTTATAAGGGACGTAGTTGCTCCCATCTTCCATGTGTGAAAGGTAACCTGGTGAATATCATAGAATCAGGGTTCTGTTAGGTAACCTGGTGAACATCATAGAATCAGGGTTCTTTTAGGTAACCTGGTGAATATCATAGAATCAGGGTTCTGTTAGGTAACCTGGTGAATATCATAGAATCAGGGTTCTGTTAGGTAACCTGGTGAATATCACAGAATCAGGGTTCTGTTAGGTAACCTGGTGAATATCACAGAATCAGGGTTCTGTTAGGTAACCTGGTGAATATCACAGAATCAGGGTTCTGTTAGGTAACCTGGTGAATATCACAGAATCAGGGTTCTGTTAGGTAACCTGGTGAATATCACAGAATCAGGGTTCTGTTAGGTAACCTGGTGAATATCATAGAATCAGGGTTCTGTTAGGTAACCTGGTGAATATCATAGAATCGGGGTTCTGTTAGGTAACCTGGTGAATATCACAGAATCAGGGTTCTGTTAGGTAACCTGGTGAATATCATAGAATCAGGGTTCTGTTAGGTAACCTGGTGAATATCACAGAATCAGGGTTCTGTTAGGTAACCTGGTGAATATCACAGAATCAGGGTTCTGTTAGGTAACCTGGTGAATATCACAGAATCAGGGTTCTGTTAGGCAACCTGGTGAATATCATAAAATCAGGGTTCTGATTGGTAACCTGGTGAATATCATAGAATCAGGGTTCTGTTAGGTAACCTGGTGAATATCATAGAATCAGGGTTCTGTTAGGTAACCTGGTGAATATCATAGAATCAGGGTTCTGTAAGGTAACCTGGTGAATGTCATAGAATTAGGGATCCGTTAGGTAACCTTCAGTTCTATTTTAATGACTCGTTAGTCTTTCACTTTGGGGATATAGTCAACTACCATAGAGCTCATATACTCTCTGATGCCAAGTCTAGACAGGATCATCCCTCAGAGGTCTGCCATAGAGCTCATATACTCTCTGATGCCAAGTCTAGACAGGATCATCCCTCAGAGGTCTGCCATAGAGCTCATATACTCTCTGATGCCAAGTCTAGACAGGATCATCCCTCAGAGGTCTGCCATAGAGCTCATATACTCTCTGATGCCAAGTCTAGACAGGATCATCCCTCAGAGGTCTGCCATAGAGCTCATATACTCTCTGATGCCAAGTCTAGACAGGATCATCCCTCAGAGGTCTGCCATAGAGCTCATATACTCTCTGATGCCAAGACAGGATCATCCCTCAGAGGTCCCCACTCTACTCACCGTATGTGTAGTGATGTCCAGTCAGTAGAACCTCATGAAGGTACATCACCACAACATGCTGCATTACAGATCTCTTGAACAGAGATGCCTTTGAACAACGCCTATGATGTAGCCATACCTCTGGTGGATTGAGCCATCAAGCCCTCCGGAGGTGTCAGATCCTTGCTACTATAGAAACTCATGAAGGTTTGGGGGTGGAACTCATTATACGGATGTAATGGCTAAAGTAAAGCGGTTTTAAACAAGATAAATCTAATTTCTATTCTTTCCAGCGGCTCCAACAGCGGAAATGGCCTCAAGCAAAACATAAAAATCCCAAGATGGGACTAGCTGTTTGGGTACTGGGCGTAGGTGACCCTTCATAAAACAACGGATCAGGGGGTGTTCCCCCACTGTATTGTTGTTGCAGCCTAAATGGCAGCCAAATACACATTTATAGTTGAAAAGGCTTTCCCTTGTCAGAAAGCAGAGTAGCTCAAAAACAGAGCAAACAAAGGGACTGATGTTTCTGATCTCACCATCTGTTAAATACACACCACTTATTGTGCTATAGTGAGTGTGTGGCTCTAGAACTCTGAATAGAGTTAATTATCAAGGAGGGCGGTCACGCATGTTGAGAAGCAGAGGATCACTAGTTTGAGTCCAGTATGGGGACAGTGGAGGAAACTAAACTGTTAGCAGCACACTGGCGTCAGTTACACATGAAATTAATAAAGTTAGTCATTTCCAAATGAAACCATGTTCTGTAAGGTCTATATGTTGGAGTCGCCCCCCCCCCCCAAAAAAAAATTATGCTTATCATTCAATCAAATTTCAAAGCTTTTAGAAAAGGCTTACAGAAATTGTTTTAAAATATATATTTGCCATTTTTAACAAGTTGTGTAGATCAGATGTTAATGAAGCTATACAGACCACATTGAAGTGTCTGGAGTTTAGTTCTAGAGTCTTGTAAAGATAGGGGGGGTTGACTGGGACAGGCAATGTAACATCCATAATGTTTTTAGGAAAACATTCACCTTACATTGGATCATCTTGAAACTTTCTCTCTAAATCTACCTTTCATCAAGGTTTCATATGGTCTATTGGTTTCTCTCTTTTCATTGGCAAAATCCTTTTTCAGTGTTATGATATTCATAACATCCATATCCACCAGTCTATCTTCATGTCAACTAACAGAACTCTGCTGGTTGTCCTGGTAACAGATACCAGTGGGCAGATCTATTGTATTTGTTCAAACTAAACTACAGCACTTACTTTGATGTGTCAAATCTGATCCTTTCTTCTCTTCTCCTCCTCTCACAGTTCCACTCAGCCCCGTTGTTTTCCTGCAGTCCACCAGCAGTACAGACAACCTCTTCATACCCAGCAGTAAGGCGCTACCAGGAGAGGCACGACACAGGGACTCCAGGAGGGAGGAAGGGCTAACGTTGTCCTGGTAACCATAAAGAGGGGACACACACACATATCATTATGGATGCTGATGTCACTGTTGTCATAAAGTGCTTTACAGAAACCCAGCCCAGACCCAGATAGAGCAAGCTGTATGCTAGACCAGACCAAGCTGTACCATCTGGTGTAATGATCTGGAGAGACTCTTCTCTGTCTCGTCAGCATCAGGATGTTGTTGAGGCTCCCCAGAGGATCCACGATAGTCATGTCTCTCTCCTGTGTGAATGAGAACATCAAGCCGATTGTAAAGTTATGATCTTCTATTGCAATCATAGGGTCTTACAAGAGGCATTAATATGTCTAAAAAGGGCCTAAAATGGCCACTTCATCATGATTTCCTAAAATATTGTTTGTGATGCAAATGTAAAAGGGTTGTTCAACAAATTGGGTTGGCTATTGCGTCCCTTTGATATTTTAAGTAGAAAATATGTACCAATATTGAATTTGAAAAGACTTATATTAGATGGGGAACTTTAATGTAGACCACATGGAGAATTCAATAAATATAATTTAAAAGTCCCCAAAATATATGTACCAATGGCGGATTGAACATTTAACAATTTCTAGAGTACGAAACATATTCAAGTGTAGAACTTCAGTAGAATGCCCCTTTAAAACCCCACATTAGTTCAACAACTGCATAGTTTGTACCCCTGTTTTTAAGACGATACTCACTGGTGGTAATCTGATATTCTGTCTCTTCCTCTTTCACCCCCAAAACGTCTTCCTTCTTCACCTTTATTGAAATAGCGTCTTCTTCCACTTTAAAAGGTTCTTTCTCTTCTTTCACTGTAACACCCTCATCTTTCACGACAATGTTCAGCGCCAGAGCTTCTTTCTCCATACAGCAGACCTCCTCTTCTTCAGCAGGGGACGAGTAGTTTAGTGAGGTCATGGTCGGGGATGTTAGCTAATCAGTTAGCATTAGCGACTAGCCTAGTGCTAGGCTCAGTATCAATCTTTAACAAGTTTGCAAATTGAACAAGCAAATTAGGTTAAAGGTCATCAGTTGATAAGTCAACAGAAAAGTGTTTACAACACTGAGATTAGCTAATGTACATTAACATGGTCTAAAGCGTCAATCTTTCAGTTTTACGTTGGCTAGCAAGCTACCGTGGTGGTTGAAAGAGTAGCGGTGTTGTTGTTCCTGAAGAAGCGTCCGTCCAGTCCATTATACGTCACGCAAGAAGCGTCACATGAAAGACGCACATCGTCATCTGATGACTGGAGTGGGTAACGCAGTTTGGAAACAATAGTTACAACACTTTTTGTATTGGAACGAACGTCATAATAATTTAACAATAAGCTGATATATTTTCTCTTCCGTCTTACAAATAATACGTTCCTGTTCACAGACGTAGAAGCTTAATATGAATATGTAGATGCTGAATAAATACTTATATGAATAGGTTGTGTTTTAATACACATTTGCTCTGTTTATTTTCACATTCGTTTTTATCTAGATGTGACCATACTATTCCCTTAAAGCCACGCTCTATAAGATACAAATCATCCTGTAAACAACAGAGCAAATGCATCACATGCAAATAGCACTTGATTATCTGTAGTGCTATACTCTGAGTCTACAAAACATTAAGAACACCTGCCCAGGGACTGCGGTTGAAAATTAGCCGGCTGGCTAAAACCGGCACTTTTACTGAAACGTTGATTAATGTGCACTGTCCCTGTAAAAATAAAATAAACTCAAACTCAAACCTGCTCCTTCCATGACAAACTGACCAGGTGAATCCAGGTGAAAGCTATGATCCCTTATTGATGTCACTAGTTAAATCCACTTCAATCAGTGTAGATGAAGGGGGAGACAGATTAAATAAGGATTTTTAAGCCTTGAGACAAATGAGACATGGATTGTGTATGTGTATCATTCAGAGGGTGAATGGGGAAGACAAAATATTTAAGTGCCTTTGAACAGGGTATGGTAGTAGATGCCAGGCGCACAAGTTTGTATCAAGAACCTCAATGCTGCTGGGTTTTTCCAGCTCAACAGTTTCCCATGTGTACAAAGAATGGTCCACCACCCTAACAGTGGAGGTCAGTGCCATTTAAAAGGAGGCAGGACAATTTGTTTTTTTCATGAGCATGGCCTTATTTCTTTTACAGCATATCAGATGACTGTCATTCATATTTCATTCACCCTGTTCAATGTAACAGCGATAGGTTTAGGCTACTACATGATACTAACATTTCCCCTATACCTATCATGAGGTTACTACAACTTAGCCTATGAATTAATATTTAGAATGTAGGTGCACACAGGTTGAGAGAAAAATTTGAGGTGACAGACAGTGACACATTCCATACTGCCTTGCACACTCTCGCCTGCATCTAGATGAAATGTAGATTCTATTGGACAAATTCAGGTATGTTTATCCCGGTTTTGTTCTGTTTAAGAAACATTGGCAACAGAATCGGATGAATGAATTCACCCCTAATGACGCTTAAACACAGTTCACAACAGCCACGTTGTATTTCTTCTCCCGTCAATGCGCTCACCTTTTCCCTTCGCTTCTGGACTTCAATGCACAACACATCAGCTGTATGTGACCAGGAGAAAAAAAACTTTCCAAACCAAACCATATCATAACTGCTACACACAGCCTACATCGTTGTCACCATATTAGCTAAAGTAACGTCATAGTCAACACAGCTAATATAAGTAACTCGTTAGTAAACCTGCTACAATCATGACAGAGCTCCTCTGTGGAGATGCTACATGTTTCATCATTAGATGCTACAGTCCTCCTTTAAGACTCCATAATGTTTCATCATTAGATGCTACAGTCCTCCTTTAAGACTCCATAATGTTTCATCATTAGATGCTACAGTCCTCCTTTAAGACTCCATAATGTTTCATCATTAGATGCTACAGTCCTCCTTTAAGACTCCATAATATTTCATCATTAGATGCTACAGTCCTCCAACAATGGGTGTCATGTGAAGATTTACCACTTGTTCTGTAATAGGAGTAGTATTTTTCCTTTTTCTTAAAACTGCATTGTTGGTTAAGGGCTTGTAAGTAAGCATTTCACTGTAAGGTCGACACTTAATTTGATTTGTTTTTGATTTCAGTCATACATTTCTTACATGAATTTATTAATATAGAAAATATCTATATGAATATTTAAAATATAAATGTTTCGATTTTTTATATATATTGTTGAACATAATATACTTTAAGGGTATATCAGTTTCAGGATCTCTGCTTGTGTTAAAGTTATGGGCCATTTTATACAGAGAAATTAGCAAAGTAGGACATGTAGCTTAAGGTTACCTAACATAACCCCGGTTCTATGATATTATAAGCCTCGTTAGTGGTGGAGTCTAGGGAGATCCAGTCAAACAACGTCAATCGAGCAACGGCCAATAGCAGACCACGCCACTTCCCTTATAAGGGACGTAGTCGCTCCCGTCTTCCATGTGTGAAAGGTAACCTGGTGAATATCACAGTATCAGGGTTCTGTTAGGTAACCTGGTGAATATCACAGAATCAGGGTTCTGTTAGGTAACCTGGTGAATATCACAGAATCAGGGTTCTGTTAGGTAACCTGGTGAATATCACAGAATCAGGGTTCAGTTAGGTAACCTGGTGAATATCACAGAATCAGGGTTCTGTTAGGTAACCTGGTGAATATCACAGAATCAGGGTTCTGTTAGGTAACCTGGTGAATATCACAGAATCAGGGTTCTGTTAGGTAACCTGGTGAATATCACAGAATCAGGGTTCTGTTAGGTAACCTGGTGAATATCACAGAATCAGGGTTCTGTTAGGTAACCTGGTGAATATCACAGAATCAGGGTTCTGTTAGGTAACCTGGTGAATATCACAGAATCAGGGTTCTGTTAGGTAACCTGGTGAATATCACAGAATCAGGGTTCTGTTAGGTAACCTGGTGAATATCACAGAATCAGGGTTCTGTTAGGTAACCTGGTGAACATCATAGAATCAGGGTTCTGTTAGGTAACCTGGTGAACATCATAGAATCAGGGTTCTGTTAGGTAACCTGGTGAACATCATAGAATCAGGGTTCTGTTATTTAACCTGGTGAATGTCATAGAATTAGGGATCCGTTAGGTAACCTTCAGTTCTATTTTAATGACTCGTTAGTCTTTCACTTTGGGGATATAGTCAACTACCATAGAGCTCATATACTCTCTGATGCCAAGTCTAGACAGGATCATCCCTCAGAGGTCCCCACTCTACTCACCGTATGTGCAGTGATGTCCAGTCAGTAGAACCTCATGAAGGTACATCACCACAACATGCTGCATTACAGATCTCTTGAACAGAGATGCCTTTGAACAATGCCTATGTTGTAACCATACCTCTGGTGGATTGAGCCATCAAGCCCTCCGGAGGTGTCAGATCCTTGCTACTATAGAAACTCATGAAGGTATTTTTTTATTTGTATTTATTTCACCTTATTTTAACCAGGTGGCCAGTTGAGAACAAGTTCTCATTTACAACTGCGACCTGGCCAAGATAAAGCAAAGCAGTGCGACAAAAACAACAACACAGAGTTACACATAAACAAATGTGCATTCAATAACACAATAGAAACATCTATGTACAGTGTGTGCAAATGTAGAAGAGTAGGGAGGTAAGGCAATAAATAGGCCATAGAGGCAAAATAATTACAATTTAGCATTAACACTGGAGTGATAAATGTGCAGATGATGTGCAAGTAGAGATACTGGGGTGCAAAAGAGCAAGAGGATAAATAACAATATGGGGATGAGGTAGTTGGGTGTGCTATTTACAGATTCGCTGTACCTGTACACAGCCATCGGTAACCTGCTCTGACAGCTGAAGCTTAAAGTTAGAGAGGGAGATATAAGACTCCAGCTTCAGTGATTTTTGCAAATCGTTCCAGTCATTGGCAGCAGAGAACTGGAAGGAAAGGCAGCCAAAGGAAGTGTTGGCTTTGGGGGTGACCAGTGAAAAATACCTGCTGGAGCGCGTGCTAAGGGTGGGTGTTGCTATGGTGACCAGTGAGCTGAGATAAGGCGGGGCTTTACCTAGCAAAGGCTTATAGATGACCTGGAACCAGTGGGTTTGGCGACGAATATGTAGTGAGGGCCAGCCAACGAGAGCATATAGGTTGCAGTGGTGGGTAGTATATGGGGCTTTGGTGACAAAATGGATGGCACTGTGATAGACAACATCCAGTTTGCTGAGTAGGTGTTGGAGGCTATTTTGTAAATGACATCGCCGAAGTCAAAGATCGGTAGAATAGTCAGTTTTACGAGGGTGTTTGGCAGCATGAGTGAAGGAGGCTTTGTTGCGAAATAGGAAGCCGATTTTAGATTTAATTTTGGATTGGAGATGCTTAATGTGAGTCTGGAAGGAGAGTTTACAGTCTAACCATAGACCTAGGTATTTGTAGTTGTCTACATATTCTAAGTCAGAACCGTCCAGAGTAGTGATGCTAGTCGGGCGGGTGCGGGCAGTAATCGGATGAAGAGCATGCATTTAGTTTTACTAGCATTTAAAAGCAGTTGGCAGCCACGGAAGGAGTGTTGTATGGCATTGAAGCTCATTTGGAGGTTTGTTCACACAGTGTCCAAAGAAGGGCCAGTTGTATACAGAATGGTGTCATCTGAGTAGAGGTGGATCAGAGAATCACCAGCAGCAAGAGGACAACATCATTGATATATACAGAGAAAAGACTCGACCCGAGAATTGAACCCTGTGGCACCCCCATAGAGACTGCCAGAGGTCCGGACAACAGGCCCTCCGATTTGACACACTGACCTCTATCTGAGAAGTAGTTGGTGAACCAGGCGAAGCAGTCATTTGTGAAGCCAAGGATATTGAGTCTGCCGATAAGAATGCGGTGATTGACCAAGCCTTGACCAAGTCGATGAAGGCGGCTGCACAATACTGTCTTTTATCGATGGCAGTTATGATATCGTTTAGGACCATCAGCGCCATGACCTGCTCGGAAACCAGATTGCATAGTGGCGAAGATACGGTGGAATTCGAACTGGTCGGTGATCTGTTTGTTATCTTGGCTTTCAAATATTTTAGAAAAGGTAGGGCAGGATGGATATAGGTCTATAACAGTTTGGGTCTAGAGTGTCTCCCCCTTTGAAGAGGGGGATGACCGCAGCAGCTTTCCAATCTTTGGGGATCTCAGACGATACGAAAGAGAGGTTGAACAGGCTAGTAGTAAGGGTTGCAACAATTTCGGCTGATCATTTTAGAAAGAAAGGGTCCAGATTGTCTAGCCCAGCTTATTTGTAGGGATTCAGATTTGTAGGGATCCAATAAATCTAATTTATGTACCAATGGCAGATTGACCCTTAAACAATTTATACAATAATGAACAACATATTCAAGTGTAGAACTTCAGTAGAATAACCCTTAAAAACAACACATTAGTTCAACGGCATAGTGTGTGACCCTGTTTAAGACAGTACTCACTGGTGCTAATCTGATATTCTGTCTCCTCCCCTTTCACTCCCAAAATGTCTTCCTTCTTCACCTTTGAGACAGCATCCTCTTCCTCTCTAAAATGCTCTTTCACTATAACAGCCACCTCTTCCATTCTGAAAGGTTCTTTCTATTCTTTCACTGTAACACCCTCCTCTTCTTCTTGTTACACAATGTACAGCTCCCGAGTGGCGCAGCAGTTTAAGACACTGCATCGCAGTGCAAACTGTGCTGTTACAGATGCTGGTTCAATACCTGTGCCGGCCGCGACCGTGAGACCCATGAGGTGATGGTAGGATTTTGATTTCTCTCCTTCTAAAAACAGAAATAAATGATTCTAAATAACTAACTGGCTTTATTTACAATTTTTTTAAACAAAGCGATTATTATTATTAATTTAGAATGAAATTAAATCTCCTTGGATATTTTCACAGATATATTATTAGCAGGACAATATATATATTGGTCATATTGGTCATGTCTCCAGAGTGGCGGACAATGGGATTGCCTTGCAGTTCTCCAGCTGTATCCACTGAAACAGCGAAGGGCGTGCAAGGTTCAAGGCAAGAGGGCACGGGGCACGGGATGGGTCGCAGAGCCGCGCACAGAAGACGGACCTAGCCCATGGGAAAGGGAGGAGGAAGGGGGGTGGACCCCCGCCCCACTGGGTAGCACAGAGCAACACTTTAAGGGGCATTGCATTAATAATGGTGCTGACTAGGGAAACGCTCCCGCTGTTCTTAGTGCCTGTCTGCACGTTCAAACTAAAACAATGTAAGTAATAATGGCGTGAAAAATGCATCTTAGATATTAATTCGGAGGGCAGATATTATTAAATATTAAAGCATTAGACCTCTCACTAAAGGCATCAGTCAAAAGTTATACTTAAATCCTAACTGGATTTAACGAAAAATTATAAGAAAAGCGCACATTTGTAAATCCCAAACGCTAAAAGCAATTGGAAAGGTAGATACAAATGATTTGTGACGTGGTTACAATAAAGAACGTAAACAAGATGTAAACAAGATGCTGTGTTTTTATTTACAGTAGTGATGGACACCTGGTGGCATTTTCAAAACAGGTTTTCAGACACTTGTAGCCCGATTAGCAGGACAATAGACTCTTTATATCCCGGCTACTGTAGGTGTGAACATCCCCCTACCTGCAATGTATTCGATGCTTAAAGTACTCTTAAGTGTTACATTTAACTCAAAACAGCAGTACAGTATTTCTTCATCAACATCTTTATGCTTTCGTTAATAGTGATAAAAATACTCTTTCAAAATGCAGATGTTTATTTAGTTATGGATCCATAACGAATTACTATGGGAACAAATAGCAATGAATGACAGAAATATTGGAACAAACTTGTCTAATGAAGATAAACAAATTGTTGCTTACTGGAAAATACTCTTTCAAAACACACACGGTCATGTCGTACAGCGCCATTATGGCTATTAGCAGGTAGCTGGACAAAAGACTTGCCTAGAAGGAGGATAGGGGGCGACTTCTATCATCAAATGTATTTCTTAGTTAGGTTGGCTGAATCACAACCGGCCGTGATTGGTTGCAATTTCAGTTTAATCCACTAGAAAAGACAAAACAAATAAAACAACAAAAAGTATTATGTATCACATCTGACTGTGATTGGGAGTCCCACAGGGTGGCGCAAAACTGGCCCAGCGTTTCTCTCCCTCTAAAAACAGATATAAATGTTTTGGCCTTTACAAATATTATTCTGGCCTTTATTCAGATTACAAATCGCTCACTTTAGTTTTTTTGAAAACGAAATAACCTCCAAAATATCATTATATATAATCAAGTTGATGGCACAGTTATATCGCCGGCACCTACATAAAGCTGAGTGACTCACTCATTCATGGCTTTGGATCAAAATAAATAAGTACCAACATTCTTTCTGATAGTCTTTAATAAAGAAATGTTTTGGTTATCCTGACCTACAGTGAGGGAAAAAAGTATTTGATTCCCTGCTGATTTTGTACGTTTGCCCACTGACAAAGAAAGGATCAGTCTATAATTTTAATGGTAGGTTTATTTGAACAGTAAGAGATAGAATAACAACAAAATATCCAGAAAAACGCATGTCAAAAATGTTATAAATTGATTTGCATTTTAGTGAGGGAAATAAGTATTTGACCCCCTCTCAATGAGAAAGATTTCTGGCTCCCAGGTGTCTTTTATACAGGTAACGAGCTGAGATTAGGAGCACACTCTTAAAGGGAGTGCTCCCAATCTCAGCTTGTTACCTGTATAAGAGACACCTGTCCACAGAAGCAATCAATCAATCAGATTCCAAACTCTCCACCGTGGCCAAGACCAAAGAGCTCTTGTGGGAGCAAAACTCATGACTCTGATTCCATTTCCATTATTAGCAGCATTTAGGCTGTCCACTTTGAAGAGCTGAAACAGAATGGCTATATAAGGAATGGAACATATAGGACCAGGCCCTGCTACCATTATAACCTATACAGCTGTCAGATGTGGGCGTTATCAAGCAACAACTGATATGGAGAGATAATGGTAAAGAACGGTCTAGGGAAGTTATTTTCATATATTGGGAGGGGACTCTATACGTTAAGCAAAGACAGAATCCTATAAAGATAGGACTCTGTAATATGAGAATTTAGTCTTTTTAGTGGAAGGGTTCGGCTTTGCTACTCTGTATTAAAGTCTATATTGAATTCAAAGGTTCTTGTAAGAGTGTTATATTTTTGAAGCAATGTTCCACGACACTCTCCAAGGATGTCAGGGACAAGATTGTAGACCTACACAAGGCTGGAATGGGCTACAAGACCATCGCCAAGCAGCTTGGTGTGAAGGTGACAACAGTTGGTGCGATTATTCACAAAATAACTGTCAATGTCCCTCGGCCTGGGGCTCCATGCAAGATCTCACCTCATGGAGTTGCAATGATCATGAGAACGGTGAGGAATCAGCCCAGAACTACACGGGAGGATCTTGTCAATGATCTCAGGGCAGCTGGGACCATAGTCACCAAGAAATCAATTGGTAACACACTACGCCGTGAAGGACTGAAATCCTGCAGCGCCCGCAAGGTCCCCCTGCTCAAGAATACATATACATGCCCGTCTGAAGTTTGCCAATGAACATCTGAATGATTCAGAGGACAACTGGGTGAAAGTGTTGTGGTCAGATGAGACCAAAATGGAGCTCTTTGGCATCAACTCAACTCACCGTGTTTGGAGGAGGAGGAATGCTGCCTATGACCCCAAGAACACCATTCCCACCGTCAAATTTTGGGGGGGGGGGGTTCTGCTAAGGGGACAGGACAACTTCACCGCATCAAAGGGACGATGGACGGGGCCATGTACCGTCAAATCTTGGGTGAGAACCTCCTTCCCTCAGCCAGGGCATTGAAAATGGGTCGTGGATGGGTATTCCAGCATGACAATGACCCAAAACACACGGCCAAGGCAACAAAGGAGTGGCTCAAGAAGAAGCACATTAAGGTCCTGGAGTGGCCTAGCCAGTCTCCAGACCTTAATCCCATAGAAAATCTCTGGAGGGAGCTGAAGGTTCGAGTTGCCAAACGTCAGCCTCGAAACCTTAATGACTTGGAGAAGATCTGCAAAGAGGAGTGGGACAAAATCCCTCCTGAGATGTGTGCAAACCTGGTGGTCAACTACAAGAAATGTCTGACCTCTGTGATTGCCAACAAGGGTTTTGCCACCAAGTACTAAGTCATGTTTTGCAGAGGGGTCAAATAATTATTTCCCTCATTAAAATGCAAATCAATTTCTAACATTTTTGACATGCGTTTTTCTGGATTTTTTTGTTGTTATTCTGTCTCTCACTGTTCAAATAAACCTACCATTAAAATTATAGACGGATCATTTCTGTCAGTGGGCAAACGTACAAAATCAGCAGGGGATCAAATACTTTTTTCCCCTCACTGTAGACACCATGTACAGTATTATAATAGCCCATTATGGGCTACTGGCAGGACAATATACCTTTACCAACACTTCTCTGATGCAGGTTCGATACCCGTACCGGCCGTCACCGGGAGACCAATGCGGCGACTTTTAGTTTTAATTTAGAATCCTCTATATGTAATTATTGGCGGAGAGTCATGTGATATTTTTCAATTTACAGTAGGTGACATGAGTATCACGAGTGTTGAGTAATGTGCTGTTTAAAGTGGTGTAGGTCTTATTTATTTAAAGAGCATATTGAAGATAGAAGCAATAGGATTTGAAGCAAAAGCCTACAACTATTTTAGCACTGTTTTGCGCTGCTCTGAGACAAGCATGGGGACTGGTCTTGATCAATCAATTAGATTGTTTTCTCCGTTTGGGTATTGGTTAGACGACAATTATACAATTATGGTGTAGAAATGTTATGCTCTTAGTGTAACCTTTATTTAACTACGCAAGTCAGTTAAGAACAAATTCTTATTTACAAGAACAGCCTACTCCTTCCTCCCCATCGGGGAATTGAACCCCGGTCTCCGGTGTGCCCTCACGACACGGGGATTCTTTAGCTAAATAGCCCAGTACTGTAGCCTACTCCAGACCGTCACATTGTACAGGGCCATATTTTACGTTCCATTCTAACGGAAACCGAGGGTTTTTCGTTTTTTTTGGAATAGAAACACCATAATATTAATCAAATTAATAAAGCAACATTTTTTGAAATCAGTCCCATTTACATTGTTCTTACAAAAAAGTTTTACATTCTCTAATACAGCCACTATTGAAGATGATTAAATGCTTCTCAAAGATGCCCTCTGGTGGTCAAACTAGCACTAACTAGCATTGATGTTGACAGTGGTTGACACTTAAATAACATGTCATAGTATTCTGTGGCACCATGCAAGCTGTGCTGCAGTACGCTGCAACTTTTAAAGGACGAACCACTGTACTCTATATTGAATTCATGTTTCCTAATAAAAACAAATATATTTTGAATATACATTGTACAATTTAAATTCATATGGTATAAACAAGTAAACACATTCTCAGTCAACAATATAAGACACTGGGAGCACTGTGTATGTTCTCTGATGAATTTTAAGAAGTCAAGGAGAAGTAATTATTTTTCTCCTGTGTGGATTCTCACATGTTTTTTCAGCTTTCCCGAATGGTTAAAACTCTTTCCACATTGGGAGCAGTGGTAAGGCTTCTCTCCTGTGTGAATTCGCTCATGAGCTTTCAGGGTTCCTACTTGGCCAAAACTCTTTCCACACTGGGAGCAGTGGTAAGGCTTCTCCCCTGTGTGTAGTCGCTGATGAACTTTCAGGGTTCCTAAGTGGCTAAAACTATTTCCACACTGGGAGCAGTGGTAAGGCTTCTCCCCTGTGTGGATTCTCACATGAATTTTAAGTGACTGCGAAGAGTAATAGGTCTTCCCACAGTCTGAGCATTTGTAAGGCTTCTCCCCTGTGTGCAGTCTCATGTGGTCTTTTAGGTTTCCTGAATAGTTAAAACTCTTTCCACACTGGGAGCAGTGGTAAGGCTTCTCCCCTGTGTGTATACGCTCATGAGCTTTCATGTTTCCAAAGTGACTAAAACTCTTTCCACAATGGGAGCAGAGGTAAGGCTTCTCCCCTGTGTGAATTCTCACATGACTTTTAAGTGAGTGTGATGAGTAATATGTCTTCCCACAGTCTGAGCATTTGTAAGGCTTCTCCCCTGTGTGTATACGCTCATGAGCTTTGAGGGTGTCTAACTGCTTAAAATTCTTCCCACACTGGGAGCAATGGAAAGGCTTCGCCCCTTGGTGTATACGCCCATGAGCTTTGAGGGTGTCTAACCGCTTAAAATTCTTCCCACACTGGGAGCAATGGAAAGGCTTCTCCCCTGTGTGTATACGCTCATGAGCTTTGAGGGTGAGTAACCGCTTAAAACTATTCCCACACTGGGAGCAATGGAAAGGCTTCTCCCCTGTGTGAATTCTCGCGTGACTTTTAAGTGAGTGTGAAGAGTAAAATGTCATCCCACAGTCTGAGCATGTGTAAGGCTTCTCCCCTGTGTGTATACGCTCATGAGCTTTGAGGGTGTCTAACCGCTTAAAACTCTTCCCACACTGGGAGCAATGGAAAGGCTTCTGCCCTGTGTGTATTCTCTCATGTATTTTCAGGCTTCCTAACTTGTTAAAACTCTTTCCAATCTGGGAGCAGAGGTGTCGACTTGCTGGTTTGGACATCTTTGGTTCCTCCAAGTTTGGTTTTCCTCCTGCCAAAGACAGTGTTTATTTTAAGACAGACCAGAATGAAATCTCCACATGATAATACAGCCTTGCTATGAGGTTTAACCTGTTGGGGCTAGGGGGCAGTATTTGCACGGCCGGATAAAAAAAACGTACCCGATTTAAACTGGTCACTACTCTTGCCCAGAAACGAGAATATGCATATAATTAGTAGATTTGGATAGAAAACACTAAAGTTTCTAAAACTGTTTGAATGGTGTCTGTGAGTATAACAGAACTCATATGGCAGGCCAAAACCTGAGAAGATTCCATACAGGAAGTGCCTTGTCTGACAATTTGTTGTCCTTCTGTTGCATCTCTATCGAAAATACAGCATCGGTGCTGTAACGTGATATTTTCTAAGGCTTCCATTGGCTCTCTAAAGCCGCCAGAAAGTGGAATGGGGTGTCTGCTGTCTCTGGGCGAAGAACAGCAGGAGAGTTTGTGAGTGGTCAGCCTGGGGACAGTGAGACTGAGATGCGCATTCACGAGAATTCTCCATTTTTTTCTTTCAGCCTTTGAATGAATGCAACGTTGCCCAGTTGGAATACTATCGCTATTTTACAAGAAAAATAGCATAAAAATTGATTTTAAACAGCGTTTGACATGCTTCTAAGTATGGTAATGGAATATTTTGAAATGTTTTGTCACGAAATGCGCTCGCGCGTCACCCTTCGTATAGTGACCTGAACGCACAAACAAAACGGAGCTATTTGAATATAACTATGGACTATTTGGAAGCAAAACAACATTTGTTGTTGAAGTAGAAGTCCTGGGAGTGCATTCTGACGAAGAACAGCAAAGGTAATCCAATTTTTCTAATAGTAATTCTGAGTTTAGTGAGCCCCAAACTTGGTGGGTGTCAAAATAGCTAGCCGTGATGGCCGAGCTATGTACTCAGAATATTGCAAAATGTGCTTTCACCGAAAAGCTATTTTAAAATCTGACACCGCGATTGCATAAAGGAGTTCTGCATCTATAATTCTTAAAATAATTATGTTTTTTGTGAAGGTTTATCATGAGTAATTTAGTAAATTCACCGGAAGATTGCGGTGGGTATGCTAGTTCTGAACATCACATGCTAATGTAAAAAGCTGGTTTTTGATATAAATATGAACTTGATTGAACAAAACATGCATGTATTGTATAACATAATGTCCTAGGAGTGTCATATGATGAAGATTAAAGGTTAGTGCTGCATTTAACTGTGGTTTTGGTTTTTGTGACATATATGTTTGCTTTGAAAATGTCTGTGTGATTATTTTTGGCAGGGTACTCTCCTGACATAATCTAATGTTTCGCTTTCGCTGTAAAGCCTTTTTGAAATCGGACAATGTGGTTAGATTAACAAGAGTCTTGTCTTTAAAATGGTGTTAAATAGTCATATGTTTGAGAAATTGAAGTTATAGCATTTTTGAGGTATTTGTATTTCGCGGCACACGATTCCACTGGCTGTTGACTAGGGTGGGATGCAAGCGTCCCACCTTGCCCAGACAGGTTAAACCAAATCAGATCCCTCAATAACCTGAGGCCAGCTTTCAAACATTTCAAAAATCTGTGTGATTTTAAAACAAATTTTGTAGAGCTTCCTGGTAATTACTGATATGTTTACATTACTTATTTTATTCATTCTGTTTTACAAGTCAGAACTGGATTCCTATCAAGCAGGTGGCTGTAAATATATAACCTTCATAGCTGTATGATACAGAATGGGACCTACACACACTTCCTGAAAACCTAAAATAAGTAATTTTGTGTCGAAGACCAAAACTTGTTTATTTTTTTTACATTGGAGACAGACACAAAGCCCATCAGTAACATCTCCCCATTGTCGATAGGGTCGACACAATGGCATTTCTTTATTTAGACGTTCACACATTTTAACTATCGTTAATGTCATGATATTTTGGGTAATGTAAAAAAGAAAGTGAAATATTTTGGGTAGATGTTATTAAAAATATAAATATGTAAAGTGTTGGTCCCATGTTTCATGAGCTGAAATATCCCTGATATTTTCAATACGCACAAAAGCTTATTTCTCTCAAATTTGGTGCACACATTTGTTTATATCCCTGTTAGTTAAAATTTGTCCTTTGCCAAGACAATCCATTTACCTGACAGGTGTGGCATATTGTTTAACACTTTTTTGGCTACTCTATGATTCCATATGTGATATTTCATAGTTTTGATGTCTTCACCACTATTCTACAATGTAGAAAATAGTAAAAATAAAGAAAAACCCTTGAATGAGTAGTTGTGTCCTAACTTTTGACTGGTACTGTATATGGTTGATTCTGTGGGAAAGTCAACCTGAACAAGTGTAACGGAGGTAAGAACGTGCTGTAAGCTCACTCCACAGCTAGCTTGAAACGTCACAGATGGAGCTATCCAACTGGTACCTTTTGTATAACTCAATCGGTTCATTGTCAAGGAGGGCAGTCACGCATATTGAGAAGCAGAGGATCACTAGTTTGAGTCCAGTATGGGGACAGTGGAGGAAACTAAACTGTTAGCAGCACACTGGCATCAGTTACATGAACAAGAAAAGTTAGTCATTCCAAATGAAACAATGTTCTTTAAAGTCTATATGTTGGAGTTTATTTGACCTGTTAAAGTAGATTTCACAGCTTTTAGAAAAGGCTGACACAGCTTGTTTAAAAATATATACATACAGTTGAAGTCGGAAGATCACATACACTTAGGTTGGAGTCATTAAAACTCGTTTTTCAACCACTCCACAAATGTCTTATTTCACTTATAATTCACTGTATCCCAATTCCAGTGGGTCAGGAGTTTACATACAGTCAACTTAGTGTGCCTTTAAACAGCTTGGAAAATTCCAGAAAATGATGTTATGGCTTTATAAGCTTCTGATAGGCTAATTGACATCATTTGAGTCAATTGAAGGTGTACATGTGGATGTATTTCAAAGGTCTACCTTCAAACTCAGTGCCTCTTTGCTTGATATCATGGAAAATTTGTAAAAAATCAGCCAAGATATCAGAAAAAAATTGTAGACCTCCACAAGTCTGGTTCATCCTTGGGAGCAATTTCCAAATGCCTGAAGGTACCACGTTCATCAATAGTATGCAAGTATAAACATCATGGGACCCCGCAGCCGTCATACCGCTCAGGAAGGAGACGCGTTCTGTCTCCTAGAGATGAACGTACTTTGGTACGAAAAGTGCAAATCAATCCCAGAACAACAGCAAACGACCTTGTGAAGATGCTGGAGGAAACAGGTACAAAAGTATCTATATCCACAGTAAAACAAGTCCTATATCAACATAACCTGAAAGGCCACTCAGCAAGGAAGAAGCCACTGCTCCAAAACCGCCATAAAAAAGCCAGACTCCGGTTTGCAACTGCACACGGGGACAAAGATCGTACTTTCTGGAGAAATGTCCTCTGATCTGATGAAACAAAATTAGAACTGTTTGGCCACAATGACCATTGTTATGTTTGGAGGAAAAAGGGAGGCCTGCAAGCCGAAGAACACCATCCCAACCCTGAAGCACGGGGGTGGCAGCATCATGTTGTGGGGGTGCTTTGCTGCAGGAGGGACTGGTGGCCTTCACAAAATATATGGCATCATGAGGGATGAAAATGATGTGGATATATTGAAGCAACATCTCAAGACATCAATCAGGAAGTTAATGCTTGGTCGCAAATGGGTCTTCCAAATGGACAATGACCCCAAGAATACTTGCACAGTTGTGGAAAAATGGCTTAAGGACAACAAAGTCAAGGTATTGGAGTGGCCATCACAAAGCCCTGACCTCAATCCTATAGAAAATGTGTGGGCAGAACTGAAAAAGCATGTGCGAGCAAGGAGGCCTACAAACCTGACTCAGTTACACCAGCTCTGTCAGGAGGAATGGGCCAAAATCCACCCAACTTATTGTGGGAAGCTTGTGGAAGGCTACCCAAAACATTTGACCCAAGTTAAACAATTTAAAGGCAATGCTACCAAATACTAATTGAGTGTATGTAAACTTCTGACCCACTGGGAATGTGATGAAATAAATGAAAGCTGAAATAAATCTCTCTACTATTATTCTGACATTTCACATTCTTAAAATAAAGTGGCGATCCTAACTAACCTAAGACAGGGAATTTGTACTAGGATTAAATGTCAGGAATTGTAAAAAACTGAGTTTAAATGTATTTGGCTAAGGTGTATGTAAACTTCCGACTACAACTGTACATTTGCATGTTTAACAAGTTCTGTAGATCAGACGTTAATGAAGCAATACAGACCACATTGAAGTGTCTGGAGTTTTGTCTGCCTGTTCTAGAGTCTTGTAAAGATAGGGGGTTGACTAGGACAGGCAATGTAACATCCATAATGTTTTATAGGGAAAGTTTTTGTAAAATATTCACCCAGAATCAGATCATCTTGAAAATGTCTCTCTAAAGCTAAGGTTTTATATGGTCTATTGGCTTCTCTCTGTTCATTGGCAGAATCCTTTTTCAGTGTTATGATATTCATAACATCCATATCCACCAGTCTATCTTCCTGTCAACTAACATAACTCTGCTGGTTGTCCTGGTAACAGATACCAGTGGGCAGATCTATTGTATTTGTTCAAACTAAACTACAAAACTTACTTTGATGAGTCAAATCTGATCCTTTCTTCGCTTCTCCTCCTCCCACAGTTCCACTCAGCCCCGTTGTTTTCCTGCAGTCCACCAGCAGTACAGACAACCTCTTCATACCCAGCAGTAAGGTGCTACCAGGAGAGGCACGACACGGGGACTCCAGGAGGGAGGAAGGGCTAGCGTTGTCCTGGTAACCATAAAGAGGGGACACAGACACATATCATTATGGATGCTGATGTCACGGTTGTCATAAAGTGCTTTACAGAAACCCAGCCCAGACCCCGATAGAGCAAGCTGTATGCTAGACCAGACCAAGCTGTACCATCTGGTGTTCTGATCTGGAGAGACTCTTCTCTGCCTCGTCAGCATCAAGATGTTGTTGAGACTCCCCAGAGGATCCACGATAGTCATGTCTCTCTCCTGTGTGAATGAGAACATCAAACAGACGGTAAACTTATGATCTTCTATTGCAATCATAGGAGGCATTAATATGTCTAAAAAGGGCCTAAAATTGACACTTTCATCATGATTTTTTATATTTGATTAAAAATATAAAAAAATACTGTTTGTGTTGTAAATGTTAAAGGGTCGTTCCACTAAATGGGTGCCTTTTGCATCCCTTCGACATTTTAAGTAAAATTTATGCTCCAGTA
This sequence comes from Salmo trutta, assembly GCF_901001165.1. NCBI lineage: Eukaryota > Metazoa > Chordata > Actinopteri > Salmoniformes > Salmonidae > Salmo > Salmo trutta. The sequence goes on from NC_042994.1 coordinate 30,671,422, forward strand.
TTGAATTTTAAAAGCCTGTTATATTAGATGAAGTGCACTTTAATATTGACCACGTGGAGAATTCAATACATTTATGTAAAAGCCCCAAAATATATGTACCAATGGCATATTGCCCCTTAAACAATTCCTACAGTACTGAACAACATATTCAAGTGTAGAACTTCAGTAGAATGCCCCTTTAAAACCACAACAACTGCATCGTTTGTGTCCGTTAAGACAATACTCACTGGTGTTAATCGGATCTTCAGTCTCCTCCACTTTCACTCCCCAAACGTTTTCTTCCTCCTCTTTTATTGAGATAGCCTCCTCTTCCTCTTTTACTCCAAAAGGTTCTTCCTCTTCTTTCACTACATTCTCTTCTTTCAATGTTATGGCATCTTCCTCGTTTTTGATTCTGAAAGCTTCTACCTCCTCCTCTTCCACTCTGACAACCTCTTTCCCATCTTCCTCTTTCACTGTAATATCGTCCTCTTTTTTCAATGTGATAGCCTCCTCTTCCTCCTCTTCCATTCTGAAAGCTTCTTCCTCTCCTTTCACCAGAACTTCTTTCTCCGCCTAGTTTAGCGAACTCATGCCAAGTGCAGTATCAATTTAACAAGCAAATTACGTTTAAATGAACTAGTAGACAAGTAAACAGAATAATTTACACAAGATTGGTCAAAAGAGCTTCAATGTTTCGGTTTTATGTCGCTACAAACCACCACGTTGGTTGAATCAGAAGCCTTTTGTCGCTGTTGAAGAAGCCTCCAGTTCCGTCCACTAGATTATACGTCACGCAAGAAGAATCACCTGAAAGACTCATATCGCCATCTGCTGACTGGAGTGGGTAACGGAGATTGGAAAAATTCTCCATTAGAACGTTTAATCTGGATAACACTGTCATAAAATGTCATTTTAAAACAGCCAGGTGTTATGTTTTCTCTTAGTTCTTACAGACAATACTTTCCTCCAGGGCTTTTTTGTACTTCTTGTCTCTAAAGTGCCCTTTTGCGTGGTGGTATAATTTGTATCCATTTTCTGTTTGAGTTATTCTGAACCCACTGCCTGCAAGTTTCTGAAGAGGAAACAGCCCGGAAATGCCCCTGTCTGGGTGTGTGCGTTTGTCTACCACTATGTGTAGCTATTAGCGATGATTCGAATGACAACCATCTTCTGGTTGATGGAAAAATAACATTTCAATTAAATGTTAACTACAAAGTAGTCTATGCCGACATGGCAGAATGATATCATGATTATTTGCATCAATCCAGTTGTGATTTGTTCAGCAAACTCTGCAATCACATGTGTGCTACAGAGACACCATTAACCAAGCAAGGCTCTTGCTGGTGCCACTTGAATTAAAGGGTATCTACACACAAAAATGAAAATGTCTTTGATTTTTCTCAGATTTCAAGTTGTCTCCTTTTGCTGTTTTTGAGAGTGAAAAACTGAAAAATAAGGACAAATCACAAACCTGGAAAAACTAAACCCAGAAAGTGGAATTTGAGAAAAAAAACTAAAACAGAATTAGGTAAAAACATTTTATTTTTATTTGATAGGGCCTTAAATATTCTATTGATTTTCTCTCATTATGTCACACCAGCCTTCGCTTTGGCTCCCCCTCCTGTCCAGTTTAGGCGTTCAGCGTTGCCGGCCTTCTAGCTGCTGCTGAACCAAATGCTGTCAAGCGCCCTCCACTCATCAACCCCGGACTTGTCTCGTCATAATTACACACACCTGGTTCCAATCCCCAGTCTATCACTGTATATATACTCCCTCTGCCATTTGTCTTTGTCGGTCATTGTAAATGTTACTTTTTTTCAGGAGAGGAATTGTTCCTACTTTATATTTTGCACCTTGGGCCTGTGCCTTTTTGTTTATGAAGATATAATTTGAGCACAACGGCGTTTGGGTTTCGTCCCGCTTTGATCTGTGGTGCTTAAATAAATTCTGCATTTATAAACCTGTGACTGCATCCTGTCTACTCCTCTCTACACCAGTGACAGAATGACCGACCCAAGAAAACAGGAAGCAGCAGGACATCCCGACCTCTCCTCTGTAGGAGCGAAGCTCCGCCACCCCGCCTCGTGCCTGGAGCGCCTCGGGACTACCATGGACGGGGTGCTCCGGGCTGTACTCCAACTGCAGGCTACACCACCACCTTCCCAGCTCCCTGCGGTCGTTCCAGCCATCCCACCACCATCTACATCACCCGGTCCAATCAGCAATGTCCACCTGCCCCTCCTGGAGCGGTTTGATGACACCCCAGCTCACTGTAGGGGTTTCTCCTGCAGTGTGACCTCCACCTGGCCCGTCATGCCGGGACGGCCTCCGAGAGGGGCAAGGTGGCCTTGGTGATCTCGGTGCTGACAGGCTGGGCTCTGGAGTGGGTGCTCCACCATCCGGGAGAGGGACAGACCAGAAGTGCAGTTCTATGAGAGCTTCACCCAACTCTTCCATGCCATCTTCGACCACCCTACAGAGGGCCGAGAGGGAGGCGAGGGGGAGGTGAGAAGGAGGTGAGGGGGAGGCGAGAGGGAGGTAGGGCTGAGAGGGAGGCGAGAGGGAGGTAGGGCTGACAGGGAGGTGAGTTTCTCCTCTGTCTTTGCCAGGGGTCCAGGACAGCGTCGGAGTACGTTATGGATTTCCGGACGGCGGCTGCATCCACTGGCTGGAACGACCAGGCACTGTTGACGGTTTTCCGCAGCCGGCTACAGGCAGACGTCTAGACCGAGCTGGCCTGTCGTGATGAGGACCTCACACTAGACCAGCTCATCGCCATGGCCCTCTGCCTGGATAACCTCCTGCGTGCCCGTCGTCGCCCATCTCAGGGGTTAGGGTCTCTCCCAGGAATCTCCAGCGAGACTGAGCCCATGGAGGTGGGCACGACGCACGTTCCCCCTGAGGAACGTCAACGCTCCTACGGCGGGGAGTCAGACCACCCCTGGAACACCTGTCCCAGAAGGAGAACCAGGCGAGGAAGCGACAGGCCGAGGAGCGCTCCTGCACCTTCCCAAGTAGGCGTGGACGTGCCTTGCTCCTCTCTGTCCACCCAGCCTGTCCTCCTCCATGTCACCTTCCCTGACTATCCTGGTCCCCCACTGAGTCCTGCAAGCAATTTCCTAGACCGGTCAGTGGCCTTATCACTACGCATTCCTCTAGTCTCTTTACAACCCCCAGCCCAGTCCTTTCCCTAGACAACCATCCCCTAGGAACAGGACTGATGCGCCAGACCACAATTCCCATTTCCCTCACAGTTACTCACAACCACCATGAACGCATCACTTTCCTCATCTTAGACTCTCCTGCGCACCCCGTAGTTTTAGGTTTCCCCTGGCTACAGTTGCATAACCCCAGTATATCGTGGACAGAGATGAGGTTGTTAGGTTGTTCGCAGGAGTGTCAGGGGAGGTGCGCTCAAGGAACGTTTTATTAACACACCTCTTCTGGCTCACCCTGACCCGTCTCTGCCCTTCATCGTGGAGGTGGACGCCTCCAAGGTTGGAGTATGGGCTGTTCTCTCCCAACGCACTGGATCGCCGCCTAAACTCCATCCATGCACCTTCTACTCACGGAAGCTGTCTCCTGCGGAACAGAATTACGACGTGGGGGATCGCGAGTTGTTGGCCGTGAAGAAGGCGCTGAAAGAATGGTGGCACTTGCAGGAGGGTCATTAACACCCATTCCTTGTCTGGACGGACCACAGGAACTTGCAGTACATTCGAGCAGCGAAAAGGCTGAACCCGTGTCAGACCCAAAAGGTCTACACACACAGCCCTGGGCAAGAGTTACACACATATTAATGTTGTCTATACCCACACATATTAATGTTGTCTATACCCACACATATTTATGTTGTCTATACCCACACATATTTATGTTGTCTATACCCACACATATTAATGTTGTCTATACCCACACATATTAATGTTGTCTATACCCACACATATTTATGTTGTCTATACCCACACATATTTATGTTGTCTATACCCACACATATTAATGTTGTCTATACCCACACATATTAATGTTGTCTATACCCACACATATTAATGTTGTCTATACCCACACATATTAATGTTGTCTATACCCACACATATTAATGTTGTCTATACCCATACATATTAATGTTGTCTATACCCACACATATTAATGTTGTCTATACCCACACATATTAATGTTGTCTATACCCACACATATTAATGTTGTCTATACCCACACATATTAATGTTGTCTATACCCACACATATTAATGTTGTCTATACCCACACATATTAATGTTGTCTATACCCACACATATTTATGTTGTCTATACCCACACATATTAATGTTGTCCATACCCGGGCGCCTCTCCAGGGAACTGTTGGATGTCATCTTCCATAAATCATGCAGCCTATTCAGTAGAAAGAGTATTAGTCAATAAACGGAGGATCTGATTAGGTGATTATCGTTGAGACTTTATTGGTTAGATGTATTGCGGTAATTAAAACGAATGTACTCCCTCGGCTGTTATATCCTTTGCAGATGATCTCCAGTCATATCACTGAGAAGTTCTTTAAAACAGTTCACAGAGCAATGTCAATATTTATTTGGTACAACAAGCAACCTAAAATTACATTTGAAAAACTTCAATTGCCAATCAAAAAGGGGGTCTTGGCAGGAACCTAGCTGTCAGTATTATCACTGATCTACACAATTTAAATTAATCTCTGAGTGGAATGATCAACACACTCATGCACACACACACACACACACACACACACACACACACACACACACACACACACCCACAAAGAAACACAGACACACACACACACAAAGACACACATTGAATTTAGGTAAAAAGTTGAGTGAAAAAAAATACGAAATGCCTTTATGTTGATTACTTTTTTGCGAACATCATCACATAGATTGTTTGGGTTGAAATGACGTGAAAACAACGTTCCCAGTGGGATATTGTTTGTGAGAGAGAATATAGTAGACGGTTGCTGTCTAAAAGTGATTGATGTGTTTTTTTTCTGTGTCCTTTGGCTATCCTCTCGTTGACCTGTTAATGACATCGTCTCCAGATGTTCTCACCATATTTAGTGTGTGACTAAAAAAAGAAGACACCAGTACTATGTCAGATATAGTTTAAATGTATTCCTATTTGAGTTTACATCCCAATATGACACTTCAAATACATCACAGAAGACTGAAATGTACCAAAACTCCTATTGTGTTTATTGAACTGTACACTGAGATGCTCAGTTGGTCAACGTTCCCCTCCAGTGATTCCCCAACATCTTGTCAACATGTTCCCCAAAAATGGATCAGATATCTAATACCAGTCATTCTTTATAGACATTTATCCATAACAAGACTTAGGTGTCCCCTATAGTGTCCAAAAACCTCTCCAAAATGACAAATCTTTTAAGCATCTTTATTTTCATGCATATAACTTGTCAAAAAGCATTTTTATGACTAAATTCAAATTCAATATTTTGGGGGAGATTAGGTCCCTGAATGGTCAAAAACCTCTTCAAATAGAAGTATGTTTATAGCACAAAATATCTAACAGGTTGGCCCTCTCACTCTCTCTCTCTCATCATGTCACAGGCTAACAGGCTCCCAGAGGAAGGGAAATAAAAGGCCCCAGCTCACTCAACTGCCCCTCCCCTCTCCAACAGCCATCAACCCAGAACATCCTGAAGACAGAACATCTAAAAGATCATCTGGGAATCCTTTCTTCCTCATGGAGCTTTTTGAAAGTGAGTTCAATATTCAATGTGATGTTTGTACAGTGCCTTCGGAAAGTATTCAGACCCCTTGACTCTTTCCACATTTTGTTACATTACAGCCTTATTCTAAAATGGATTAAATTACATTTTTTCCTCATAAATCTACACACAATACTGTCATGTCTTTACTATCCTTAATGTGATGACATGCAATTTTATCAAATCCATTACCTAACGTTTAATTGATTACGTGATTGAATTAAATCATGCAACAATATATATATATTTTTAATTTCACCTTTATTTAATAACCAGGTAGGCTTGTTGAGAACAAGTTCTCATTTGCAACTGCGACCTGGCCAAGATAAAGCACAGCAGTGTGACACATACAACAACACAGAGTTACACACATGGAATAAACAAACATACAGTCAATAATACAGTAGAAAAGTACAGTGAATTTATGCAAATGAAGTAGGATAAAAGAGGTAAAGCAAATAAATAGGCCACGGATGCGAAGTTACCTACTTGGTAATCTGGTTGCAAGTTATTATGAAAAATAGCCTATGCATTCATTTTGCTGAAATGTTAACATAGGCTACTTGGCAAGCTTGGCTTCCTTTCATGCACAGGTTGACATTATTTGTTTGTTTGAGTTGATCAACTTTTATTTTCTCATCGGTTTGAGGCACTGGGAGATATTAGTTTCATTGAGCAATATGGATGGTGTTGTCATTAGTTGACAGTTTTATTTTTGTATTTTTTTTATTTCACCTTTATTTAACCAGGTAGGCTAGTTGAGAACAAGTTCTTATTTGCAACTGCGACCTGGCCAAGATAAAGCAAAGCAGTTCGACACATACAACAACACAGAGTTACACAATGGAATAAACAAACATACAATCAATAATACAGTAGAAAAATCTATATAAAGCATGTGCAAATGAGGTAGGATAAGAGAGGTAAGGCAATAAATAGGCCATGGTGGAAAAGTAATTACAATATATCAAAATAAACACTGGAATGGTAGAATTTTCAGAAGATTAATGAGCAAGTAGAGATACTGGGGTGCAAAGGAGCAAGATAAATAAATAAATACAGTATTGGGATGAGGTAGATTGGATGGGCTATTTACAGATGAGCTATGTACAGGTGCAGTGATCTGTGAGCTGCTCTGACAGCTGGTGCTTAAAGCTAGTGAGGGAGGTAAGAGTCCAGCTTTAGTGATTTTTGCAGTTCGTTCCAGTCATTGGGAGCAGAGAACTGGAAGGAGAGGCGGCCGAAGGAAGAATTGGCTTTGGGGGTGACCAGTGAGATATACCTGCTGGAGAGCGTGCTATGGGTGGGTGCTGCTATGGTGACCAATGAGCTGAGATAAGGCGGGGCTTTACCTAGCAGAGACTTGAGATGACCTGGAGCCAGTGGGTTTGGCAACGAGTATGGCCACGGAAGGAGAGTTGTATGGCTTTGAAGCTCATCTGGAGGTTAGTTAACATAGTGTCCAAAGAAGGGCCAGAGGTATACAGAATGGTGTCATCTGCGTAGAGGTGGATCAGAGAATCACCAGCAGCAAGAGCGACATCATTGATATATACAGAGAAGAGAGTCGGCCCGAGAATTGAACCCTGTGGCACCCCCATAGAGACTGCCAGAGGTCCAGACAACAGGCCGTCTGATTTGACATACTGACCTCTATCAGAGAAGTAGTTGGTGAACCAGGCGAGGCATTCATTTGAGAAACCAAGGCTGTTGAGTCTGCCAATAAGAATGTGGTGGGTGACAGAGTCGAAAGCCTTAGCCAGGTCGATGAATATGGCTGCACAGTAATGTCTCTTATCGATGGCGGTTATGATATCGTTTAGGACCTTGAGCGTGGCTGAGGTGCACCCATGACCAGCTCTGAAACCAATTAACTCATTAATAACCTGGGGCATCACGGAGAAGTTTATTTAATGAGTTCCGTCTTCCGAATGAACTCTTAATAATCTAAAGATCTCTTACATTTCAGTCATCAATCAGTCATTAATTATTATTAATTGTTACCTCATCAGTTCTCATTCCAAAGGTCGTAAAATTCTTGGTTATCTGCACGAACACTAGTTTCCATAATGAATCAGCAATATACAAACTGGCTTAATTATTTATTGACTAACTAACTAAATAATCACAGAAGTACATATCAAACAACAAGGGGCGACAAGTAGCCTAGTGGTTAGAGTGTTGGACTAGGAACCGAAAGGTTGCAAGATCGAATCCCCGAGCTGACAAGGTAAAAATGTCATTCTGAACAAGGCAGTGTTCCTAGGCCGTCATTGAAAATAAGAATTTGTTCTTAACTGACTTGCCTAGTTAAATAAAGGTAAAAAAACTAAAAAAACAGTAGATATTGGTTACAATGATAGAAAAGTCCCTAGTGGGCTAAGCCAATATGACAGCTTGGTAGATGAAAGGCAGTGGGAAAGACAACATGGATTCATTACACACAGTCTATAATTATATTCATTGAAATGCTAATCCTTTGCACATGAACGGCCTCTCATTCCAGAATAATTGCAATGTATATATATTTACACCCGTATGTTGTCTTTTCTGATGGAGTCCTCGATCGTCCTGTAGGGTTCATCAGAGTCTCTGGTTAATTTTCATTGAAGTCACAAAGTATTTTGTGGTTGTAGGTGGTTAGATTCAAATCGAATCAAATCAAAAGCAATGCCTCTTGCCGTCATTGCAAATAATAATTTGTTTTCCGAGGCTGCCGTCCATGCTGGGAAAGTTGATTGGCAATTAAGTAAACTAAGATGTAGACTTTCTATAGTCACTGTACAGGCTTAACTATGCAGTGACCCCATGAAATGGGACATCAGCCAACTCAGGGACAACCACAGAACACAACTTTGTGTAGTTTACACAAATATTAGCATCTTAGCTCTTATTGCAGGACTGTGACTGTGGTACATCACCTCCCCAGTCAACCTATTGTGCGTATTGAACATTCAAATTGGTCTGTACACCACCACCAATCGCAACTTCCTGTTTCCATCACAGCTGTTGAGTTTTTTACATGGTATAACTTCATTCACATAAAAACTTTCCATAATGGTTAATCAAGCTATATACAGCCTAATTATTTTCCACTCAGGAAGCTCTGGTAAACAGTGGATGTAGTGCACTGCTCCCACCACCAGGCCAGGAGGGCATTTTGACTTAGCAAGCTAGCTGTGTTAGCAAGCTAGCTGTGTTAGCAAGCTAGCTGTGTTAGCAAGCTAGCTGTGTTAGCAAGCTAGCTGTGTTAGCAAGCTAGCTGTGTTAGCTAAAGACGTAGCAGCTAGCTAACTGGCAACCGATCAACATATTCTGTGTATTGAACATTCATATTGGACAGCCTTACCTATAGAGTAGCACCACCACCCATCAGCCCATTCTCTTCTTGATGTCAAAGCTGCAGTGTATTGTTGCTATAGGAGAATATGAAAATAGAAGTGTATAATTATTACTTGTAAACTTCAAGATACTGTTTGTCTCTATGCAGATGTAGAAGCTGAATAGGAAAATACATTATCAATAAATAGTTGATTGTTCTTTTTTCACATCATACAAAGAATACTGAGCCACAATCTGTAAAATGTGACCATACTATTTATTTCAAGCCCCACTAAGATGTCACCATACTATTCCTTTAAAGCCCCCTGTCAGATATAAATCATCAGAGTGGGAAACCAACTGAAATGGAAACAATGGAGCAAATGGATCACTATCAGAGGGGTGTATTATGACATCAGATAGAACCACTCAGACATTCCAAATATCACTTGATTATCAGAGGGGTGTATTATGACATCATATAGAACTACTCAGACATTCCAAATATCACTTGATTATCAGAGGGGTTATTATGACATCAGATAGAACTACTCAGACATTCCAAATATCACTTGATTATCAGAGGGGTGTATTATGACATCATATAGAACTACTCAGACATTCCAAATATCACTTGATTATCAGAGGGGTTATTATGACATCAGATAGAACTACTCAGACATTCCAAATATCACTTGATTATCAGAGGGGTTATTATGACATCAGATAGAACTACTCAGACATTCCAAATATCACTTGATTATCAGAGGGGTTATTATGACATCAGATAGAACTACTCAGACATTCCAAATATCACTTGATTATCAGAGGGGTTATTATGACATCAGATAGAACTACTCAGACATTCCAAATATCACTTGATTATCAGAGGGATGTGTTATGACATCAGATAGAACTACTCAGACATTCCAAATCAGGCTTCATCCAAATCATGAAGGTGGATATTGATCCAACCATTTCAAAAGTAATGACCGGGCTGATGGAAACAGGATATGCCTGTACAATTTTGTAAATGCCGATAGACGATTTGTTAGTTCGTTTGACGTGGTGGGGTCTTTTTGTGTCAGTAAACATGTATAAGCGAGAATTGGTGGTGGTAACTCCTTTATGAGCAAATATTTAGAGTCACGCGATGATATGTTGTGTGGTCCTCCCACTACGACTTGGGAAACCATGCAGTTTATTAGGCTACAGATTAAATAAGTTATGAACTTCACAGGGTGGTGGAACTGCATGTGATGAGCTTGATGCTCCTTTCCAATACACTTTGAGGGTCTTATTCTGGTGAAATGATGAATGATGCTTGGCTGCCATTTGACATATAAAATAATATCGTTCTTATCCATAATAATCTTATCATGTAGGTAGCCTACCAGCACTGTATCTGTGAGCTGCTGGCTACAGAGCACGGGACAAGAGCACGTTTGCTATTTCACGCAACAGTTTAAAACCATCAGTAGAGTTGAAAATGTGATGGAAACCCATTTAACTTGTATTTTTCATTCGGTACAGATGGGAATTTAACAGTAAACGTTCTTGTTTTGTGCATTACGTCATCACGCAAAGCCTTTAATCCGCAATAAGTCTGTTTGATGGAAACATTTCTGGTGGGGAAGTGCGTATATTGTTATATGCAGATTTTAGAATATTCACATGGAAATCTGTCGCAAATTGCATGGAAACTTAGCTACTAAGGTGGATATTGATCCAACACCTGCCGATTTTTCAAACCATCACACGGCACAGACGTCAGTTCAAAATCTAGTTTCTATTTACATTTCTTTGAGTCGTCAACTAAAGTGAATTTAACATGAAATCAACACCAAATGTCACCTGTCATTGGATGTTTAAAAAAAAAAAAGTATTTATTTTAAAGCTAGTGAGGGAGATATGAGTCTCCAGCTTCAGAGATTTTTGCAGTTCGTTCCAGTCATTGGCAGCAGAGCGGGAAGTGGGTGAGTGCTATCGTCCCATGGTTTCTCTCGATTCACCCGGCTCCAGGATAGATTTTAACTCTTCAAACATACCCAAGCCGCTATATGCGATCCCTGACTTTGCTTCTGGTACGCAAGTCGTTTTAATTAGTTCCCCACATCCAGTGCAAGTGGGAGGGATTGTTGGTTCCGCTACCGAACTGCCCCTAATCAAAACGAAACAAAACGGCCTAAACCCAGCTGTCAGAAAACACAGAAAATTTAACTTTTTTCAATGTGTCAATCACTCTCGAGTCATCTGGGACCCACGGGCTAAGCCCAAGGGACTACTAGGAGGGCACTTGAACATTCGTAGTGTCATTCCAAAAAGTGATCAAATTCAACATCTACTCACAGACTCCAACCTTGACTTCCTCTGCCTCTCAGAGACATGGCTCCATAAAAACTCTCCATGTGCTGCTCTGATTGTGCCTGGCTACAATGTTTTCAGGAGAGACAGGATTGAAGGAAGAGGAGGGGGTCTGATGATTTACATTAAAGAACATATCCGATTTGAGTGGTCATGTGATAATGAACTAGAATGTATTGGCCTGAACGTTACACTGTCTCCCCAAATGTCTTTTACCCTTATTGGAATGTATAGACCACCTTCCACCAAAAGTGTGTTTTTTTATCAGTTTAATAACATGCTTAGGGAATGTGATTTTGGGAAGGAGGTCATCTTAATGGGAGATTTTAATATTAATTATGAAGACAAGGCTTGTAGGAAAACCCTCAACGGATCACTAATACCTTTGACCTTACACAGCTCGTTAAAGGGCCAACCAGGGTGACTTGTTGCTCTAAAACACAGATTGATTTGGTGTTCAGTAATAAACCAGAGAGAGTGACTAAATCATTCAATATGGTTACTGGGCTGTCTGATCATAATTTGACACTTATAGCCAGAAAGTTGTCTAAGATCAGGTTTAAGCTCTCTACTGTTAGAAAGCCGGATCAACTAAGAATACCTAAGAGTGAATTAAACTATTTTGAAAACGCAATTAATGGAATTAACTGGAATGATCTCTTGTCCTATACAGACGTGGAAGCTGATAGTGAGGTTTTTCTATCCACAATCCAGGCTACAATAAATGGTTTCCTAAAGAAAATCAAATCCAAACCTGGCCAAAAGAGCACTCTTCCTTGGCTAAATGGAGAATTTTGGAAATTGATGAAAGAACGAGATTATGCTCTAAAAACAGCCCTAAAATCCAAATTAGAGCATGACAGACGTAGGTTTACCATGTTGAGAAATAAGGTGATGAAAGAAATCAGACAGGCCAAGGCAAACTTTTTTATTAACATAATTGGTGAGGCAAAGGGAAATTCAAAATTGATCTGGGAGAATCTAAAAAAGTTAACAGGGAAAGACCATAGTAAAACTGCAAAAAGACTAGAAATCATGGTGAATAACAATCTAACACAGGATGCAGTCAAAATAGCAATAGCCTTCAATTCCTACTTTATTGACTCTGTCAAGGTACTGACACAGAACCCCTCCACTGGTTTATTGGGCTCAGTGCTAGTGAATGACGCTCAACCTGTCTTCATCATAAGGGAGGTTTCTGAGTCAAAGGTGAACAAGGTGATTAGCTCACTAAAGAACTCTAAATCCAAAGATGTGTTTGGGCTGGACTCTACCTTTCTTAAAAACTACAAAGAGTCACTCATTGGCCCCATTACTAAGGTCACCAACACATCTATTGGTCTGGGGGTGTTTCCAAGGGTATGGAAGTCAGCCATAATAACGGCCATCTTTAAATCGGGCGACCCTGCTGACGTGAGTAACTACAGGCCCATTAGTATACTACCTGTAGTGTCGAAGGTTGTTGAAAAGTGTGTAGCAGAACAACTGATTTCCCACCTCAACAACAGCCCCTTCACATTACACTCCATGCAGTTTGGCTTCAGAGCGAAACACTCCACAGAAACGGCCAACTGCTTTCTTCTGGAAAATGTGAAGTCCAAGATGGACAAAGGGGGCGTTGTTGGGGCTGTGTTTCTGGACCTAAGGAAGGCTTTCGATACTGTTAACCATGAGATTCTCATCACAAAATTGTCCAAGTTCAACTTTTCCCCCGATGCCTTGAGATGGATGAAATCATACCTTGAAGGCAGAACTCAGTGTGTCAGAGTGAGAAATGAGCTGTCGCCCACTCTTAGCTATGATGTGGGCGTGCCCCAAGGGTCAATACTGGGGCCCCTCTTGTTCAGCCTGTACATTAATGATCTGCCTTTCGTCTGCACTGGGTCTGAAGTTCAAATGTATGCAGATGATACAGTGATATATGTGCATGCAAAGAGCAAACAACAAGCTGCACAAGAACTCACTACTGTAATGGTCCAGGTTACAAAGTGGCTCAGTGACTCGTGTTTGCATCTCAATGTGAAAAAAACTGTTTGCATGTTCTTCACAAAGAGGGCAACAGATGCTACTGAGCCAGATGTCTATGTGTCAGGGGAGAAGCTCCAGGTGGTATCTGATTTTAAGTACCTTGGAATCATACTTGATTCCAACCTCTCTTTTAAAAAGCATGTGAAAAGGTAATTCAAATAACCAAATTCAACCTAGCTAATTTCCAATTTATACGAAATTGTTTGACCACAGAGGTAGCAAGACTGTACTTCAAATCGATGATACTCCCCCACTTAACATACTGCTTGACTAGTTGGACCCAAGCTTGCCATACAACATTAAAACCTATTCAGTCTGTCTACAAACAGGCTCTCAAAGTGCTCGATAGGAAGCCCAATAGCCATCATCACTGTTACATCCTCAGAAAGCATGAGCTCCTGAGTTGGGAAAATCTGGTGCAATACACCGACGCATGTCTTGTATTCAAGATCCTAAATGGCCTAGCTCCCCCTCCACTCAGTACTTTTGTTAAACAGAAAATCCAAACATATGGCAGCAGATCCACAAGGTCTGCCATGAGAGGTGACTGTATAGTTCCCTTAAGGAAAAGCACCTTTAGTAAATCCGCTTTCTCTGTGAGAGCGTCCCATGTCTGGAATACACTGCCATCAGACACACATAACTGCACCACATATCACACTTTCACAAAATGCATGAAGACATGGCTAAAGGTCAATCAGATTTGTGAACATAATCTCTAGCTGTGTATTGCCGCTTTCCATGTTGTCTGTTGTCTGTAGCTTGTGAGGTGCGGAAACACTTTGTTTTTATGGATTTTGTCTTGTTGCTTTTTGTTCTATGTTGCTCTGTCTGTATGCTACATCTTGCTTGTCCTATGTTGCTCTGTCTTTATGCTATGTCTTGCTTGTCCTATGTTACTCTGCGTGTGCTCACTGTTCTATGATTGTCTATATTGTAATTGTTTTTAATAACCTGCCCAGGGACTGCGGTTGAAAATTAGCCGGCTGGCTAAAACCGGCACTTTTACTGAAACGTTGATTAATGTGCACTGTCCCTGTAAAAATAAAATAAACTCAAACTCAAACACTGGAAGGAAAGACAACCAAAAGAGGAATTGGCTTTGGGGGTGACCAGTGAGATACACATGTAGGTTGCCAGTTCGGTGAAAAATAAAAAATACCTGATGTTGATGGCTTTTTACAAATCCAATCAGTTTTCCACATTAATCAAACATCATCACATGGATTTATTTTGTTGAAATGACATGGACAATGTCCCCAGGAAAGTTGAACGAGGAACTCTTCATTTAGACAATGATGAACAGCAATCCATGGGAGAGTTGTGGTGGATATTATACAATAAGGATCTGCTGGAGTCCAAGTCAAACCAAGATTCTTTATTTCTGAGCTCAGAGAGAATAACAGAGTTACACAGCGCAGTGTAGACAGTCTGAATTCCTGAAGCATTGGGTGATGAGCACATATCTTTATTGTTTCCTGTTCCTGGGAGGGATCATTTTAATACAATGACGCAGGTGCAGCTGGTTTGCAACGCAAGATGATACTCCCAAGAACAGGAGATTATAATAGGACAGTTTCACAAGGTTAGTCACATACTCAGTTATGTGGACACATACAATTAACATTTCGCATTACAGAGTCTGTGAACATTTTCATTAAATCATCAGTAGGCCAACAATGCAAATGTAAACAATGGAACAAATGCATCACATCCAAATATCACTTGATTATCTGTAGTGCTGGAGGAATGACACACCCAGATAAACATACACAGTCAGAGTTTAAAAAAGGACCATTTAAACACATGGAATATGATCTACTCTATATTCAAACTGAAATACTCCATATTCAATTAATGTTTTCTAATAAAAACAAAAATATATGTTTGAGTATACTTTGTACCATTTCATTTCATATGGTATAAACAGGTAAACACATTCTCAGTCAACAATATAAGACAACGGGAGCACTGTGTATGTTCTCTGATGAGTTTTAAGTCAATTTGATGTAAAATATCAATATTCACACAAGGAGAAGTAATTATTCTCTCCTGTGTGGATTCTCACATGACGCTAAAGTGACTGTGATGAGTAATATGTCTACCCACAGACTGAGCATTTGTAAGACTTCTCTCCTGTGTGCAGTCTCATGTGTTCTTTCAGGTTCCATAACCGGTTAAAACACTTGCCACACTGGGAGCAGTGGTAAGGCTTCTCCCCTGTGTGTACTCGCTCATGTCGCTTTTTCAAGTCACCTAACTGGTTAAAACACCTTCCACACTGGGAGCAGTGGTAAGGCTTCTCCCCTGTGTGTATCATTTCATGTTGTTTCATGTTCCCTAAACGGGTACAACTCTTTCCACAATGGGAGCAATTGTAAAGCTTCTCCCATGTGTTTTCAAGTAGGTTTTCCATTGAAAACCTTTATCAGACTTGGAGCAATGAAAAGGCTTCTCCCTGTGTGTATTCGCTCATGTATTTTCAGGTTTCTTAACTTGGTAAAACTCTTTCCACATTGGGAGCAGAGGTGTCGACTTGCTGGTTTGGATGTCTTTGGTTCGTCCATGTTTGGTTTTCCTCCTGCCAAAGACAGTGTTTATTTTAAGACAGACCAGAATGAAACCTCCACATGATAAAACTGCCTTGCTATGAGGTTTAAACCAAATCATATCCCTCAATTACCTGAGGCCAGCTTTCAAACATTTCATCATTTAAAACAATCTTGGTGTGATTTTATAACAAATGTTGTAGAGCATCCTGGTAATTACTGATATGTTTACATTACTTATTTTATAATTCTGTTTTATAAGTCAGAACACAAAACACTAGACAGTTCTATGGCACAAGACACAGACATCACTGGATTCCTATCAAGCAGGTGGCTGTAAATATATAACCTTCATAGCTGTATGATACAGAATGGGACTTACACACTTCCTTAAAACCTAAAATAAGGTTTTAAGAAGACCAACATTTTTTTTTACATTGGAGACAGACACAAAACACATCAGTAACACCTCCCCATTGTCGATGGGGTCGACACAATGGCATTTCTTTATTTAGACGTTCACACATTTTAACTATCGTTAATGTCATGATATTTTGGGTAATGTAAAAAAGAAAGTGAAATATTTTGGGTAGATGTTATTAAAAATATAAATATGTAAAGTGTTGGTCCCATGTTTCATGAGCTGAAATATCCCTGATTTTTTCAATACGCACAAAAGCTTATTTCTCTCAAATTTGGTGCACACATTTGTTTATATCCCTGTTAGTTAAAATTTCTCCTTTGCCAAGACAATCCATTTACCTGACAGGTGTGGCATATTGTTTAACACTTTTTTGATTACCCTATGATTCCATAAGTGTTATTTCATAGTTTTGATGTCTTCACTATTATTCTACAATGTAGAAAATAGTAAAAATAAAGAAAAACCCTTGAATGAGTAGTTGTGTCCTAACTTTTGACTGGTACCTGAACAAGTGTAATGGAGGTAAGAACGTGCCGTAAGCTCACTCCACAGCGAGCTTGAAACGTCACAGATGGAGCTATCCAACTGGTACCTTTTGTATAACTCAATCGGTTCATTGTAAAGGAGAGCGGTCACGCATGTTGAGAAGCAGAGGATCACTAGTTTGAGTCCAGTATGGGGACAGTGGAGGAAGCTAAACTGTTAGCAGCACACTGATGTCAGTTACATGAACAAGAAAAGTTAATCAACAATGTTCTTTAAAGTCTATATGTTGGAGTTTATTTGACCTGGTAAAGTAGATTTCACAGCTTTTAGAAAAGGCTTACACAGCTTGTTTAAAAATATATACATACAGTTGAAGTCGGAAGATCACATACACTTATGTTGGAGTCATTAAAACTCGTTTTTCAACCACTCCACAAATGTCTTATTTCACTTATAATTCACTGTATCACAATTCCAGTGGGTCAGGAGTTTACATACAATAAGTTGACTGTGCCTTTAAACAGCTTGGAAAATTCCAGAAAATTATGTTATGGCTTTATAAGCTTCTGATAGGCTAATTGACATCATTTGAGTCAATTGGAGGTGTACATGTGGATGTATTTTAAAGGTCTACCTTCAAACTCAGTGCCTCTTTGCTTGACATCATGGAAAAATTGTAAAAAATCAGCCAAGACATCAGAAAAAAATTGTAGACCTCCACAAGTCTGGTTCATCCTTGGGAGCAATTTCCAAATGCCTGAAGGTACCACGTTCATCTGTATAAACAATAGTATGCAAGTATAAACACCATGGGACCACGCAGCCGTCATTCCCCTCAGGAAGAAGACGCGTTCTGTCGCCACGTTCATCAATAGTATGCAAGTATAAACAAGGAAGAAGCCACTGCTCCAAAACCGCCATAAAAAAAGCCAGACTCCGGTTTGCAACTGCACATGGGGACAAAGATCGTACTTTCTGGAGAAATGTCCTCTGGTTTGATAAAACAAAAACAGAACTGTTTGGCCATAATGACCATCGTTATGTTTGGAGGAAAAAGTGGGAGGCTTGCAAGCCGAAGAACACCATCCCAACCCTGAAGCACGGCGGTGGCAGCATCATGTTGTGGGGGTGCTTTGCTGCAGGAGGGACTGGTGCACTTCACAAAATAAATGGCATCATGAGGGAGGAAAATGATGTGGATATATTGAAGCAACATCTCAAGACATCAGTCAGGAAGTTAAAGCTTGGTCGCAAATGGGTCTTCCAAATGGGCAATGACCACAAGCATACTTCCACAGTTGTGGAAAAATGGCTTAAGAACAAAAAAGTCAAGGTATTGGAGTGGCCATCACAAAGCCCTGTCCTCAATCCTTTAGAAAATTTGTGGGCAGAACTGAAAAAGCATGTGCGAGCAAGGAGGCCTACAAACCTGACTCAGTTACACCAGCTCTGTCAGGAGGAATGGGCCAGAATTCACCCAACTTATTGTGGGGGAAGCTTGTGGAAGGCTACCCGAAATATTTGACCCAAGTTAAACAATTTAAAGGCAATTCTACCAAATACGAATTGAGTGTATGTAAACTTCTGATCCACTGGGAATGTGATGAAATAAAAGCTGAAATAAATCTCTCTCTACTACTACTATTCTGACATTTCACATTCTTAGAATAAAGTGGTGATCCTAACTAACCTAAGACAGGGAATATTTACTAGGATTAAATTAATACTTGCACTGCTTTTCTTTCATTAAGTTTTTTTTCCATCATTCTTTATATCATTGATCTTGGATTCATAATAAAGTTTATTTTTTTTGTTGAGTTTGGTCACATCATTTCTCAATTTGCAGTACGTAAACCAGCCAGACATATTAGCCACTCCTTTTGCCCCATCCCTTTCAAACATACAGTTTTTAAATTCCTCATCAATCCATGGAGCCTTAACAGTTCTAACAGTCAGTTTCTTAACAGGTACATGTTTATCAATAATTGGAAGAAGCAATTTCATATGGTAAAAACAGGTAAACACATCAGTCAACAATATAAGACAACAGGAGCACTGTGTATGTTCTCTGATGAGTTTTAAGTCAATGAGATGTGAAATATCAACATACACGCTAAGAGAAGTAATTTCTCTCTCCTGTGTGGATTGTCTAATGACGTTTAAGTGACTGTTATGAGTAATATGTTTTCCCACAGTCTGAGCTTTTGTAAGCCTTCTCCTCTGTGTGCAGTCTCATGTGTTCTTTCAGGCATCCTAAATGGGCAAAAGCTTTGCACCCTGGGATTAGTGGTAAGGCTTCTCCCCTCTGTGTATTTTCTCGAGTTGGTTCAGGTTGCTTTTCTGGTTAAAACTCCATCCACACTGGGAGCAGTGTTAAGGCTTCTCCCCTGTGTGTATTCTCTCATGTTTTTTCAGCTCCCCTGACCGGTGGAAACACTTTCCACACTGGGAGCAGTGGTAATGCTTCTCCCCTGTGTGTATTCTCTCATGTTTTTTCAGATCCCCTGACCCGTTGAAACACTTTCCACACTGGGAGCAGTGGTAAGGCTTCTCCCCTGTGTGTATTCTCTTGTGTTGTTTCAGGGCCCCTAACTGGTTAAAACACTTGCCACACTGGGAGCAGTGGTAAGGCTTCTCCCCTGTGTGAATTATCTTATGAGCTTTCAGGTTCCTTAAATGGCTAAAACTCTTTCCACAATGGGAGCAGTGGTAAGGCTTCTCCCCTGTGTGTATTATCTCATGAGCTTTCATGTGTCCTTTCTGGTTAAAACTCTTTCCACACTGCGAGCAATGGTAAGGTTTCTCCCCTGTGTGTATTCTCTCATGTTGTTTCAGGTGCCATACCAGGTTAAAACTCTTGCCGCACTGGGAGCAGTGATAAGGCTTCCCCCCTGTGTGTATTCTCTCATGTTGTTTCAGCTCCCATAAGAGGTTAAAACCCTTTCCACACTGGGAACAGTGGTAAGGCTTCTCCCCTGTGTGTACTCGCTCATGTCGTTTCAGGTATCCTAACAGGTTAAAACTCCTTCCACACTGGGAGCAGTGGTAAGGCTTCCCCCCTGTGTGTATTCTCTCATGTTGGTTCAGGTATCCTTTACTGCTAAAACTCTTTCCACATTGGGAGCAGTGGTAAGGCTTCTCCCCTGTGTGTATTCTCTCATGTCGTTTCAGCTCACATAAGTGGTTACAACCCTTTCCGCAGTGGGAACATTGGTGTCTTCTTGCTGGTTTGGACGTCCCTGGCTCTGGTTCCTCCGAGTCTGGTCTTTCTCCTGCCAAAGACAGTGTGTTTTTTAAAATAGAGACCCGAATGAAACCTTCACATGATAAACGGCCTTGCTATGAGGGTAAATCCTAATCAGATCCCTCAATAACCTAAGGCCAGTTTCAACAATCTTGGTGTGATTTTAAAACAAATGTTGTAGAGTTTCCTGGTAATTACTGATAATGTTTACATTACTTATTTATTCATTCTGTTTTACAAGTCAGAAACACAAAAAACTAAACAGTTTCTAGGACACTGAAGACAGATGTCACTGGATTCCAATCGAGCAGGTGGTTCTAAATATATAACTTTTATAGCTGTACGATACAGAATGCAACCTACAGTCATGGCAAAAAAAATTGAGAATGACAAATATTAATTTCCACAAAGTTTTGTCAGATGTTACTATGAAATGATGAAGTATAATTACAAGCAGTTCATAAGTGTCAAAGGCTTTTATTGACAATGACATTAAGTTCATGCAAAGAGTCAATATTTGCAGTGTTGACCCTTCTTTTTCAAGACCTCTGCAATCCGCCCTGGCATGCTGTCAATTAACTTCTGGGCCATATCCTGACTGATGGCAGCCCATTCTTGCATAATCAATGCTTGGAGTTTGTCAGAATTTGTGGGGTTTTGTTTGTCCACCCGCCTCTTGAGGATTGACTACAAGTTCTCAATGGGATTAAGGTCTGGGGAGATTCCTGGCCATGGACCCAAAATATTGTTGTTTTGTTCCCCGAGCCACTTAGTTATTACATTTACATTTAAGTCATTTAGCAGATGCTCTTATCCAGAGCGACTTACAAATTGGTTCATTCACCTTATGATATCCAGTGGAACAAACCCTTTACAATAGTGCATCTAAATCTTTTAGGGGGGGGGGTTAGAAGGATACTTTATCCTATCCCAGGTATTCCTTAAAGAGGTGGGGTTTCAGGTGTCTCCGGAAGGTGGTGATTGACTCCGCTGTCCTGGAGTCGTGAGGGAGCTTGTTCCACCATTGGGGTGCCAGAGCAGCGAACAGTTTTGACTGGGCTGAGCGGGAACTGTGCTTCCTCAGAGGTAGGGAGGCGAGCAGGCCAGAGGTGGATGAACGCAGTGCCCTTGTTTGGGTGTAGGGCCTGATCAGAGCCTGAAGGTACGGAGGTGCCGTTCCCCTCACAGCTACGTAGGCAAGCACCATGGACTTGTAGCGGATGCGAGCTTCAACTGGAAGCCAGTGGAGAGAGCGGAGGAGCGGGGTGACGTGAGAGAACTTGGGAAGGTTGAACACCAGACGGGCTGCGGCGTTCTGGATGAGTTGTAGGGGTTTAATGGCACAGGCAGGGAGCCCAGCCAACAGCGAGTTGCAGTAATCCAGACGGGAGATGACAAGTGCCTGGACTAGGACCTGCGCCGCTTCCTGTGTGAGGCAGGGTCGTACTCTGCGAATGTTGTAGAGCATGAACCTACAGGATCGGGTCACCGCCTTGATGTTAGTGGAGAACGACAGGGTGTTGTCCACGATCACGCCAAGGTTCTTAGCACTCTGGGAGGAGGACACAAGGGAGTTGTCAACCGTGATGGCGAGATCATGGAACGGGCAGTCCTTCCCCGGGAGGAAGAGCAGCTCCGTCTTGCCGAGGTTCAGCTTGAGGTGGTGATCCGTCATCCACACTGATATGTCTGCCAGACATGCAGAGATGCGATTCGCTGCTTGGTATCAGAAGGGGGAAAGGAGAAGATTAATTGTGTGTCGTCTGCATAGCAATGATAGGAGAGACCATGTGAGGATATGACAGAGCCAAGTGACTTGGTGTATAGTGAGAATAGGAGAGGGCCTAGAACAGAGCCCTGGGGGACACTAGTGGTGAGAGCACGTGGTGCGGAGACAGATTCTCGCCACGCCACCTGGTAGGAGCGACCTGTCAAGTAGGACGCAATCCAAGCGTGGGCCGCGCCGGAGATGCCCAGCTCGGAGAGGGTGGAGAGGAGGAGCTGATGGTTCACAGTATCAAAGGCAGCAGATAGGTCTAGAAGGATGAGAGCAGAGGAGAGAGAGTTAGCTTTAGCAGTGCGGAGAGCCTCCGTGACACAGAGAAGAGCAGTCTCAGTTGAATGCCCAGTCTTGAAACCTGACTGATTAGGATCAAGAAGGTCATTCTGAGAGAGATAGCAGGAGAGCTGGCCAAGGACGGCACGTTCAAGAGTTTTGGAGAGAAAAGAAAGAAGGGATACTGCTCTGTAGTTGTTGACATCGGAGGGATCGAATGTAGGTTTTCAGAAGGGGTGCAACTCTCGCTCTCTTGAAGACGGAAGGGACGTAGCCAGCGGTCAAGGATGAGTTGATGAGCGAGGTGAGGTAGGGGAGAAGGTCTCCGGAAATGGTCTGGAGAGGAGAGGAGGGGATAGGGTCAAGTGGGCAGGTTGTTGGGCGGCCGGCCGTCACAAGACGCGAGATTTCATCTGGAGAGAGAGGGGAGAAAGAGGTCAAAGCACAGGGTAGGGCAGTGTGAGCAGGACCAGCGGTGTCGTTTGACTTAGCAAACGAGGATTGGATGTCATCAACCTTCTTTTCAAAATGGTTGACGAAGTCATCCGCAGAGGGAGGAGGGGGGGAGGAGGAGGAGGATTCAGGAGGGAGGAGAAGGTAGCAAAGAGCTTCCTAGGGTTAGAAGCAGATGCTTGGAATTTAGAGTGGTAGAAAGTGGCTTTAGCAGCAGAGACAGAAGAGGAAAATGTAGAGAGGAGGGAGTGAAAGGATGCCAGGTCCGCAGGGAGGCGAGTTTTCCTCCATTTCCGCTCGGCTGCCCGGAGCCCTGTTCTGTGAGCTCGCAGTGAGTCGTCGAGCCACGGAGCAGGAGGGGAGGACCGAGCCGGCCTGGAGGATAGGGGACAGAGAAAATCAAAGGATGCAGAAAGGGAGGAGAGGAGGGTTGAGGAGGCAGAATCAGGAGATAGGTTGGAGAAGGTTTGAGCAGAGGGAAGAGATGATAGGATGGAAGAGGATGAGAGTAGCGGGAGAGAGAGAGCGAAGGTTGGGGACGGCGCAATACCATCCGAGTAGGGGCAGAGTGAGAAGTGTTGATGAGAGCGGAGAGGGAAAAGGATACAAGGTAGTGGTCGGAAGACTTGGGAGGGGAGTTTGCAATAAGATTAGTGGAAGAACAGCATCTAGTAAGATGAGGTCAAGCGTATTGCCTGCCTTGTGAGTAGGGGGGGAAGGTGAGAGGGTGAGGTCAAAAGAGGAGAGGAGTGGAAAGAAGGAGGCAGAGAGGAATGAGTCAAAGGTAGACGTGGGGAGGTTAAAGTCACCCAGAACTGTGAGAGGTGAGCCATCCTCAGGAAAGGAACTTATCAAGGCGTCAAGCTCATTGATGAACTCTCCAAGGGAACCTGGAGGGCGATAAATTATAAGGATGTTAAGCTTGAAAGGGCTGGTAACTGTAACAGCATGGAATTCAAATGAGGAGATAGACAGATGGGTCAGGGGAGAAAGAGAGAATGTCCACTTGGGAGAGATGAGGATTCCAGTGCCACCACCCCGCTGGCTCGATGCTCTAGGGGTATGCGAGAACACGTGGGCAGACGAGGAGAGAGCAGTAGGAGTAGCAGTGTTATCTGTGGTAATCCATGTTTCCGTCAGCGCCAGGAAGTCTAGGGACTGGAGGGTAGCATAGGCTCAGATTAACTCAGCCTTGTTGGCCGCAGACCGGCAGTTCCAGAGGCTGCCGGAGACCTGGAACTCCACGTGGGTCGTGCGCGCTGGGACCACCAGGTTAGAGTGGCAGCGGCCACGCGGTGTGAAGCGTTTGTATGGCCTGTGCAGCGGGGAGAGAACAGGGATAGACAGACACATAGTTGACAAGCTACAGAAGAGGCTACGCTAATGCAAAGGAGATTGGAATGACAAGTGGACTACACGTCTCGAATGTTCAGAAAGTTTAAGCTTACGTTGCGAAAATGTTATTGACTAAAATGACAAAAATGCTAGCTAACACTAACACTAACACTACACTAATCAAGTCGTTCCGTTGTAATGTAATAGTTTCTACAGTGCTGCTAGTCGGTAGAGGTTGGCTATTATACAAAAGCAACTTTGTAGCTAGCTAACATAACACTAATCAAGACGTTCCTTTGTAATGTATTTAGTTTCTACACTGCTGCTCGTCGGTAATAGTTGGCTAGGTATGGAACAATGGCGTCGCGGGGGACGGAAATAGCTGGCTAGCTAACCTCGATAATTACTAAACTACACAATTATCAAGCTATGACAAAGACAACTATGTAGCTAGCTAGCTAACACTGCACTAGTCAAATCGTTCCGTTGTAATGTATTAGTATCTACAGCGCTGCTAGTCGGTAACGGTTGGCTAGCTAGCAAACCCACTAGCTAGCAGTGGGTTTGATGACTAGGTGTGTTGACTAAGTCTGGAGTCTGGACAAGGCGTCGCGTCGCGGCTGGCTAGCTAACCTCGATAATTTCTCTAAACTACACAATTATCTTAGATACAAAGACAGCAAAGACAACTATGTAGCTAGCTAACTAACACTAACACTACACTAATCAAGTCGTTCCGTTGTAATGTAATAGTTTCTACAGTGCTGCTAGTCGGTAGAGGTTGGCTAGCTAGCAGTGTTGACTAGCTAGCAGCTAGCAGTGTTGACTACGTTAGGAGGACGAAAAATAGCTAGCCTCGATAATACTCTAACTACACAATTATCTTTGATAGCTAAGAAAAATTGCTCAGATCAAACAAACCAAACCGTTGTAATGTAAGAAGTGTAATATTACTGTGGAGCGAAGCCTTATGGCAAGGTGCTGGAAAAGGCATTGTTCGTCCACCAACTGTTCCTGGATTGTTGGGAGAAGTTGCTCTCGGAGGATGTGTTGGTACCATTCTTTATTCATGGCTGTGTTCTTAGGCAACATTGTGAGTGAGCCCACTCCCTTGGCTGAGAAGCAACCCCACACATGAATGGTCTCAGGATGCTTTACTGTTGGCATGACACAGGACTGATGGTAGCCCTCACCTTGTCTTCTCCGGACAAGCTTTTTTCCGGATGCCCCAAATAATCATAAAGGGGATTCATCAGAGGAAATGACTTTACCCCAGTCCTCAGCAGTCCAATCGCTGTACCTTTTGCAGAATATCAGTCTGTTCCCTGATGTATTTGTCCTGGACAGAAGTGCCTTCTTTGCTGCCCTTCTTGACAACCAGGCCATCCTCCAAAAGTCTTCGCCTCACTGTGCGTGCAGATGCACTCACACCTGCCTGCTGCCATTCCTGAGCAAGCTCTGTACTGGTGGTGCCCCGATCCCGCAGCTGAATCAACTTTAGGAGACTGTCCTGGCGCTTGCTGGACTTTTCTTGGGTGGCCTGAAGAAATCTTCACAACAATTGAACCACTCTCCTGAAGTTCTTGATGATCCGATAAATGGTTGATTTAGGTGCAATCTTACTGGCAGCAATATCCTTGCCTGTTGAAGCCCTTTTGTGCCAAAACAATGATGACGGCATGTGTTTCCTTGCAGGTAACCATGGGTGACAGAGGAAGAACAATGATTCCCTCCTTTGAAGCTTCCAGTTTTGGGGGGGATTCAGTTCATTTGCATGGCAAAGAGGGAGTTTGCAATTAATTGCAATTAATTTGATCACTCTTCATAACATTCTGGAGTATATGCAAATTGCCATCATACAACCTAAGGCAGCAGACTTCGTGAAAATTAATATTTGGTTCATTCTCAAAACTTTTTTTAATCAAAAAGCTGATTGAACAGCTTCATTATTACACAGGTGCACCTTGTGATGGGGAGAATAAAAGGCCACAGATGTCTCAAGTTTTGAGGGAGCGTGCTATTGGCATGCTGACTGCAGGAATATCCACTAGAGCTGTTACCAGATAATGAATGTTCAATGCTCTACCAGAAGCCACCTCCAACATCGTTTTAGAGAATTTGGCAGTACATCCAACTGGCCTCACAACCACAGACCACATATAATGATGCCAGCCCAGGACCTTCACATCGTCTGAGACCAGCCACCCGAGTTGTATTTCTCTTTGTAATGAAGCCCTTTTGTGGGGAAAAACTCATTCTGATTGGCTGGGCCTGGCTCCGTAATGGGTGGGTGTATGCCCTCCAGGGCCCACCAATGGCTGTGCCCCTGCCCAGTCATGTGAAGTCCATAGATTTGGGCCTAATTTATTTATTTACAATGACTGACTTATATGAACTGTAAATCGTTGAAATTGTTGTTTATATTTTGGTTCAGTACACACACACACACACACACATACGTTAAGCATTCAGACCCTTTCACCTTTTCCAAATTTTGTTACGTTTCAGCATTATTCTAAGATTGATGAAATAGTTTTTTCCCCCCTCGTCAATCTAAACTCAGCAACAAAATAAGAAACGTCCTCACTGTCAACTGCGTTTATTTTCAGCAAACTTAACATGTGTAAATATTTGTATGAACATAAGATTCAACAACAGACATAAACTGAACAAGTTCCACACACATGTGACTAACTGAAATGGAATAATGTGTCCCTGAACAATGGGGGGGGGTCAGTATCAAAAGTAACAGTCAGTATCTGGTGTGGCCACCAGCTGCATTAAGTACTGCAGTGCATCTCCTCCTCATGGACTGCACCAGATTTGCCAGTACTTGCTGTGAGATGTTACCCCACTCTTCCACCAAGTTACCTGCAAGTTCCCGGACATTTCTGGGGGGAATGGCCCTAGGCCTCACCCTCCGATCCAACAGGTCCCAGACGTGCTCAATGGGATTGAGATCTGGGCTCTTCGCTGGCCATGGCAGAACAGTGACATTCCGGCCTTTCAGGATATCACGCACAGAATGAGCAGTATGGCTGGTGGCATTGTCATGCTGGAGGGTCATGTCAGGATGAGCCTGCAGGAAGGGTACCACGAGGGAGGAGGATGTCTTCCCTGTAACGCACAGTGTTGAGATTGCCTGCAATGCCTGCAATGACAACAAAGCCCAGTCTGATGATGCTGTGACACACCGCCCAGACTATGACGGCCCCTCCACCCCCAAATCGATCCCGCTCCAGAGTACAGGCCTCGGTGTAACCCTCATTCCTTCGACGATAAATGCGAATCCGACCATCACCCCTGGAGACAAAACCGCGACTTGTCAGTGAAGAGCACTTTTTGCCAGTCTTGTCTGGTCAAGTGACGGTGGGTTTGTGCCCAGAGGCGCGTTGTTGCTGGTGATGTCTGGTGAGGGACCTGCCTTTCAACAGGCCTAACAAGCTCTCAGTCCAGCCTCTCTCAGCCTACTGAGGACAGTCTGAGCACTGATGGAGGGATTGTGCGTTCCTGGTGTAACGTGGGCAGTTGTTGTTGCCATCCTGTACCTGTCCCGCAGGTGTGATGTTCGGATGTACCGATCCTGTGAAGGTGTTGTTACATGTGGTCTGCCACCGCGAGGACGATAAGCTGTCCGTCCTGTCTCCCTGTAGCGCTGTCTTAGGCGTCTCACGGTACGGACATTGCAATTTATTTCCCTGGCCACATCTGCTGTCCTCATGCCTCCTTGCAGCATGCCTAAGGCATGTTCACGCAGATGAGCAGGGACCCTGGGCATCTTTCTTTTGGTGTTTTTCCAGAGTCAGTAGAAAGGCTTCTTTAGAGTCCTAAGTTTTCAAAACTGTAACCTTAATTGCCTACCGTCTGTAAGCTGTTTGTGTCTTAACGACCGTTCCACAGGTGCATGTTCATTAATTGTTTATGGTTCATTGAACACAGCATGGGAAACAGTGTTTAACCTGTTTGGTATAGGGGGGCACGTATTGAGAATTTTGGAAAAAATATGTTCCATTTTTAACTGCCTCCTACACCAACTCAGAAGCTAGAATATGCATATTATTGTTCAGGTTGGATAGAAAACACTCTGAATTTTCTAAAACTGTTTGAATGGTGGTCTGTGAGTATAACAGAACTCCTATGGCAGGCAAAAACCTGACAAGGCTTCAAGCAGGAAGTACCCTGTCTGACAAGGAGTCGTGCGTCTTACCTCTTTTTATTGAAAAGTAGGATCTTAGCTGTAACGTGACAATTCCCAGGGCTCCAATAGGCTCTCAGAGCCCGCGAAATAACTGAAGGTTTACGAGGGAACCTCAGGTTGAAATATATTATCGCCTTTTGTAAGTGGATGCTCGGAGGACCTTTCAATGATGCGCGTGCATGAGTCGCTTCTGAGGAGAAATTTATTCGGCTGTTAGGCTCAATGCATACTCCCGGTTGGAATATTAACACTTCTCTATGACATAAATGGCATAAAATTGGTTTTAAACAGCGGTTGACATGCTTCGAAGTACGGTAATGGAATATTAGACATTTTTGACACGCCAATGCGCCATGCGCGACACCGCGAAGAAGCATTCTAGAACTACGAACAAAACGTCGCTGTTTGGATATAACGATGGATTATTTGGGACCAAACCAACATTTGTTATTGAAGTAGAAGTCCTGGCCAGTGTATTCTGATGAAGAACAAGCAAGGTAAGAACATCTTTCTTATAGGAAATGTGATTTTGGTGGATGCTGACCTGGGTGGGTATCTAAATAGCTAGCCCTGTAATGCCGGGCTATGTACTTAGATTATTGCAAAATGTGCTTCATCCGAAAGCTATTTTAAAATCGGACATATCGAGTGCATAGAGGGGTAATGTATCTATAATTCTTAAAATAATTGTTATGCTTTTTGTGAACGTTTATCGTGAGTAATTTAGCAAACTGTTAGTAAATTCACCGGAAGTTTGCGGTGGTTATGCTTTTTCTGAACGTCACATGCTAATGTAAAAAGCTGGTTTTTGATATAAATATGAACTTGATTGAACAGACATGCATGTATTGTATAACACAATGTCCTAGGTGTGTCATCTGATGAAGATTATAAAAGGTTAGTGCTGCATTTAGCTGTGGTTTGGGTTTATGTGACATGATATGCTAGCTTGAAAAATGGGTGTCAGATTTTTTCTGGCTGGGCACTCTGCTGACATAATCTAATGTTTGCTTTTGTTGTAAAGCCTTTTGAAATCGGACAGTGGGGTTAGATTAACGAGATTCTTGTCTTTAAATAGCTGTGAAATAGTCATATGTTTGAGAAATTGAAGTTATAGCATTTCTAACGATTCAAAAATCGCGCCACTGGATTTCAGTGGCTGTTACGTAGGTGGGACGAGTTCGTCCCACATGTACTAGAGAGGTTAAACCCTTTACAATGACGATCTGTGACAAACCAACTGTACATTTCGGTGTTCCTCAAGGTTCTGTTTTAGGACCACTGCTGTTTTCACTATATATTTTACCTCTTTGGGATGTCATTCAAAAACATGTTAAATTTCACTGCTATGCGGATGACACACAGCTGTACATTTCAATGAAACATGGTGAAGCCCCAAAATTGCCCTCGCTACAAGCCTGTGTTTCAGACATAAGGAAGTGCTGCAACTTTCTACTTTTAAACTCAGACAAAACAGAGATGCTTGTTCTAGGTCCCAAGAAACAAAGAGATCTTCTGTTGAATCTGACAATTAATCTTGATGGTTGTACAGTCGTCTCAAATAAAACTGTGAAGGACCTCGGCATTACTCTGGACCCTGATCTCTCTTTTGAAGAGCATATCAAGACTGTTTCAAGGACAGCTTTTTTTCCATCTACGTAACATTGCAAAAATCAGAAACTTTCTGTCCAAAATGATGCAGAAAAATTAAACCATGCTTTTGTTACTTCTAGGTTGGACTACTGCAATGCTCTACTTTCCGGCTACCCGGATAAAGCACAAAATAAACTTCTGTTAGTGTTAAATACAGCTGCTAGAATCCTGACTTGAACCAAAAAAATGTGATCATATTATTCCAGTGCTAGCCTCCCTACACTGGCTTCCTGTTAAGGCAAGGGCTGATTTCAAGGTTTTACTGCTAACCTACAAAGCATTACATGGGCTTGCTCCTACCTATCTTTCCGATTTGGTCCTGCCGTACATACCTACACGTACGCTACGGTCACAAGACACAGGCCTCCTAATTGTCCCTAGAATTTCTAAGCAAACAGCTGGAGGCAGGGCTTTCTCCTATAGAGCTCCATTTTTATGGAATGGTTTGCCTACCCATGTGATAGACACAGACTCGGTCTCAACCTTTAAGTCTTTACTGAAGACTCATCTCTTCAGTAGGTCCTATGATTGAGTGTAGTCTGGCCCAGGAGTGTGAAGGTGAACGGAAAGGCTCTGAGCACGAACCGCCCTTGCTGTCTCTGCCTGGCCGGTTCCCCTCTCTCCACTGGGATTCTCTGCCTCTAACCCTATTACAGGGGCTGAGTCACTGGCTTACTTTGTGTTCTTCCATGCCGTCCCTAGGAGGGATGCGTCACTTGAGTGAGTTGAGTCACTGACGTGGTCTTCCTGTCTGGGTGGGGCGCCCCCCCTTGGGTTGTGCCGTGGCGGAGATCTTTGTGGGCTATACTCGGCCTTGTCTCAGGATGGTAAGTTGGTGGTTGAAGATATCCCTCTAGTGGTGTGGGGGCTGTGCTTTGGCAAAGTGGGTGGGGTTATATCCTGCCTGTTTGGCCCTGTCCGGGGGTATCATCGGATGGGGCCACAGTGTCTCCTGACCCCTCCTGTCTCAGCCTCCAGTATTTATGCTGCAGTAGTTTATGTGTCGGGGGGCTAGGGTCAGTCTGTTATATCTGGAGTATTTCTCCTGTCTTATCCGGTGCCCTGTGTGAATTTAAGTATGCTCTCTCTAATTCTCTCTTTCTCTCTCTCTCTCGGAGGACCTGAGCCCTAGAACCATGCCTCAGGACTACCTGGCATGATGACTCCTTGCTGTCCCCAGTCCACCTGGCCGTGTTCTGCCTGCGGCTATGGAACCCTGACCTGTTCACCGGACGTGCTACCTGTCCCAGACCTGCTGTTTTCAACTTTCTAGAGACAGTAGGAGCGGTAGAGATACTCTCAATGATCGGCTATGAAAAGCCAACTGACATTTTACTCTTGAGGTGCTGACCTGTTGCACCCTCGACAACTACTGTGATCATTATTATTTGACCATGCTGGTCATTTATGAACATTTGAACATCTTGGCCATGTTGTTATAATCTCCACCCGGCACAGCCAGAAGAGGACTGGCCACCCCTCATAGCCTGGTTCCTCTCTAGGTTTCTTCCTAGGTTTTGGCCTTTCTAGTTTTTCCTAGCCACCGTGCTTCTACACCTGCATTACTTGCTGTTTGGGGTTTTAGGCTGGGTTTCTGTACAGCACTTTGAGATATCAGCTGATGTAAGAAGGGCTTTATAAATAAATTTGATTTGTGACGTTATTTGGATTTTTACGAATAATCTTTGAAAGACAGGGTCCTGAAAAAGATACGTTCATTTTTTTGCTGAGTTTATTTGTATATGTTTTATGGGTAAAAAAGTGTTTTTTTCTTAGACATAAATAAACAACTCCAGGTGAAAGGGCCATAGCTTTAATAAAATAACAAATTAACTGGCAAAGCAGCAGAGCGAGGCCCGCATGCAGCAACATCACAAGTCACGTTTTTGCAGCTGTTTCAGTACAGCACTACAGGGAGAGAGAGGGGGAGAGGGCAAACTCCACGGGACTAGTTTCAATGTGTGGAATCACTTCAGAGATTCTAGATTCTGGGTAAACTTCTCCATTAACTTCTTTGGGAACGGGGGCAGTATTGAGTAGCTTGGATGAATAAGGTGCCCAATGTAAACTGCCTGTTACTCAGGCCCAGAAGCTTGGATATGCATATAATTTGGATAGAAAACACTCTAAAGTTTCCAAAACTGTTAAAATAATGTCTGTGAGTATAACAGAACTCATATGGCAGGCGAAAACCTGAGAAAAATCTAACCAGGAAGTGGGAAATTTTAGTTTTGTAGTTTAAGTGATTCTCTATCCAATATCCTGTGTCTGTGGCGTCACTGGACTAGTTTCACTGTATGAAATCACTTAGGAGTTTCTGGATTCTGGGTAAACTTCTCCTTTAAAGCATCATTGAGCAATAATGAATTGAAGTTGTAACATTTGTAACATTTGTAGACTAGCAGTTAAGAATATTGGGCCAGTAACCGAAAGGTCTCTGGTTCGAATCCCCACGACAGCAAGTTGGAAAAATCTGCCGTCCTGAACTTGAGCAAGGCAGTTAACCCCCAACAACAACTAATCCCCGGGCACCAATGACGTGGACGTTGATTAAGGCTCTGAATCAGAGGGGTTGGGTTCAATGCGGAAGACACATTTAGTTATACAACTGACTAGGTATCCCCTTTCCATCATTAGACTCCTTAATGTTTCATCATTAGATGCTACAGGCCTCCTTTAAGACTCCATAATGTTTCATCTGTAGGTGATACAATCCTCCTTTAAGACAATAATATTTGAAGAATCTAGGTATTTCCTTTTTTAAGATGTGTAGATCAGATGTTAACCTCTCTTGGTTAGGGGGCAGTATTTTCACGGCCGGATGAAAAACGTACCCAAATTAAACGGCCTACTACTCGAGCCCAGAAACTAGAATATGCATATTATTAGTAGATTTGGATATAACACACTCTGAAGTTTCTAAAACTGTTTGAATGATGTCTGTGAGTATAACAGAACTCATATGGCAGGCAAAAACCTGAGAAAAATCCAACCAGGAAGTGGGAAATCTGATGCTTGTCGTCTTTTCAAGTCATTGCCTATCTAACACACAGTGTTAGATAGGCAATGACTTCCTAAGGCTTCCACTAGATGGCAACAGTCTTTAGAACCTAGTTTCAGGCTTTTGCAGTGAACAGAGAGCGAACAAGAAGGCCGGGAAGTTGGTGACTCAGAAAATGACATGAGTTTTGTGGCGCACATTCACGTGATGAGGTAGTTGTGTTCCATAACATTTTTCAAGACATTGGAATCGTCCGGTTGGAATATTATTCAAGTTTTATGTTAAAAAGGCCCTAAAGATTGATGCTATACAACGTTTGACATGTTTCAACGAACGTAAATATAATTTTTTTTTTACTTTTCGT
Source organism: Salmo trutta (assembly GCF_901001165.1). NCBI lineage: Eukaryota > Metazoa > Chordata > Actinopteri > Salmoniformes > Salmonidae > Salmo > Salmo trutta. The sequence continues at coordinate 30,704,636 of NC_042994.1, forward strand.
CGCGAAATTTTGGGCGTGCTTCCTACATTTGGAGTAGCTTACTGAACGCGCAAACAACATGGAGGTATTTGGACATAAATTATGGACTTTATCGAACAAAACAACATTTATTGTGGACCTGGGATTCCTGGAAGTGCCTTCTGATGAAGATCATCAAAGGTAAGTGAATATTTATAATGCTATTTATGATTTTAGATGACTCCAAAATGGCGGGTATCTGTATTGCCTGGTGTATGTTTCTAAGTGCCGGACTCAGATTATTGCAAAGTGTGCTTTCCCCGTGAAGCTTCTTTGAAATCTGTCACAGCGGTTGCGTAAAGGAGATGGTTATCTATAATTCTTTGAATAACAGTTGAATATTTTATCAACGTTTATGATGAGTATTTTTGTAAATTGTTGTGCTGATTCACCGGCTGTATTGGAGGCAAAATATTTTCTGAACATCACGCGCCATTGTAAAATGCTGTTTTTGGATAGAAATATGAACTTTATCGAACAAAACATACATGTATTGTCTAACATTGAGTCCTAGGAGTGTCATCTGATGAAGATCGTCAAAGGTTAGTGCTTAATTAATTTTAGCTGAATTTCTGGTTTTTGTGACCCCTCTCCTGGTTGGAAAATGGCTGTGTGGTTTTTCTTGTGTTGTCCCTGTCCTAACATAATCTAACTTTATGCTTTCGCCGTAAAGCCTTCTTGAAATCGGACAATGTGGTTACATTAAGGAGAAGTGTATCTTTAAAATGGTGTAAAATAGTCGTATGTTTGAGAACTTTGAATTATGACATTTTCTTGTTTTGAATTGGCGCTCTGATTTTTCACTGGCTGTTGAATAGTGTGAACCGTGGGTGGGATGGTAGCGTCCCACCTGCCCGAGAGATGTTAATGAAGCAATACAGACCACATTGAAGTGTCTGGAGTTTTGTTTGCCTGTTCAAGAGTCTTGTAAAGATAGGGGGTTGACTAGGACAGGCAATGTAACATCCATAATGTTTTTAGGGAACGTTTTTGTAAAATATGCACCTTACATCAGATCATCCTGAAAATGTCTCTCTAAAGCTAACTTTCAAGGTTTTATATGGTCTATTGGCTTCTCTCTTTTCATTGGCAGAATCCTTTTTCAGTGTTATGATATTCATAACATCCATATCCACCAGTGTATCTTCATGTCAACTAACAGAACTCTGCTGGTTGTCCTGGTAACAGATACCAGTGGGCAGATCTGTTGTATTTGTTCAAACTAAACTACAAAACTTACTTTGATGAGTCAAATCTGATCCTTTCTTCTCTTCTCCTCCTCCCACAGTTCCACTCAGCCCCGTTGTTTTCATGCAGTCCACCAGCAGTACAGACAACCTCTTCATACCCAGCAGTAAGGCGCTACCAGGAGAGGCACGACACAGGGACTCCGGGAGGGAGGAAGGGCTAGCGTTGTCCTGGTAGCCATGCAGAGGGGATAAAGACACATATCATTATGGATGCTGATGTCACTGTTGTCATAAAGTGCTTTACAGAAACCCAGCCCAGACCCTGATAGAGCAAGCTGTATGCTAGACCAGACCGAGCTGTACCATCTGGTGTTCTGATCTGGAGAGACTCTTCTCTGCCTCGTCAGCATCAGGATGTTGTTGAGGCTCCCCAAAGGATCCACAATAGTCACGTCTCTCTCCTGTGTGAACGAGAACATCAAAAAGATGTTAAACTTAAATGGCCACTTTCATCATGATTTTGTAAAATATTGTTTATGTTGCAAATGTAGTCATTTCCATAAAATGGGTGCCTTTTACATTCCTTTGATATTTTAAGTAGAAATAATGCACCAATTTTAAAAGCCTGTTATATTAGATGAGGTGAACTTTAATGTAGACCACATGGAGAATGAGAATTCAATACATCGAAGTCCCAAAAATATATGTACCAATGGCAGATTGTCCCTTAAACAATTCCTACAGTACTGAACAACATATTCAAGTGTAGAACTGAAGTAAATGCCCCTCTAAAACAACATTTCAAGAACTGCATAGTTTGTGCCCCTGTTTTTAAGACAGTACTCACTGGTGGTAATCTGATCTTCAGCCTCCTCCTCCTCCTTTTTCACTTCCAAAACGTCTTCCTCCTCTTTTATTGAGATAGCCTCCTCTTCCTCTTTTATTCCAAAAGGTTCTTCCTCTTCTTTCAATATGGCATCTTCCTCCTTTTTGATTCTGAAAGATTTTGCCTCTTTTTCCACTTTGACAACCTCGTTCCCATATTCCTGTTTCATTGTAATATCATCATCTTCTTCTTTCAATGTAATCGCCTCCTCTTCCTCCCTTTTCATCATAAAAGCTTATTCTTTCTCCGTCGAGCTTAGTGAGCTCATGCTCCGGTCGATTAGCCTAGCGCATTATCAATTTAACACATTTGCTAGTTTAACAAGCAAATTACGTTTAAATGAACTAGTAGTTAAGTAAACAGAATTATATTCAAAACACTAAGAGTGATATAGACAAGATTGGTCTAAAGAGCTTCAATGTTTCAGATTTATGTTCGCTAGCAAACCACGGCGTTGGTTGAATCAGAAGCCTTTTGTCGCTGTTGAAGAAGACTCCAGTTCCGTCCACTAGATTATACGTCACTCAAGAAGCATCACCTGAAAGACTCATATCGCCATCTGCTGACTGGAGTGGGTAACGCAGATTGGAAAAATATTAATTACAATGTTTATTCTGGCAAACAATGTCATAAGTAGTAATTTAAAAACAACCAGATGTTATGTTTTCTCTTACTTCTTACAGCCAATACTTTACTCCAGGGCTGACCTGCCCATTAGGCAGGATTAGGTGACAGATTAAAGAGTATTCATTTTTTTTGTCATAGTTATACTGAACCCACTGCCTGCAAGCCGTTGTTAAATTTGTTTTCTATTAACAGTGTGATTTAGAGAGAAAAACAGAAAAACAGGGACATCAGAAACCTGGAAAAACTAAACGGAGAAAATGGAATTAGGTAAAAAAAGAAAAGAAAACAGATTTGATAGAGATGGTATATACAGATAGAGATGTTATAGGGCCCTAAATATTCTAGACATTTTCTCTCATTACTGGATTATCTAGGGATACTGTAGAGTAACAGCTGTATCCTGAAGTGACCTTTAACCTCCCTGCTCCTCAATACTTCTTCCACTGGATCAAAGCTTCAGCCAAGTAGGATACATGATAGTGGAAACCCATGGAGTAGGGTTGTAATAGTCATGGTAGGATACATGATAGTGGCAACACATGGAGTTGGGTTGGATATAGTCATGGTAGGATACATGATAGTGGCAACACATGGAGTAGGGTTGATATAGTCATGGTAGGATACATGATAGTGGAAACACATGGAGTTGGGTTGGATATAGTCATGGTAGGATCCATGATAGTGGCAACACATGGAGTAGGGTTGGATATAATCATGGTAGGATACATGATAGTGGAAACCCATGGAGTAGGGTAGGATGTAGTCATGGTAGGATACATTGAGCGTCAAGATGTTCTTTATGATTCGGCCATCAGATTTGCCACCAATGCTCCTTATAGGACACATCACTGCACTCTATACTCCTCTGTAAACTGGTTCTCTGTATACCATTAACATAATTTACATTTACGTCATTTAGCAGACGCTCTTATCCAGAGCGACTTACAAATTGGTGCATTCACCTTATGATAACCCACTGGTTTAATGCTTATTTAAAAAACCCTCTTAGGCCTCACTCACCCCTATCTAAGATATCTACTGCAGCCCTCATCCTCCACATACAACACCCGTTCTGCCAGTCACATTCTGTTAAAGGTCCCCAAAGCACACATCCCTGGGTCGCTCCTCTTTTCAGTTTGCTGCAACTAGCGATGGGAACAAGCTGCAAAAAGCACTCAAACTGGACAGTTTTATCTCCATCTCTTCATTCAAGGACTCAATCATGGACACTCCTACTGACAGTTGTGGCTGCTTCGCGTGATGTATTGTTGTCTCTACTTTCTGGCTTTTGTGCTCTTGTCTGTGCCCAATAATGCTTGTACCATGTTGTGCTGCTACCATGTTGTTTTGCTGCCATGTTGTGTTGCTACCATGTTGTTGTCATGTGGTGTTGCTACCATGTTGTGTTTCTACCATGTTGTGTTGCTACCATGTTGGGGTGCTGCCATGTTGTGTTGTTACTATGTTGGGGTGCTGCCATGTTGTGTTGCTACCATGTTGTGTTGCTGCCATGTTGTGTTGCTACTATGTTGTGCTGCTGCCATGTTGTTGTCATGTGGTGTTGCTGCCATGTTGTGTTCTACCATGTTGTTGTTATGTGATGTTGCTACATGTAATAATAACAACAACATGTGTGATTTATATACAGTTCTTTAGTAATAAAACATTAGTGACGTAATTTGGTATTTAATATTAAATAGTAAACTTTAATAATTGTAATATGTATATTTAAATGTCTGTACTAAAGTTTTTCAATAAAATAAAAGGTTTGAAAGAAAATGTAATTGATGTTCAATGCATTAAATCTTTCTCTTTATCTCTCTCCCTCTGTCTCTCCCCTTGGCTGGGAATGTTAAGGGTCCAGAAGTTGTGAATCTAGGGGGGCCCTTGCACACAGGGGAACTATATGTACACAAAATAATTAACAACCTGGACCCCCAGGTGTCTTTGAAAACAGATGTTTTACTAACGACCTAAACACATCATTTTTACCCTTTTAAAAATAGTTATAGGGGAGATGTCCGGGGGATGTCTCAGTCTTTGAAAGGGTCATTGTAATATTTAAGATGTCCCCTTTACTGATAACCTAAACAGATACATTTTACCCTTTAAAAAATAGTTGTCAGCTATCCAGATTTAATGGTCAAGTGGTTGTGAACCTAGAGGGGCCCTTGCACACATGTTGTGTTTAGGTACACATATGTTTTCTGTTTATGAAGGAATAAATGATTGAGAGGATATAGACCTCAAAACAAAATAAAATAACTGTATTGTTAACGATGTGTCCTTTACTAATGACTTAAACAGATAATTTTACCCCATGAATAACCTTTTACTGCAGGGGGCTAAAACAGGGTCCTTCAAGGCTGCAGAAATGTTTTACCCTTCCCCAGATCTGTGCCTCAACACAATCCTGTCTCGGAGCTCTACGGACAATTCCTTCAACCTCATGGCTTGGTTTTTGCTCTGACATGCACTGTCAACTGTGGGACCTTATATAGACAGGTCTGTGCCTTTCCAAATCATGTCTAATCAATTGAATTTACCACAGGTGGAATCCAATCAAGTTGTAGAAAATGTCTCAAGGATGATCAATGGAAACAGGATGCACCTGAGCTCAATTTCGAGTCTCATAGCAAAGGGTCTGAATACTTATGTAAATTATGTTATTATGTTTAATACATTTGCAAAAAGTTATAAAAAGCCTGTTTCCGCTTTGTCATTATGGGTTATTGTGTGTATATTGCTGAGGAAAATGTTTTATTTAATCCATTATAGAATATGGCTGTAACTTAACAAAATGTTTAAAAAGTCAAGGGGTCCGAATACTTTCCAAAAAAACTGTAAGTGATTGAGGAGAGAGCATCATTGCTATATTCTAATTAAAATCATTGACACATAAGAGAACACATGACCAAAGCAATGCGTGACCCATTTAGAATTAAAACAACATTCATCTTAATGAGAAATATAATGGAATAAACAAATGTTTGCATAACCAAAGACATGAAAACTGGTGGAAATATTGTATTTAGCTAGGATTTCATAAGGCCAGGAAGGTTACTGAGAATAACAATAGACAATAGTAAATGGTACTAGTTTAGGGATGAAGATAGTGAAGGTTCATCAATGTTAAAGATGTTTTTTAATTTGACGTGGAAACAACGTTTATTTAACCAGCGGGAGGCTTGTAAATGCCCCCAGGAAAGTGGAATGAGGAAGTCTTCATTGAGACAATCATGAAACAGCAATCTGTGGTTGAGTTGTGGTGGATATTATAGAATAAGGATCTGCTGGAGTCCAAGTCAAACCAAGATTCTTTATTTCTGAGCCCAGAGAGAATAACAGAGTTTGGTATTTTATAAGGATCCCCATTAGCTGTTGCAAAAGCAGCAGCTACTCTTCCTGGGGTCCACACAAAACATGACACATAATACAGCACATCAATAGACAAGAACAGCTCAAGGATAGAACTACATACATTTTTAAAAAGGCACACGTAGCCTACATATCAATGCATACACACAAACTATCTAGGTCAAATAGGGGAGAGGGGCTGTGCTGCGGGGTGTCTTTATATTAGCAACTATTAATTATGAGCTTATATGGTATTAAAGTTAAGGGACATCACCCTGGGCGGGGTGATCCTCAGTAGGGGATAAAAAGGGAAAACACCATCTTTTGAACTGAGTCTCTTGCTTGCATATTGCTGTAAGTGTATACTCCAGGTTGCAATCCTTATTAAACAAACTAACCTCTGATCAAATAAGTTTTCCTGTGGTCTCTTCTGTGCACATAGGGCAGAATTCCCTTACAGACCACGCAAGCAATTTGGGATTTTCAACACATTCATGTTTCTTATAAAAAGAACTCTTAGCCAAGAGAGACTAACATGCATAGTATTTATATCAGCCCTCTGATTACAATTAAGAGCAAAATGTGCTGCTCTGTTCTGGGCCAGCTGCAGCTTAACTAGGTCTTTCCTTGCAGCACTGGACCACACGACTGGACAATAATCAAGATGAGACAAAACTAGAGCCTGCAGAACTTGCTTTTTGGAGTGTGGTGTCAAAAAAGCAGAGCATCTCTTTATTGCGGCTAGACCTCTCTCCATCTTTACAACCATTGAATCTATATGTTTTGACCATGACAGTTTACAATCTAAGGTAATGCCAAGTAATTTAGTCTCCTCAACTTGTTCAACAGCCACACAATTCATTACCAGATTCAGCTGAGGTCTAGTTGGCAGATCTATTGTATTTGTTCAAACTAAACTACAGCACTTACTTTGATGAGTCAAATCTGATCCTTTCTTCTCTTCTCCTCCTCTCACAGTTCCACTCAGCCCCGTTGTTTTCCTGCAGTCCACCAGCAGCACAGACAACCTCTTCATACCCAGCAGTAAGGTGCTACCAGGAGAGGCACGACACGGGGACTCCAGGAGGGAGGAAGGGCTAGCGTTGTCCTGGTAACCATAAAGAGGGGACACAGACACATATCATTATGGATGCTGATGTCACCGCTGTCATAAAGTGCTTTACAGAAACCCAGCCCAGACCCAGATAGAGCAAGCTGTATGCTAGACCAGACCAAGCTGTACCATCTGGTGTTCTGATCTGGAGAGACTCTTCTCTGCCTCGTCAGCATCAGGATGTTGTTGAGGCTCCCCAGAGGATCCACGATAGTCATGTCTCTCTCCTGTGTGAATGAGAACATCAAACAGTAAACTTATGACCATTGTCGTGGAAATATTGAATCAAATATTTCTCAGATACCAGAGCTTGTGAATTCAAATAGACTTCATTACAAAATCAACAAAGCCGAGCATTTACATTGAAGAACTGACTCTCCCTTACATAACATCGTCACCCCACTTTTATGTAAATGATTGATACCTTCTAGCATTGGCCACCCTAGTCTTGCTGCCTTTCTTATTGGCTCAGACATTAGGGCATAGATTCTATTGGTGGCGTGACACACAGACATGCTCACTCCCACTGCAGGTCTAATGGTGCCTATAAGTGATTAGCTAATGTTCCTGTCCAAAGGTCTTCACAAGTTCAGGCCGATGTTGTCTATGTATGATTAACCCATGTGCGTCTCCAGTAGCCTTCACAAGATCACATATGGCCCAGACCAGTCACATCTTGTGTTGGTCTACCTCGCCTCATCCACACGGATTCTGCTTACGTTCTGTTTTTTACATGTCTAATGGTTAACTCGATGTTGATCCAGCTCTGTACATTCACAAGGGCTCAGCCTTCATTCTGCTTAGACATGTCTAATATTATTACCTTATATCGATTCTGCTTTCTACTTCAAAGAAAACAGTATGGGTACAAAAAAATCCAGATGACTGGAAATTCTCTAAGACCATCTATTACAATCACAGAGTCTTACAGAGGCATGAATATGTCTAAAAAGGGCCTAAAATGGCCACTTTCATCATTATTTTGTAAAATATTGTTTGTGTTGTAAATGTGAAAGGGTCGTTCCACTAAATGGGTGCCTTTTAAGTCCCTTTGACATTTTAAGTAGAAATTATGCACCGACATTGAATTTTAAAAGCCTGTTGTATTTGATGAGGGGAACTTTAATGAAGACCACATGGAGAATTCAATACATCTAATTGAAAAGTCCCCAAAATATATGTACCAATGGCGGATTGCCCCTTAAACAATTCCTACAGTACAGAACAACATATTCAAGTGTAGAACTTCAGTAGAATGCCCCTTTAAAACAATACATTAGTTCAACAACAGCATAGTTTGTGCCCCTGTTTTTAAGACAGTACTCACTGGTGGTAAACGGATATTCAGTCTCCTCCTCCTCTTTCACTCCCAAAACGTCTTCCTCCTCGTCTTTTACTGAGATAGCCTCCTTTCCCTCTTTCACTCCAAAAGGTTCTTCCTCTTCTTTCAATCCATTCTCCTCTTTCAATGTGATAGCCTCCTCTTCCTCCCTTTTCATCCTGAAAGCTTCTTCCTCTCCTTTCATCAGAGCTTCTTTATCAGTCTAGCTTACTGAGCTCATGCTCCGGTCGATTAGACTAGTGCTGTATCAATTTAACACATTTGCTAATTAAACAAGCAAATTACGTTTAAATGAACGTGTAGATACGTAAACAGAATTATGTTCAAAACACAAAGATCAATATACACAAGATTGGCGTAAATAACTTCAATGTTTCGGTTTTAAATTCGCTAGCAAAGCACCCGCTTGGATAAATCAGCAGTCTGTTGTCGCTGTTGAAGAAACCTCCCGTCCCGTCCACTAGATTATACGTCACCCAAGATGCATCACCTGAAAGACGGACATCTCTATCTGCTGACTGGAGTGGGTAAAGCAGATTGGATTTTTTTACATTATAAGGGTGGCATATTCAGAGATAAATTGACCAAGGCTCATCGCTAACAACACATAATAACACCTCACATAATGCTGCCCAAAAACAATGAAAACTTCTCTCACCCAGTGGCATATGGACTATTTAGGTGAGTGTTGTTGTTGCCACATGAAGCAGTGCCCACTTTGCAAAAGGCTACATGGATAGATAGGGCTCTACCTGTGTAGAACACATGCCCCTTTGCCCTTCCAGTCTCTAAAGTGGCCTTTTGGGTGGTGGTATAATCTGTATCCATTTTTGTCATAGTTATTCTGAACCCACTGCTTGCAAGTCGTCGTTAAATTAGCCTAAGTGATTTTTATTCCCTTCAACTTTTTGAAGAGGAAACAGCCAGGAAATGCCCCTGTCTGAGTGCATTTGTCTACCACTATGTGTAGCTGTTAGCGATGATGCTAATGAAAACCATCTTCTGGTTGATAGAAAAGCTTTCCCAAAAACCTTGTCAATTAAACGTTAACTACAAAGTAGTCTGTTTACCTGACAGAATGATATCATGATTATTTGCATCAATCCAGTTGTGATTTGTTCAGCAAACTCTGCAATCACATGTGTGCTACAGAGACACCACTAACCAAGCAAGGCTCTTGCTGGTGCCACTTGAATTAAAGGGAATCTACACACAAAAATGAACGTATCTTAGATTTTTCTCAGACTTCAAAAGTTGTCTCCTGATGTGGTTGAAGTATTATTGTGGACTTAGAACATCCAATTTTGTTTTTTTTCAACTAACAGTGTGATTTTGAGAGCGAAAAACGGAAAAACAGGGACATCAGAAACCTGGAAAAACTAAACGGAGAAAACAGAATAAAAAAACAAACAAAAAAACAAATAAATAAACTGATTTAATAGGTCTTTACATATTCTATACATTTTCTCTCATTACTGGATTATCTAGGGATGGTGTAGAGCGGGGGTCGGCAACCCGCGGCTCAGGAGCCGCATGCGGCTCTTTAGCGCCGCCCTAGTGGCTCCCTGGAGCTTTTTCAAAAATATGCAAATGGAAAAAGATGGTGTGAATATATTTTTTTGTTTTAATATAATTTATTATCCAATGCTGTAAAAATGTGTATAATAAATATTTAATTTCAACATTTCTGTCAACGAAGACCCGCGACACACGTTTCTTTCAGCTCGGCGTAGTGCCAGACAGGTGGCTGTTGCAAACAAACCGGCGGGTGTGTCATGGGCCATGGTTCCCAAAGGGAAAAAGAGAAAGATAGCTGAGGAGAACAGAGGATTCCACAATTCTTGGACCGAATCATTTGCTTTCATTGCCAATGCGGAAGGATTGCCTGCATGTTTGCTTTGTAATGAGAAGTTGTCAAATAACAAAAAGAGTAACGTGGAAAGACATTTCCATTCTTCCTGACAGTTATAGGAACATGAAGAAATATGCATTTGGAGTATTATCCATCTTTGGATCAACACACCTGTGCGAGCAGATATTCTCAAACATGAACTACATAAAATCCAAATACCGCACCCGCCACACAGATGAGAGCTTGCAGTCCTGCGTGAAGATTAAAGTTACATTTTACATGCCCGATGTTGAGAAGCTGTCCAGTGATGTCCGAAAACAGAAGTCACATTAAACGGGTAAGAACACAATCCTGTCATAGGCACATATTTAGTAACAAAGTGGCTGTTTTTATAAAGTGATTTCTGATTTTTGTCAGTATATATTTGGAATGACACATAGGGATATTATTGTGTTTTGTTGCTCAGGTCCGAGGATGGCTGCATTGTATTGTGCGTGTCAAAAAAGAAGAGGGTGCTGCTGCACATTTGCAGAAAACTAAAGAGAAGAGGATAATGCACAGAAATCGAACTTAAACTGTATTATTTTAATTTTATATACTGTAATGAAACTGCAGCAGGGAGCAGGTCTCGAACCCTCGACCTTCTAACCCGAAGTCCAGCGCGCTATCGACTGTGCCGGCATAGTCGATTTCCGCGCTTATAAACCCAGGGTCGTTACAATACTTTACCTTTTCAAAAGGCTGCTGTTTTATTGCACTCTGTCTGTTGCCCAGATAAAGGGGAAAAGAGAAGAGGATTGTATCGTATTATTGAGGATTGAAAAGGACTGCATTTTATTTCCATGGGGAGGTCTGAAATTACAGGAGGTCTATTATGCACGTTGCACATTTTGTTGTTGTTTTTTTGAATCCTAAAATAAAAATTACATCAAAAATCTGATTTCTGTATTTCTATAATTTCATCAATGCAACGAAACATAATACATGAATATTATAATGGAAGTTAAACTTAAAGCACCATCGTACAGCAGAGTAGTCACGTGGTGCGTCATTCTCTCCAGGATGCGCTGCAGGTAAATCATGAATGCTCATTATGTATTTGTAGCCTACTTATCATTTTGATAGTAGGCTAATATAGCTAATATAGACACTTACAGCATGTGTTGCCTTCATTATAAGGCTTATATAAGGCTTTTAATTTTTTGCGGCTCCAGACAGATTTGTTTTTTGTTTTTTTGGTCCAATATGGCTCTTTCAACATTTTGGGTTGCAGACCCCTGGTGTAGAGTAACAGCTGTATCCTGAAGTGACCTTTAACTTTAGAAGGATTACTTTATCCTATCCTAGTTATTCCTTAAAGAGGTGGGGTTTCAGGTGTCTCCGGAAGGTGGTGATTGACCTGCTCCTCAATACTTCTTCCAATACTTCTTCCACTGGATCAAAGCTTCAGCCAAGTAGGATACATGATAGTGGCAACACATGGAGTAGGGTTGGATATAGTCATGGTAGGATACATGATAGTGGCAACACATGGAGCTGGGTTGGATATAGTCATGGTAGGATACATGATAGTGGAAACACATGGAGTAGGGTTGGATATAGTCATGGTAGGATACATGATGGTGGCAACACATGGAGTTGGGTTGGATATAGTCATGGTAGGATACATGATAGTGGAAACACATGGGGTAGGGTTGCTATAGTCATGGTAGGATACATGATAGTGGAAACACATGGAGTTGGGTTGGATATAGTCATGGTAGGATACATGATAGTGGAAACACATGGGGTAGGGTTGGATATAGTCATGGTAGGATCCATGATAGTGGAAACACATGGAGTAGGGTTGGATATAGTCATGGTAGGATACATGATAGTGGAAACACATGGAGTAGGGTTGGATATAGTCATGGTAGGATACATGATAGTGGAAACACATGGAGTAGGGTTGGATATAGTCATGGTAGGATACATGATAGTGGCAACACATGGAGTTGGGTTGGATATAGTCCTGGTAGGATACATGATAGTGGAAACACATGGAGTTGGGTTAGATATAATGGTAAGCAAAATACTTACTTAACATATTGTGCAGCTTTCTGTTGCAGGATCTTTTTATGGGGGGGTGCCCTTTTTTGTTGACACATCACACACATGGTTATGGGCTTTAAAAAAGAAGACACCAGTACCATGTCAGATATAGTTTAAATGTATTCATATTTGAGTTTACATCCCAATATGACACTTCAAATACATCACAGAAGACTGAAATGTACCAAAACTCCTATTGTGTTTATTGAGCTGTACACTGAGATGCTCAGTGTGTCAATATCCCCCTCCAGTGATTCCCCAACATCTTGTCAACATGTGCCCCAAAAATGGATCAGATATCTAATACCAGTCTATCTTTATAGACATTTATCCATAACAAGACTTAGGCCTCCCATATAGTCTGCAGAAACCTCTCCAAAATGACAAATCTTTTAAACATCTTTATTTTCATGTAATCTGTCGTTCTGCCCCTGAACAAGGCAGTTAACCCACTGTTCCTAGGCCGTAATTGAAAATATAATTTTTTCTTAACTGACTTGCCTGGTTAAATAAAAGGTAAAAAAAAAAAAAAAAAAAACTATAATAAAACAATATATATAAAATTTAAAAAACCGTCAAAAATAATTTTTATGACCTATTTCACATTCTTTAGTGTAGACAACATTTTTCTCATGTTTTCAGTGTTTGAGATTAGGTCCCCGAATGGTCAAATCTCTTCAAATAGAAGTACGTTTATAACACAAAATATCTCTCTCATCATGTCACAAGCTGACAGGCTCCCAGAGGAAGGGCAATAAAAGGCCCCAGCTCACTCAACTGCTCCTCCCCTCTCCAACAGCCATCAACCCAGAACATCCTGAAGACAGAACATCTAAAAGATCATCTGGGAATCCTTTCTTCCTCATGGAGCTTTTTGAAAGTGAGTTCAATATTCAATGTGATGTTTGTACAGTGCCTTCGGAAAATATTCAGACACCATGACTTTTTCCACATTTTTTTATGTTATAGCCTTATTCTAAAATGTATTAAATTACATTTGTTCCTCATCAATCTACACACAATACCCAATAATAATTGCATTTACCAGAAGTGGACTCCAATCAAGTTGTAGAAACATCTCAAGGCTGATCAATGGAAACAGGATGCACCTGAGCTCAATTTCGTGTCTCATTTACGTAAATAAGGCTTCTATTTTTAATACATTTGCAAAAATGTCTAAAAGCCTTTTACCGCTTCATCTTTATGGGGTATTGTGATGTCATTATGGGGTATTGTGATGTCATTATGGAGTATTATGTGTAGATTGCTGAGGAAATGGTTTAATATAATCAATTTTAGAATAAGATGTAACGTAACAAAATGTGGAAAAAGTCAAAGGGTCTGAATACTTTCCAAAGGCACTGTAAGTGATTGAGGAGAGAGCATCATTGCTATATTCTAATTAAACTCATTGACCCATAAGAGAACACATGACCAAAGCAAGGTGTGACCCATATAGAATTAAAACAACATTCATCTTAATGAGAAATATAATCTAATAAACAAATGTTTGCATAATCAAAGACATGAAAACATTGTATTTAGCTTGGCTTTCATATGGCCAGGAAGGTCATTGAGAATAACAATAGACAATAGTTATTGTTGCTAGTTCAGGGATGAAGATAGTGAAGGTTCATGAATGTTAAAGATGTGTTCACAGTGTGGATGTTGACAGAGGGGGATTAGAACCCCAAAGTAATAGTGGTATAAAATATCATAAAGGTCATTTAACATTCTGGTTTAGGGGGGTAATAACTTTTTGGAAAACACTATTCACACTATGTACAGACATAGAAAACCATCACATCAAGGTGTAACAGTGATGAATGTCTATTCAATGTGCAACAGTAGTCTGCTGTAACAAGTAATACGTGGTAAATATGTTTACTGTAGTTCAGATAGAGCCTGATCAGCAGGGTGGGCAATATAGTACACAACTGTATCATCTACATACAGATGTAGGTAACAGTTTATTATGACAAAACAATATTGTTAATGTATACAATATAGTTGTTTATTAGACATTCTAACATATAACCCAATGCCTAGGTACTAAAGATTTTATATGCAACATTTGAACAACAATTTTGACCACCCTTGGGTTATGATGTATATGACATGACAAGATACATTGGCTACTTTAGTAATCTTTTTTTATTGACATGTTTATAATCCAAAAGTATGTTTTTAGACAGGAGGGAAATACTGTTTATGTCAAACTGTAGAAAACAAGAACCTTTGGTGAATCAAGGACTCCCTGATATTTTATATACTACACGTCCAGAAGGCTGGTTCTGACAATAAACAATAAACTTTTGAGTTTCAAACGTGGATGTCTAGACAGGACCGTACTCTAGTACTAAACTATTACACTGTTATGTACTACTAATGTACTAGTATCTAAGATATTAAGGAATATCTACAAGGGGAACATGTACACAATATAACACATTCCCACAGCATCTAAGGATGCATACACTGACACTGACATTGTATTTTGTTATGTGACAGTAGCATAAGTATACAGAAACAGTCAAAAGTTTGGACACACCTACTCATTCAAGGATTTTTCTTTCTTTTTCTTATTTTCTACATTGTAGAATAATAGATGAAGACATCAAAACTATGAAATAGCAATGAAGTCCTATTACCAGTCAGGTAGGAAGTAGCAGTGAAGTCCTATTACCAGTCAGGTAGGAAGTAGCAGTGAGTCCTATTACCAGTCAGATAGGAAGTAGCAGTGAAGTCCTATTACCAGTCAGGTAGGAAGTAGCAGTGAAGTCCTATTACCAGTCAGATAGGAAGTAGCAGTGAAGTCCTATTACCAGTCAGATAGGAAGTAGCAGTGAAGTCCTATTACCAGTCAGGTAGGAAGTAGCAGTGAAGTCCTAATACTAGTCAGATAGGAAGTAGCAGTGAAGTTCTATTACCAGTCAGATAGGAAGTAGCAGTGAAGTCCTAATACTAGTCAGATAGGAAGTAGCAGTGAAGTCCTATTACCAGTCAGATAGGAAGTAGCAGTGAAGTCATATTACCAGTCAGATAGGAAGTAGCAGTGAAGTCCTATTACCAGTCAGATAGGAAGTAGCAGTGAAGTCCTATTACCAGTCAGGTAGGACGTAACAGTGAAGTCTTATTACCAGTCAGATAGGAAGTAGCAGTGAAGTCCTATTACCAGTCAGGTAGGAAGTAGCAGTGAAGTCCTATTACCAGTCAGATAGGAAGTAGCAGTGAAGTCCTATTACCAGTCAGATAGGAAGTAGCAGTGAAGTCCTAATACTAGTCAGATAGGAAGTAGCAGTGTCAACACTGCCAAGTGGCTGGGATGTCCTCCACTGAGTCCACAGTCCTCTCCACCATAAACACCTCTACCACCGTCTGTTGTCTGCACACCTCTGACCAGATCAAATCAAATGTTATTGGTCTCATACACATTTCTACAATGTTATCGTAGGTGTAGTGAAACAGTGCTGTAATATCCTGTTTGGGATAGGGGGCAGTATTTTCACGGCCGGATAAAAAACAAACCCGATTTAATCTGGTTACTACTCCTGCCCAGAAACTAGAATATGCATATAATTCGTAGATTTGGATAGAAAACACTCTAAAGTTTATAAAACTGTTTGAATGGTCTCTGTGAGTATAACAGAACTCATATGGCAGGCCAAAACCTGAGAAGATTCTATACAGGAAGTGCCCTGTCTGACAATTTGTTCTCCTTCTAGGGCATCTCTATCAAAAATACAGCATCTCTGCTGTAACGTGACATTTTCTAAGGCTTCCATTGGCTCTAGGAAGGCGCCAGAAAGTGGAATGAGAGCTCTGCAGTCTCTGGGCAAAAAACAGCAGGGGTTTTTGTGAGTGGTCCGTCTGAGAACAATGACACTGGAGTGCGCGTGCACAAGACAACTCCATTTTTTTCTTTCAGTGTTTGAATGAACACAACGTCGCCCGGTTGGAATATTATCGCTATTTTACGAGAAAAATAGCATAAAAATTTATTTTAAACAGCGTTTGACATGCTTCGAAGTACGGTAATGGAATATTTTGAAATGTTTTGTCACGAAATGTCCGATTTCAAAAAGGCTTTACAACGAAAGCAAAACATTAGATTATGTAAGTCGCTCTGGATAAGAGCAGTCTGCTAAATGACTTAAATGTAAATGTAATGTCAGCAGAGTACCCAGCCAGAAATAATCAGACACCCATTTTTCAAGCTAGCATATAATGTCACATAAACCCAAACCACAGCTAAATGCAGCGCTAACCTTTGATGATCTTCATCAGATGACACACCTAGGACATTATGTTATACAATACATGCATGTCTGTTCAATCAAGTTCATATTTATATCAAAAAACAGCTTTTTACATTAGCATGCGACGTTCAGAAAAAGCATACCCCCTGCCAACTTCCGGGGAATTTACTAACAATTTACTAAATTACTCACGATAAACGTTCACAAAAAGCATAACAATTATTTTAAGAATTATAGATACAGAACTCCTCTATGCACTCGATATGTCCGATTTTAAAATAGCTTTTCGGATGAAGCACATTTTGCAATATTCTAAGTACATAGCCCAGCCATTACGGGCTAGCTATTTAGACACCCGGCAAGTTTAGCCTTCACCAAAATCATATTTACTATAAGAAAAATGGTCTTACCTTTCCTGGTCTTTGTCAGAATGCACTCCCAGGACTTCTACTTCAATAACAAATGTAGGTTTGGTCCCAAATAATCCATCGTTATGTTCCATCAGCGACGTTTTGTTCGTGAGTTCTAGACACTATCAGAATGGTAAATCACGGTCGTGCGCATGGCGCATAACGTGACAAAAAATTTCTAAATATTCCATTACCGTACTTCGAAGCATGTCAACCGCTGTTTAAAATCTATTTTTATGCAATTTATCTCGTAGAAAAGCGATAATATTCCGACCGGGAATCTGCCTGTCTGTAAATAGAGGGAAAAACAGAAAGGCGGGGGCGGGCAGTGCACGCGCCTAAGCCTTTTGTCTGCTGATAGACCACTTAGCAAAAGCGCTCGTGTGTTTCAGCCAGGGCTTTGAATTACGTCATTCAGGTTTTTCCCGGGCTCTGAGAGCCCATTGGAGACGTGGGAAGTGTCACGTAACAGCAGAGATGCTTAGTTTTTGGAAGAGATGTCAAAGAAAGCAAATAAATGGTCAGACAGGCCACTTCCTGTAAAGGAATCTCTCAGGTTTTTGCCTGCCAAATGAGTTCTGTTATACTCACAGACACCATTCAAACAGTTTTAGAAACTTTAGGGTGTTTTCTATCCATATATAATAAGTATATGCATATTCTAGTTACTGGGTAGGATTAGTAACCAGATTAAATCGGGTACGTTTTTTATCCGGCCGTGTAAATACTGCCCCCTAGCCCCAACAGGTTAACGAGAGTCTTGTCTTTAAATAGCTGTAAAATAGTCATATGTTTGAGAAATTGAAGTAATAGCATTTCTAAGGTATTTGAAAATCGCGCCACAGGATTCAACTGGCTGTTACGTAGGTGGGACGATTTGGTGCCACCTGCCCTAGAGAGGTTAACAAAGAGTTGCAGTCTGTTTTGGAATGGGTGGCCAGCAATAAATTGGTCCTGAATATCTCTAAAACTAAGAGCATTGTATTTGGTACAAATCATTCCTTAAGTTATAGACCTCCGCTGAATCTGTTAATGAATTGTATGGCTGTTGAACAAGTTGAGGAGACTAAATTACTTGGCATTACCTTGATTGTAAACTCTCATGGTCAAAACATATAGATTCAATGGTTGTAAAGATGGGGAGAGGTCTAGCCGCATTAAAGAGATGCTCTGCTTTTTTGACACCACACTCCAAAAAGCAAGTTCTGCAGGCTCTAGTTTGTCTAATCTTGATTATTGTCCAGTCGTGTGGTCCAGTGCTGCAAGGAAAGACCTAGTTAAGCTGCAGCTGGCCCAGAACAGAGCAGCACGTTTTGCTCTTAATTGTAATCAAAGGGCTTATATAAATACTATGCAAGCCAGTCTCTCTTGGCTAAGAGTTGACTGCATCACTTCTTTTTATAAGAAACATGAATGTGTTGAAAATCCCAAATTGTTTGTATAGTCTATAAGGGAATTCTGCCCTATGTGCAAGAACTTGACGGAATTCCAATTTGAGCAGCAGCAGCTGAAAAATGAGCTCCTACAAATATTGAAATTTACATGGTTTTTAGAGTGAAGTACATCGGAAAAAATCAAAAGAACTGCAAGACTGAATAGGAGAAAAAACAAGCAACAAACAAAGAAGATAGGCTTTTGAAAAAAGTTACTATTTTTCATAAAATTGTAGTTATCTTAGCTAGCTGAATTGTTTACCAGTTGCTAAGCAGTTGCTAGGGACTCTTTTGGAAGAAGCTAGCAAGCTAACAAAGAATAACAAAGAATATCTAGTTAACAGAAGAAAAGAAAGAGAAAATCAGGACAGAAGAAAAAGGATATCAAAGTGAAACAGTTCTCTAAAGACACAAGAGACAATAATACAAGAAACAACACTTCTGTAGCTTGTCAACTATGTGCCTGTCTATCCCTGTTCTCTCCCCTCTGCACAGGCCATACAAACGCTTCACACCGCGTGGCCGCTGCCACTCTAACCTGGTGGTCCCAGCGCACACGACCCACGTGGAGTTCCAGGTCTCCGGCAGCCTCTGGAACTGCCGGTCTGCGGCCAACAAGGCAGAGGTCATCTCAGCCTATGCTACCCTCCAGTCCCTAGACTTCCTGGCGCTGACGGAAACATGGATTACCACAGATAACACTGCTACTCCTACTGCTCTCTCCTCGTCTGCCCACGTATTCTCGCATACCCCTAGAGCATCGAGCCAGGTGGTGGCACTGGAATCCTCATCTCTCCCAAGTGGACATTCTCTCTTTCTCCCCTGACCCATCTGTCTATCTCCTCATTTGAATTCCATGCTGTCACAGTTACCAGCCCTTTCAAGCTTAAAATCCTTATCATTTATCGCCCTCCAGGTTCCCTTGGAGAGTTCATCAATGAGCTTGACGCCTTGATAAGTTCCTTTCCTGAGGATGGCTCACCTCTCACAGTTCTGGGTGACTTTAATAACCTCCCCACGTCTACCTTTGAATCATTCCTCTCTGCCTCCTTCTTTGCACTCCTCTCCTCTTTTGACCTCACCCTCTCACCTTCCCCCCTATTTACAAGGCAGGCAATACGCTTGACCTCATCTTTACTAGATGCTGTTCTTCCACTAATCTCATTGCAACTCCCCTCCAAGACTCCGACCACTACCTTGTATCCTTTTCCCTCTCGCTCTCATCCAACACTTCTCACTCTGCCCCTACTCGGATGGTATTGCGCCGTCTCAACCTTCGCTCTCTCTCTCCCGCTACTCTCTCCTCTTCCATCCTATCATCTCTTCCCTCTGCTCAAACCTTCTCCAACCTATCTCCTGATTCTGCCTCCTCAACCCTCCTCTCCTCCCTTTCTGCATCCTTTGATTTTCTCTGTCCCCTATCCTCCAGGCCGGCTCGGTCCTCCCCTCCTGCTCCGTGGCTCCGTGGCTCGACGACTCACTGCGAGCTCACAGAACAGGGCTCCGGGCAGCCGAGCGGAAATGGAGGAAAACTCGCCTCCCTGCGGACCTGGCATCCTTTCACTCCCTCCTCTCTACATTCTCCTCTTCTGTCTCTGCTGCTAAAGCCACTTTCTACCACTCTAAATTCCAAGCATCTGCCTCTAACCCTAGGAAGCTCTTTGCTACCTTCTCCTCCCTCCTGAATCCTCCTCCCCCTCCCCCCCCTCCTCCCTCTCTGCGGATGACTTCGTCAACCATTTTGAAAAGAAGGTTGACGATATCCGATCCTCGTTTGCTAAGTCAAACGACACCGCTGGTCCTGCTCACACTGCCCTACCCTGTGCTTTGACCTCTTTCTCCCCTCTCTCTCCAGATGAAATCTCGCGTCTTGTGACGGCCGGCCGCCCAACAACCTGCCCACTTGACCCTATCCCCTCCTCTCTTCTCCAGACCATTTCCGGAGACCTTCTCCCCTACCTCACCTCGCTCATCAACTCATCCTTGACCGCTGGCTACGTCCCTTCCGTCTTCAAGAGAGCGAGAGTTGCACCCCTTCTGAAAAAACCTACACTCGATCCCTCCCATGTCAACAACTACAGACCAGTATCCCTTCTTTCTTTTCTCTCCAAAACTCTTGAACGTGCCGTCCTTGGCCAGCTCTCCTGCTATCTCTCTCAGAATGACCTTCTTGATCCTAATCAGTCAGGTTTCAAGACTGGGCATTCAACAGACTGCTCTTCTCTGTGTCACGGAGGCTCTCCGCACTGCTAAAGCTAACTCTCTCTCCTCTGCTCTCATCCTTCTAGACCTATCTGCTGCCTTTGATACTGTGAACCATCAGATCCTCCTCTCCACCCTCTCCGAGTTGGGCATCTCCGGCGCGGCCCACGCTTGGATTGCGTCCTACCTGACAGGTCGCTCCTACCAGGTGGCGTGGCGAGAATCTGTCTCCGCACCACGCGCTCTCACCACTGGTGTCCCCCAGGGCTCTGTTCTAGGCCCTCTCCTATTCTCGCTATACACCAAGTCACTTGGCTCTGTCATATCCTCACATGGTCTCTCCTATCATTGCTATGCAGACGACACACAATTAATCTTCTCCTTTCCCCCTTCTGATACCAAGCAGCGAATCGCATCTCTGCATGTCTGGCAGACATATCAGTGTGGATGACGGATCACCACCTCAAGCTGAACCTCGGCAAGACGGAGCTGCTCTTCCTCCCGGGGAAGGACTGCCCGTTCCATGATCTCGCCATCACGGTTGACAACTCCCTTGTGTCCTCCTCCCAGAGTGCTAAGAACCTTGGCGTGATCGTGGACAACACCCTGTCGTTCTCCACTAACATCAAGGCGGTGACCCGATCCTGTAGGTTCATGCTCTACAACATTCGCAGAGTACGACCCTGCCTCACACAGGAAGCGATGCAGGTCCTAATCCAGGCACTTGTCATCTCCTGTCTGGATTACTGCAACTCGCTGTTGGCTGGGCTCCCTGCCTGTGCCATTAAACCCCTACAACTCATCCAGAACGCCGCAGCCCATCTGGTGTTCAACCTTCCCAAGTTCTCTCACATCACCCCACTCCTCCGCTCTCTCCACTGGCTTCCAGTTGAAGCTCGCATCCGCTACAAGACCATGGTGCTTGCCTACGGAGCTGTGAGGGGAACGGCACCTCCATACCTTCAGGCTCTGATCAGGCCCTACACCCAAACAAGGGCACTGCGTTCATCCACCTCTGGCCTGCTGGCCCCCCTACCTCTGAGGAAGCACGGTTCCCGCTCAGCCCAGTCCAAACTGTTCGCTGCTCTGGCACCCCAATGGTGGAACAAGCTCCCTC
This sequence comes from Salmo trutta, assembly GCF_901001165.1. Lineage (NCBI taxonomy): Eukaryota > Metazoa > Chordata > Actinopteri > Salmoniformes > Salmonidae > Salmo > Salmo trutta. Next base: position 30,726,534 of record NC_042994.1, read on the forward strand.
ACGACGCCAGGACAGCGGAGTCAATCACCACCTTCCGGAGACACCTGAAACCCCACCTCTTTAAGGAATACCTGGGATAGGATAAAGTAATCCTTCTAACCCCCCCCCCTTAAAAGATTTAGATGCACTATTGTAAAGTGGTTGTTCCACTGGATATCATAAGGTGAATGCACCAATTTGTAAGTCGCTCTGGATAAGAGCGTCTGCTAAATGACTTAAATGTAAATGTAAAGGAAATACCTAGTTAAGCTGCAGCTGGCCCAGAACAGAGCGGCACGTTTTGCCTAAGAGTTGAGGAGTTGAGGAGAGACACTTCTTTTTATAAGAAACATGAATGTGTTGAAAATCCTAAATTGTTTGCATAGTCTGTAAGGGAATTCTGCCCTATATGCACACAAGAGGCCACAGGAAAACTTATTTGATCAGAGGTTAATTTTTTTATTAAGGATTGCAACCCGGAGTATACACTTACAGCAATTTGCAAGCAAGTGTTAGAATAATTTGATATCTTGATGATAATAATCAATAATCAATTCGCCTTGACTAATGCCCAAGGTTTGTAAGACAATGGGTTAAATAATTAGGCAAGGACTCAGCTTTCTGCAAAAGGTTTCTGTAGCTTTATTCAGAGAACGTTCTGAGGTCAGGATAACAAAACAGTCATTTTATAGTTCTTGCTTACTTACGCACATGCATTTACACACAAACTGTTGGTGACCTGCATCCCCCATTGACTTCCCACACTGTTTATCACTACCTAGCTCAGCCTGTTCCTTTCCCTCAAGGTTAGGAACCCTTTGAAGTTTTACTCTATTTACCATCTGTCCCCTGCTCCCTCTCCAGTGGTTCCTGGACTTTCTGGAACTAATCAGACCAATCGATCACTACATTGATCATTATATTGATAATTCATTAACCATGCTGTATGACTAATAATTCATCATGGTTTATTGATTCATTTACCTTTATTAGATAATTTTCTTATCAGCAAGACACTCAGTTCAAAAGATGGTGTTTTCCCTTTTTATCCCCTACTGAGGATCACCCCGCCCTAACTTTAATACCATATAAGCTCATAATTAATAGTTGCTAATACAAAGATGTCTCTGCTAGGTGGAGTTCAGCTTATTGTGTTATTGGCAGTTAGTTTCCCAATCACTCTTCCCCTTATTGCTATCATGTCAGACTGGAAGTAAGACTGGAACATAGTATCAACAGGAACTCTTAGTTCCCTTTATCCATCTGTTACCTAAAATATAGTTTCAACACACAGATTTCTGACTTTGTACAGTTGACCTTTTCATGCACTTGCAAGGTGTCTACCACTGATTCTTAATATCAAGCTAAAGCAAAAGAGGAATCATTGTACTTTTGTCATCACAGGTGTTCCTATAATGTACAGATATCATCACAGTTCTTACAAGTCAACTTACACACAGCTCTGACACACACTTATCCCACCAGACATGCCACCGGGGGTCTTTTCACAGTCCCCAAGATTCCAGAACAAATTCAAGAAAGCGTACAGTATTATATAGAGCCCATATTGCATGGAACTTCCTTCCATCTAATATTGCTCAAATAAACAGCAAACATGGTTTCAAAAAACAGATAAAGCAACACCTCACGGCACAACGCCTCTCCCTATTTGACCTAGGTAGTTTGTGTGTATGCATTGATATGTAGGCTACGTGTGCCTTTTACAAAATGTATGTAGTTCTGTCCTTGAGCTCTTCTTGTCTATTGATGTTGTATTATGTGTCATGTTTTGTGTGGACCCCAGGAAGAGTAGCTGCTGCTTTTGCAACAGCTAATGGGGATCCTTATAAAATACCAAACTCTGTTATTCTCTCTGAGCTCAGAAATAAAGAATCTTGGTTTGACTTGGACTCCAGCAGATCCTTATAATATCTACCACAACTCTGCCACGGATTGCTGTTTCATGATTGTCTCAATGAAGACTTCCTCATTCTGTCACGTTCGTCGTAATGATTGGAACAAGGCGCAGCGTGAGTAGCGTTCCACATCTTTATTATAACGTGAAACTTCAGCAAAATACAAAAACAATAAATGATCAAACAAAACATGAAGAGAGTGAAGTGCTAACAGGCACCTACACAAAAACAAGATCCCACAAAACACAATGGGGAAATGGCTGCCTAAATATGATCCCCAATCAGAGACAACGCTAAACAGCTGCCTCTGATTGGGAACCATACCAAGCACACCAACATAGAAATAAACAACATAGAACACCCCCAGACACGCCCTGACCTACTATACCATAGAGAACCAAGGGCTCTCTATGGTCAGGGCGTGACACATTCCACTTTCCTGAGGGCATTTACAAGCCTCCCACTGGTTGAGTAAACATTGTTTCCACGTCAAATTAAAAAACATCCTTAACATTGATGAACCTTCACTATCTTCATCCTTAAACTAGCAACAATAACTATTGTCTATTGTTATTCTCAATGACCTTCCTGGCCTTATGAAATCCTAGCTAAATACAATGTTCCCACCAGTTTTCATGTCTTTAGTTATGCAAACATTTGTTTATTCGATTATATTTCTCATTAAGATGAATGTTGTTTTAATTCTATATGGGTCACACCTTGCTTTGGTCATGTGTTCTCTTATGGGTCAATGATTTTAATTAGAATATAGCAATGATGCTCTCTCCTCAATCACTTAGTTTTTTTGGAAAGTATTCAGACCCCTTGACTTTTTAAACATTTTGTTACGTTACATCTTATTCTAAAATTGATTAAATTAAACAATTTCTTCAGCAATCTACACACAATACCCCATAATGACAAAGCAGAAACAAGCTTTTTATAAATTTTTGCAAATGTATTAAACTCAAAAAAATGATTTACATAAGTATTCAGACCCTTTGCTATGAGACTCGAAATTGAGCTCAGCTGCATCCTGTTTCCATTGATCATCCTTGAGATATTTCTACAACTTGATTGGATTCCATCTGTGGTAAATTCAATTGATTGGACATGATTTGGAAAGGCACACCCCTGTCTATATAAGGTCTCCCAGTTGACAGTGCATGTCAGAGCAAAAACCTAGGCATGAGGTTGAAGGAATTGTCCGTAGAGCTTCGAGACATAATTGTGTTGAGGCACAGATCTGGGGAAGGGTACCAAAACATTTCTGCAGCATTGAAGGCCCCTATTTTAGCCCCCTGCAGTAAAAGGTTATTGATGGGGTAAATGATCTGTTTACGTCATTAGTAAAGGGCACATCGTTAACAATACAATTATCTTTTTTTTTTGTGGTCTATATCCTCTCAATCATTTATTCCTTCATCAATAGAAAACAACCTCTTGACCATTAAATCTGATCTGTTTAGGTCGTCAGTAAAGGAAGCATAGTTAAAGAGTACAATAAACCTTTCAAAGAGGATGGTGTGAGGCCTCTGGGGCTTATTTGGGGGGGTTGACTGAGACATCCCTTGGACACTCTTTTATGGGGGGTAAAATTTATCTGTTTAGGTCATCAGTAAAGGGGACATCTTACATATTGCAATGACCCTTTCAAAGACTGAGACATCCCCTGGACATCTCCCCTTTAACTATTTTTAAAAGGGTAAAAATGATCTCTTTAGGTCGTTAGTAAAACAGATGTTTTGAAAGACACCTGGGTGTCCAGGTTGTCAGTTATTTTGTGTACATATTGTTCCCCTGTGTGCAAGGGCCCCCCGAGATTCACAACTTCTTCACCCTTAACATTCCCAGTCAAGGGGGAGAGAGAGGGAGAGAGATAAATTACCCTTTCAAAGACTGAGACATCCTACCAAGAAAAGACTTCCCAGGACAGTTGATCAACAAAATAAATCAACAGATCACTGTGGACTGTGCCTCACTGCTCAACGTCAGAACAGCTCACGTCCCCACTCTGACATGTCAACACTTATACGATAATGTACATCTGGATCAGGACAGTATCAGAACCTTTGCCAAGGACCTAAAAAATGCATCACTTGGCAGGGACCCACACACCCATCACCCCAGCAACAGAGGTCCCCCGCCCCACATTCTGAAACAACAGTACCTCCACCATCCCCAGGAGAGAAGAGCCAGACACGGCTTATTACAGCACAGCTCTACTAGACCAGGCCCATCACAACACAGATTTACCAGACCAGACCCGCCTCAGGACAGCACGACTAGACCAGGCCCATCACAACACAGATTTACCAGACCAGACCCGCCTCAGGACAGCACGACTAGACCCGTCCCATCACAACACAGCTCTACTAGACCAGGCCCATCACAACACAGATTTACCAGACCAGACCCGCCTCAGGACAGCACGACTAAACCCGTCCCATCACAACACAGCTCTACTAGACCTGGCCCATCACAACACAGCTCTACTAGACCTGGCCCATCACAACACAGCTCTACTAGACCAGGCCCATCACAACACAGCTCTACTAGACCTGGCCCATCACAACACAGCTCTACTAGACCTGGCCCATCACAACACAGCTCTACTAGACCTGGCCCATCACAACACAGCTCTACTAGACCAGGCCCATCACAACACAGATTTACCAGACTAGACCCGCCTCAGGACAGCACGACTAGACCCGTCCCATCACAACACAGCTCTACTAGACCTGGCCCATCACAACACAGCTCTACTAGACCAGGCCCATCACAACACAGCTCTACTAGACCAGGCCCAACACATCACAGCTCTACTAGACCAGGCCCATCACAACACAGCTCTACTAGACCTGGCCCATCACAACGCAGCTCTGATCACTACTCCAGGGTCGGACAGAACACTGTCCTTCAGAGAAGTACACCACATGATGCAGTCCACACCATGTATCATTCAGATCATCAGCCTACATATGCTGAGGTAACCTCTGGCAAAAGACACCTAGAACAATCAGAGATAGGAGAGGTGCGCCAACTACTGCAACTAATATGCAGACTACTGAGCTAGACAGACTCTTTAATTCACACACACACACACACACACACACACACACACACACACAGTTGCAGATTGCATTGCACTTATTTTTCATGCAATCTTATTCCATTCTTATTCATTTGTTTACAACTATTCTTAATTTTATTGGCACCGGTATTATAGTAATGTATGTATGTATGTATGTATGTATGTATGTATGTATGTATGTATGTATGTATGTATGTATGTATGTATGTATGTATATTATTATTATTTTTTTTTCAATGTACTTTACTCAAACCAGTGAATATCACTTATTATAAATGAGATCATTAACTATCAGCTCTTGGAATATCCAGGGACTATACTCTTCACATTTTGGTTATAAAACAACAAATCCAGAATTGATTAAAAACATCAAGGGACAGGACATCATAATCCTACTGGAAACATGGTGTCGTGGAGACATAGATACTCAGTGTCCCTCAGGCTATAGAGAAAGTTTACTACCATCAATCAAACATAAAAATGTTAAACTGGGCCGAGACTCAGGTGGAATCATCATTTGGCATAAGCAGGACTTAGCACTGAATGAAATGAAAAAAGGTACCAGTCACATTTGGCTAAAACTTAACAAAGGTACAATCTACTGTGACAATGATGTATACATATGTGCAGCTTATGCTCCTCCTTCAGATTCACCATATTATGATGATCAGTTTTTCGACAATCTCCACACAGAAATCATTACATTTCAGGCAGAGGGTAAAGTGCTTCTTTGTGGAGATTTCAATGCAAGAACAGGTTCTGAGCCTGACTACACTGATGAGGGAGGTAACCACCACATATGTGGACACCCCTCCTTGTACAGTAGCCCTATTATAAATAATAGAAACAGTCCTGACCAAATACTGAACAAAAATGGGAAGGAGTTAGTGCATCTCTGTCGAGCCTTAGGCCTATACATGCTTAATGGCAGAATCAGAGGGGACTCTTTAGGTCGGTTTACTTACTGCTCAGCTCTTGGGACAAGTGTAGTCGATTATGCCATCACTGACATCGACCCCTCCTCCATTAGTGCATTCACTGTCAGACCACAGACACCACTGTCAGATCACAGTCAGATCAACGTGTTTCTGAAGAAATTAACCGGCAATACTCATTCAAAAAAACAGCCCAATAAACTCTACAACATAAACCCATCGTACAGATGGGCTCCAAACAGTGCAGAGAGATTCATTGAAACGTTGAACTCAAATGAAATGATGAACTCTATACAGTTTTTCAATAACTCACAATACCAAAACAATAAAGAAGGTGTCAATTCGGCTACTCAAAACATCAACTGCATATTCCAAAAAGCAGCATCGAAAGCAAATTTGAGAAAACCAAAGAAATGCAACATCAGAAACAAAAAACAAAATGTGTCTGATAAATGGTTTGATAATGAATGTAAAACAATTAGAAAACGCCTAAGACAAATGTCAAACGAAAAACATAAGCAGCAAAACAACCCAGAGCTACGATATGAATACTTTGAAACTCTGAAACAGTATTAACAAACACTGAAACGCAAGAAATTTAATTATACCAACAAGACACTTGATTAAATTGAAAACGCAATTGACCAAAATCAGTTCTGGGACATGTGGAACAATTTAAGCACAACAAATCCACAAGAATTAGCCATACAAGATGTAGGAATTTGGAAAACGTATTTTGATAATCTATACAAAAATATCCCACAAAAAGACTTACAACAGAACCAATTAGAAATTAAAGAAAAATTGAACATCCTTGAATCAGTCATTAAAAACAACCAAAATCCATTAGATTACCCAATAACCCAACAAGAACTAAATGAAAAGCTCAAATCTATTAAATCAAAGAAGGTCTGTGGTCTAGGCAACATCAGAAATGAAATGCTGAAAAGCAGCACATCTGAGTTGCAAAATGCTGTGCTTAAATTGTTCAACATGGTTTTAACTTCTGGCTGCTTCCCTGATGTCTCGAACCAGTGGCTCATCTCCCCTATCCACAAAAGTGGAGACAAATCAGACCCCAATAATTACAGGGGAATTTGCGTAAACAGTAACTTGGGAAAGGTTTTCTGTAGCATTTTGAATTCAAGAATTCAAACCTTTCTTCAAGAAAAAAATGTAATAAGTTGTAACGGCTGCCGGGAGAGAGTAGACCAAGGTGCAGCGGAGTTAGTGTTCATCATGATTTTAATTTAATAAAGAACACTACACAAAATGAGAAAACTGACAGCCATACAGTCCTGTCAGGTGCAAAACACTCAACAGAAACAATTACCCACAAAACCCAAAGGAAAAACATGCTCCTTATGTGTGACTCCCAATCAGCAACAACGAACTTCAGCTGTGCCTGATTGGGAGCCACACACGGCCCAAAACAAAGAAATACAAAAAACCTAGAAAACGAACATAGAACGCCCACCCAATGTAACACCCTGGCCTAACCAAAATAAAGAACAAAAAACCCCTCTCTATGGCCAGGGCGTTACATAAGTAAATGTCAAATTGCCTTTCTCCCTTAACCATTGCACTACTGACCATATATACACCTTACACACACTAATTAATAAACACGTCCACCAAAAAAAAGAGGGCAAAATCTTTGCTTGCTTTATTGACTTTAAAAAAGCATTTGATTCTATTTGGCATGAAGGGCTATTCTACAAAATTCTACAAAATGGGCTTGGTGGTAAGGTGTATGACTTAATAAAATGTATGTACACAGAAAATAAATGTGCAATAAAAATCAAAAACGAAAGAACAGAATTATTTTCACAATGTCGAGGTGTGAGACAAGGCTGCAGTTTGAGTCCAAACCTTAACATTTATATCAATGAATTAGCAGACATGTTGGACCATTCTCCAGCCCCAGGACTCACACTATTTGACACAGAGGTGAAATACCTGCTATATGCTGATGACTTGGTACTTCTATCACCAACCAAAGAAGGTCTTCAACAGAACATTAATATTCTAGAGCAATATTGCCATAATTGGGCCCTGGCAGAAAATTTCCAAAAAATGAAAATCATGATTTTCCAAAAGAAAACCAGATTTCAGAAACACAAATATAAATTCACCCTGAACAACACCATCATTGAACACACTAAAAATTACACCTACCTTGGTCTGACCATATCTGCATCGGGAAACTTTAATATGGCAGTGAATGCACTCAAAGAAAAAGCCCGCAGAGCATTGTGTGCAATAAAAATGAAATTATTCAAAATCAACATCCCAATTAGAATTTGGACCAAAATATTTGACAGTGTAATCCTACTAATAGCTCTTTACGGAAGTGAGGTTTGGGGGCCACTCAATAAACTGGACTTTAAAATGTGGGACAAACATCCAATTGAAGCCCTACATGCAGAATTCTGTCGGAAAATCCTACAAGTCCAGAGAAATACACCAACTAATGCATGTAGGGCAGAATTGGGCCGCTTTCCAGTAATAATGAAAATACAGAAAAGATAATTAAAATTTTGGCTACATCTAAATTCAAGTCCAAATTCAAGTCTGCAATTTAAAGCACTCCGAACCCAAGAGCTGAGCCCAGAAATGAGCCCTCTCAGTCAGCTGGTGTTGGACCTCACCAACCAAGCTGACACCAGCACTGCTTCAAAAGAAAGAATTCAAATAAAAAAAATCCTGAACCAATCAAAGGACTCATATTTACAACATTGGAAAAACGAAACAAAATCCCAAAGCCGACTAAATTGCTATCTGACCCTAAACAGAGAATATGAATTGTCTGATTATCTCTACTCTGTCAGAGATACGAAGCAGAGACAGATCCTTACCAAGTACAGGCTGAGTGACCACCTGGCAGAGACAGATCCTTACCAAGTACAGGCTGAGTGACCACCTGGCAGAGACAGATCCTTACCAAGTACAGGCTGAGTGACCACCGATTGGCAATAGAAACCGGCAGACATAAAAAGACATGGCTACCCAAAGAGGAGCGTGTATGTGGTCACTGCACGACAGGGGAGGTAGAGACAGAGATGCACTTTCTCCTTTTCTGTGATAAATATTCCTCACAAAGAGATTCCTTATTCACAGAAATGACTACATTTATTCCAAATTTGAACT